>NC_090329.1:4891067-5215925 GCF_035084215.1 Heptranchias perlo
TAGGCTTACACATGAAGAATGGTTATTTTGGCAAAGTACCTGAGGGCATTCAGCTCCCATAGAATTGTACCCAGGATGAGTCACTGCACTGAGGACAGCCAGCACCCATAGAACTGTACCCCAGGATGAGTCACTACACTGAGGACAGCCAGCACCCATAGAACTGTACCCCAGGATGAGTCACTACACTGAGGACAGCCAGCACCTATAGAACTGTAGCCCAGGATGAGTCACTACACTGAGGACAGCCAGCACCCATAGAACTGTACCCCAGGATGAGTCAGCACCTATAGAACTGTACCCCAGGATGAGTCAGCACCTTCAGAAAAGTGGAGCAGAACGTTGGAGGGATAGGAAGCTAAAACAAAACCAAGAGTTGAGAAGCAAATTGTTGTTCAAATTTATATTAAATGATAACAGGACATTTCTGATTTTAATAAAAATCCCCATAGTTTAATATAGCAACCCCACTTTTCAAAAATCATACTGTACAAAATATGGAACAGATAGCAGCTGTAATTCAAAAACATTTTCACTTTATCTGTGCCTTGGACTTACGACTACTCGACAGGAAACAAGTTGTAAATATTTATACAATAATATATTGAAAAGTCTCTGTGGTTTTACCCATTGAAAATTCCAGTAGAAGGCCTGTCCCAAAAATAACAATTTTCGGCTTTTGAAGAATACTATCAGATGGAGAATTTTCTATGACTCTGCACATTCTATTAATAGTAAGTTACAATATAAAGCACCGAAAATGTACGAAAAGCTGTGTACCACAGGAAAGGTAGGAGTTTGGAACATAGAAAAGACATCCAGTCTTTAAAGAAGTTAACTCATCCAACATTATAAAAGCCATGATAATCCTGCATTCTAAATCTATGAAACTAAATTTCATAATCCTGAACTTCTCAAGTTACTTATTTTAAAGCAATTGCTAAAAATATAGAGCCAGTGGAAAAAAAATGCCTTTCACAATATTTCATTCTGCACCATTTTAATCGTGGGCCTTGAAATTACACTATAAGATCATGGCATACTGATGCTTAGTGCATTCTTAGCACTATTTTAGAGCAGGTGTTATCTTGTTAATGTCTGCTAAAATAGTGGTGTGAGGAATTTCAGAGGAATGCGCTCATATACTATTATCCCACAATGTAATTTCAAGGCTATAGTTCCTTACTTTTTAGGCTTGAATGACCCCACAAACCTTTGCATAAATTTTTCAAACTTATTTTCACTGTGAGAGGGCACATGGCAGACATAATTTCTTTGAGGCAAGGGTAGTCTTGCATTATTGCTTGGCTGACAACTGCTAAAAGTGTTGTTGCTATCAGTCAATTGTACTGGCAATGGAGCTGGGACAGTTTCTTCTGATTTCAAGTTACTGCTTTGTGACTTATACACTTTTTCAAAACGACTGTAAACTCTCCGTTCATTAGGTCGGTATTGTGTTTTTGAGGTATTGATCTTGTCTTTCAATTCTTCAGATTTTAGGTTCTTCACAAGAGAAGAGGAAGATGCTGCAGAGGGACTGGAACTCTGTTTCTCTTCTCTGTCACTCATGTCCAGTAGTTGTTCTATGGCAAATCTTGGAGCTGACGCATTTCCCCGACTGATGACATCCTTCTCAAGCAAATGAACGTCTGGATTTGATTGTTTATTGGCACGTGCAAATTTTGGAGTGTTTGTGGAATTTGAAGATGTGCTTGCTGTCTTATCCTTTTTTTCATTCCGTGTGTACTTTGTTAATCTTCTCCTTTCCTGATGATCATCCTCAGAGGTCAAAGTATCAGTACTGCTAGTCATTTTATTGGATGAGACTGACCATTGACTTCTAGACCCAGTATCTCTTTTATCTAGTGAGATGTTGAGTAGAGATTTGATTTTCTCTGAGCTTCTTCTAAGGAAATTTGAATGTTGCCCGAGTGCTTTACTGTCTTTCTCCAAATGCCACATCTTGGGAGATTCATTTGCTTTTGTATTAGTTAGAGAGTGGATTGACAAAGTCCTGCCTGAAGAGGAATTAAATTTTGATTTAGGTAGTGTGTAGAGTCCTGATTCTTGAGTAGCATTGTAATCTGACATTGAGTTTTGATCAGTCAGACATGATCGGAATCTTTGACTATGATTGTGTTGATGTTGGAGATTAGGACTTTGATTCAGCTCACTGACATTATGAATAGAAGATGAATAGGTGGATGGCTGTTCAATACTTGCCTGGGTTGGAGTCTTCAAATCATCTGATGAATGGTGTGTATCTGCATTAAACAGTGAATTTCCAATACTGCTCAATGAATGGTCTTGGGGAGCTGTTGCCTCTGAAGTTGCATTAATAGTCGAAGCTGTTGATTCAGAGTTATGGCTGCTGGCGTCAGTCTGTACCATCACAGGGGTCCTGAAAACCAGTGAAGAACGCAACCGGGAATGTGACAAATTGGGGTTGGTTTTAATTTCTGTTCTGCTCATTAAATCTGAATTTCCCTGCATCCTGGGGCCTACTGGGTTTTCAAACCTGTCTATTGTGTTCGGAGTAGAGTAGTCAAGTGGGTCAGTGATAGAATTCGTGGGAGGTCCAACATTGTCATTTAGGTAGGATTCAATTCTCCAGTTTCGTAAGCCTGTCTTTTTCATATTTTCTAGGGTTGGTAGTTTGTGGGTGGTAGGCAGTAGCAGAGTTTTAGGCCCATGATATGTATTCCGAATATTTGAGTTCCTTTCAAAGCTTGGTGTTATTCTGCTATGTTTCAGGTGCTCAAAGGTAGTTTTAATGGTGCTGGACATAAATTCACCTCCGGATGAAGAAGTAACACTTTCATTTTCTTCTAGTAATTTCTGGTCACTTCTTTGAAATAAGGGTCTGGAGTTTATTGTTCTATTCATCAAAAGATATGATGAGGTTTCTGGCTGCTCCCCTGCATAACTATGTCTCTTCCGGTAATCATTTTTCTCATAAGTCAGTAGACGACTGATTCGGTTTGTTGCATCCAAACCATTTGTAATGTGAGGTCTAATATGCAAATTCCGTGGATTCAATTTATTGTCAATATTGTCCCACTCATTTAGATGCGAGCTTTGCCTTCCATGAAGCTTTTGATACAACGTGTCAAGTGTATGTCTTGTGGGATTTTTCCTACTGAATGGCTGGCGCTGGCTAGAGGATGAAGCAAACGAAGATACTGAATGTTGGTAAATACCGGCGGCAATACCATTTTGCCACATTGATGATTGTTTTCCTTCTCCCAATAACCCTGAAGTTTCTGTTGAAAATATGCTGGGGATATCTGATCGAGCATAGAGTGTCCGAAATTCTTCATCAAAGGATTCCACTAGAAGTCCAGAGATCACTTGTACCATACTAAGGTTTATCTTTTCAAAGGACCACATAAAGCTGAAAACAAATAATTCACCTGTTTAGTTGTGGAAAGATAAATAACTAGCACATTGAACTATCAAAGGACAATTATTCAAAAATGATTCAGAAATGAGTTGCCAAGCCTCATTCTTGCTTTTAGTAACACAGTTGTATTTAAAATAAATCTTGGATGGCTGAGAGTGAATTATATGGCAGTGACTTGTTCCCAAGTGCAGATGACACATCTCTTGAAGGCAACATCGTGTTGTTTAAGGATACCATCTGAACTCTGAGTCTGTACACATATGTCCAGCTATTTCTTAACCTTTGTAACAAAAGTAGGATGTGGGTTGTTTTAATAAGATTAGGTTGCTTGAACAATACCACTGGCGTTCACCTAACATGGCTAATATTTTGTTACCAATATTAACTATTAATAGCAATACATACTTATTAAATAGAATGACATACAATTTACAGCACAGAAACAGGCCATTCGGCCCAACTGGTCCATGCTGGTGTTTATGCTCCACACGAGCCTCCTCCCTCCCTACTTCATCTAACCCCATCAGCATATCCTTCTATTCCTTTCTCCCTCGTGTGTTTATCTAGCTTCCCTTAAATGCATCTATGCTATTTGCCTCAACTACTCCATGTGGTAGCAAGTTCCACATTCTAACCACTCTCTGGGTAAAGAAATTTCTCATGAATTCCCTATTGGATTTATTAGTAACTAGCTTATATTTATGGCTCCTAGTTTTGGACTCCCCCACAAGTGTTGTTGTATATATATATATATACACACACACATACACACACAAAGTATGTAATGAAATAGAAAAGTTACCTGTATGTTCCATACACCACTGTCTTACAGTCAACCAGAAGAAATTTCTCCATCATCTTTCCATGGAACTTGCTTCCTGATCTGCAGAGGTAATCTAATCCTTTGACTGTCCGAATTCTAATGTTCTGTTAAAAGGAGGTTGGTTGGAATTAGAAGAAGTTGCTTAAAGCCAGCACTACTGGACATGGGGTATCAACAGGTTGAAATTAAACTGCACATTAGTCTTGCTTTTAAACCTATTGTTTTATAGAAGTGAACTGTTTTAATTAATATCTATTATTTAGGAATCTGCGAGTACATTGATTGTGCCTGTTTGTGAATCATAATACATTATTAAAGAGCCTCCATTATTCTATGAATAAATAAATTGAAGGAAATGAGCATTTTTTAAACATCAGTATTATTTCACCCTGATTAGAACTGGTAATATTCAAAACAGACCAAAAGTAACCAAAATCAGTTAGACATATTAAATATTAATTGTCATCAACCAGCATATAATATTGCACTGATATTCAGATAGGATGTTATACTAAAATTAATGGGTAGAAAATTGTGGAGGCCACCAATCGGGTTGACTTTTCCACCCGAATTCCCGATATGCATTCCATCACACAAAGCTCTGCATTGGTATCATCTGACCACTTTGCATTGAGTTTCTGAGTTGAGGTCATTTAAGTAAATGAGAACCAGTAAAGATCCCAACACCGACCACTGGGGCATCCTGCTCAGTACTTCCACTACCGTGGCCTAACACCACTAACAATTACTCATTGCTTTCTACCCTTCAACCAGTTTCTTATCCACTCTCAGCATTTTTGCTTATAGCTATAAGCTTATAGCTATCCCTATATCTTTTTGCTTAACTAATGGAATCATGAGGGACTTTGCCAAATGTCTTTAAAGTTACTCTAGGGGTGAAATTGGTCTTGAACGGTAGTACAAAATGGCCAATAGAAAATCGGCACCGTGTTTTACTCCCCACCTGATTTCCTTTGCCGTTGACTTCAATGGAAAACAAAATCGGGCGGGGTTTAAAACAGGCTCCTGATTTGCCATCGTCCATTTTACACTATCGCACAAAGTCAAAATCTACCCGACTGGGTCTGGTTTTATGCATCATTGTGCTTACTGGGTAAGAGATGACAGTAAACAGAAAAGGGAGTGTGTTTCTATGAAGCAGCAAGCACAGCATCATGAATCACTAGGTTAGTTTATTTGAAATAGTGCCATGGGATCTTTTACAATCACCTGGGAGGACAGACCTCGGTTTAACAGAGGAAAGACGGCACCTCCGACAGTACAACACTCCCTCAATATGCAATGAGGTGTCAGCCTAGATTTTGTGCTCAAGTCTCTGGAATGGACCTTCAACCCCCAACTTTCTGACTCAGAGGCGAGAGTACCACCCAATGAGCCATGGCTGACACCTATGCCAGTGTCGTAGCTGCATTGGAACAGCTCGATTAGAGGGGCTAATTCTGGTGCGCAGATCTCCAGCACTACTGCTGAAATATAGCTTTTGTTGTGTTCAATGAACTCAGGTGCTTCTCAATGTCATGTGGAGTGAATCAAATTGGCTCACTCCAGTCACCAGGAATCAATGATGGTGGGGACCTTGTGAGGTAAAGTACAATCATTCACTTGGCACTTTTAACTGAAGATGCTTGCAAACAGTTCAGCCTTGTCTCTTGCACTCATTTGCTGGGCTCCACCAAGGTTGAAAATGGGGATGTTAATGGAGCACTCTTCTCCTATTAGTTGCCTGATTGTCCATCACCATTCTAGACTGGATGTTGAGCTACAGAGCTTTGCTCTGATTCGTTGTTAGTGAGACTGCTTAGCTCTGTGTATAGTTGCTGGTTTTGAGGTTTAGCATGCAGATAGCCCTGCGTTGTTGCTTCACTAAGTGTGTGCTTCTAAGATATACCCGGTGCTGTGTCTGACATGCCTTTCTACACTATCCATTGAACCAGTATTGGTGTCCTGGCTGGAGGGAGATGGAGCATGGGAGCATAGGAACAGGATTAGGCCATTCAGTCACACGAGCTTGTTCCAGCATTCAATTAGATCATGGTTGATCGGTGTCTTAACTCCATTCACCCACCTTAAAATCATAGAATCATAGAATAGTTACAGCACAGAAGGAGGCCATTCAGCCCGTCAAGTCCATGCCGGATCTCTGCAAGAGCAATCCAGCTAGTTCCACTCCCTCACCCTTTCCCTGTAGCCCTGCAAATTCTTTTCTTTCAAGTACTTATCCAATTCCCTTTTGAAAGCCAAGATTAAATCCGCCTCCATCACCCATTCCAGATCATAACCACTTGCTGCGTGAAAATGTTTTTCCTCATGTCACCTTTGGTTCTTTTGCCAATCACCTTAAATCTGTGTCCTCTGGTTCACCAGTGGGAATAGTTTCTCTCTATTGACTCTATCCAGACCGTTCATGATTTTGAATACCTCTATCAAGTCTGCTCTCAACCTTCTCTGTTCTATGGAGGACAACCCCAGCTTCTCCAGCCTATCCACATAACTAATGTCTCTCTTCCCTGGGATCATTCTAGTAAATCTCCTCTGCACCCTCACTAAGGCCTTCACATCCTTCCTAAATTGCGATGCCCAGAACTGGACACAATACTCCAGTTGTGGCCAAACCAGTGTTTTATAAAGGTTCATCATAACTTCCTTCCTTTTGTAGTCTATGTCCTGCCACCGTCAATGACCTGTGCACATATACCCCCGGGTCTATTTGTTCCTGCACCCCCTTTAGAATTGTACCCTTTAGCTTATTTTTTGCCTCTCCTCGTTCCTCCTACCAAAATGCATCACTTCGCACTTTTCTGCGTTAAATTTCATCTGCCATGTGTCCGCCCATGCCACCAGCCTGTCTATATCCTCTTGAAGTCTATCACTATGCTCCCCCTACTGTTTATTACACTTCCAAGTTTTGTGTCATCTGCAAATTTTGACATTGTGCCCTGTACACCCAAGTCCAAGTCATTAATATATATCAAGAAAAGCAGTGTTCCTAGTACCAATCCCTGGGGAACACCACTGTACACCTCCCTCCAGTGCAAAAAACAACCGTTCACCACTACTCTCTGTTTCCTGTCACTTCGCCAATTTCGTATCCATGCTGCCACTGTCCCTTTATTCCATGGGCTTCAATTTCGCTGACAAGCCTATTATGCGGCACTTTATCAAACACCTTTTGGAAGTCCATATACACCACATCAACCCTCGCTGTTACCTCATCAAAAAACCCAATCACCTTAGTTAAACACAATTTGCCTTTAACAAGTCCATGCTGGCTTTTCTTAATTATTCACTCTTGCCCTGTTAATTTTGTCCTGGATTATTGTTTCTAAAAGCTTCCCCACCACCGATGTTAAACTGACTGGCCTATAATTGCTGGGTTTATCCTTACACACTTTCTTCAACAAGGGTGTAACATTTGCAATTCTCCAGTCCTCTGGCACTGCCCCCGTAATTAAGGATGTTGGGAAGATTATGGCACCTCTGCAACTTCCCTCAGCAACCTAGGATGCATCCCATCCAGACCGGGTGATGTCGAAACTTAACACTATACCAATGCATTAACACCCAAACAAAGTAGTACAAAGAGAAACTTTATTGAACCCCAACTTGTATACAAGTGGAAGAGTACCTCAACAATGAGGGTACAACTTCGCCGAGTCTATGAAACAGCTCATGTTTATAAAATTCAGTAGACAACGCCCACCTGTTACAGAATATGGGCATACACGTACATTCTTTATTGGCTCAGGTAGTTGGTCAATCAAATAGTGAGCCTGCCCCCGAACATCTTGTTACCTTGCACGTAGGCCTGAGCAGATGCAGTTATCTCTTTTCTCTCTACATTCCTGTTCCTCGTTATCAGTAAGGCTGGAGCCAGTCTCAAGGCTTCATGGCTATTCATCAACCCTATTCTTATTATATTCTGTAGTCAGACACATCCTTATCTCAAGGGAGGCCAGGCTGTGCTAGGCTTAATTATCAACATACCAAGGCTCAAAAGTAATTACACAATTGTGCTTCTATGTATGCTGTAGCTAAACCTGTTATGTGAGTTAAGTGAGTTAATAAAGAGTTAATATGGTCAAGTATCCCTACATGCACTTCCATAGTGACTTATCTACTTTAATTACAGCCAGCCTTTCTAGTACCTCTTCTTTATCAATTTTAAGGTTATGTTCTGGACTTCCCCACCAGAGGGAATAGATTATCTCTATCTACCCTATCAAATCCTTTAATAATCTTACACACTTCAATTAGATCACCTCTTAATCTTCTATACTCATTGGAATACAAGCCTAGTCTATGCAACTTCCGAATTTAACCCTTTTAGCCCCGGTATCATTCTGGTGAATCTGCTCTGCACCCCCTCCAAGGCCAATATATCCTTCCTGAGATGCGGTGGCCAGAATTGAATGCAGTACTCATGATGAGGTCTAATCAGAGCTTTATATAACTGTAACATAACTTTCATCCCTTTGTATTCCAGCCCTCTTAAGATAAAGGGACAGAAAGTAAAGAGTAGTGGCGAACAATTGTTTTTCAGACTGGAAGGAAATATACAGTGGTGTCCCCCAGGGGTCGGTATTAGGACCACTGCTCTATTTGATATATATTAATGACCTGGACTTGGGTACAGAGGGTATAATTTCAAAGTTTGCAGATGACTTGAAACTCAGAAATGTAGTAAATAGTGAAGAGGATAGTAACACACTTCAGGAGGACATAGGCAGACTGGTGAAATGGGCAGACACATGGCGGATTAAATTTAATGCAGAGAAGTGTGAAGTGAAGCATTTTGGAAGGAAGAATAAGGAGAGGCAATAGAAACTAAATGGTACAATTTTAAAGGAGGCAAATTCAATCGTGGCTTTCAAAATGGAATTGGATAAGTACTTGAAAGGAAAAATTGCAGGGCTACGGGGACAAGGCGGGGGAATGGGATTAGCTGGATTGCTCTTGCATAGAGCCGGCACAGACTCGATGGGCCGAATGGCCTCCTTCCATGCTGTAACCTTTCTATGATTCTATGATAGAGAAAAATTGTTTCCACTGGCAAAAGGGTCGATAACCAGAGGACACAGATTTAAGGTAATTGACAAAAGAACCAGGGGGGAGATGAGGAGAATTTTTTTTTATGCAGCGAGTTGTGATGATCTGGAATGCGCTGCCTGAAAGGGCGGTGGAAACAGATTCAATAATATCGTTCAAAAGGGAATTGGATAAATACTTGAAAAGGAAACATTTGCATAGCTGTGGGGAAAGAGCAGGAGAGTGGGACTAAATGGATAGCTCTTTCAAAGAACTGGCAGATGCACGATGGGCCAAATGGCCTCCTTCTGTGCCGTAAGAGTCTATGATTCTATGATTCCATTGGCCTTTTTAATTATTTTTTTGTACCTGTCCACTAGCTTTTAGTGATTTCTTGGACCCCTAAATCTCTGCTCCTTCACAGTTCCTAGCTTCTCCTCATTTAGAAAATACTTTGATCTATCTTTTCGGTCCAAAGTGGACGACCTCACAATTCTCCATGTTGAATGCCATCTGCCACAGTTTTGCTCACTCACCTAATCTGTCAATGTCCCTTGGCAACTTTCTGCTCCCATCTACACTGCTTACTGTGCCACCGACCTTGGTGTCGTCAGCAAATTTGGATATACGACTCCCTGTTCCTTCATCTAAGTCATTTATAAATATAGTGAAGAAGGGATGTATTGGGCCATGAAGTTACAGATCACAGGTGTACAATTCAGCTGCTGCTGTTGGCCCAAAGTGTCTCATGGATGTCCTTAGTGTGTCCCACTTAGCACGGTGCTAGTGCTAGACTATACAATGAAGGGTTTCTTCACCGTGGAAACAAGATTTAGTTATCACCAGGTCTGTGCGGTGGGTCACTCCATACAATGTTATTGTGAACAAACATGTCTTTGACAGGCAGGGCAATGCAGATAATGTCAAATGTGCTTCTTGCTCATGTTGGTTCCCTCACCACCTGACGCGTGCCCAATCTGGGAGCTGTATCCTTTATTGTTCAGCCAGTTTATTCTGTAACAATACTACTGCGCCATTCTTGGTGATGGACATTAAAGTGCCTCACCCGGAATACATTCAGTGCCATTGCTGCCCTTAGTGCGTACTCTGAGTGGTGATCAACTTGGTGGAGTACTGATTTGTCAGTTGTGGGGGTCAAGATAAGCAGGTGATTTCCTTGGCCTTGTTGTACCTGAAGCCAGTCCATGTTGAAGACTCCCTGGGCCATTCCCATTGACTGTATATTATTGCAGCCCACCTCTGGTGGGTCTATCCTACAACTGGACAGGACATACCCAGGATTAGTGATGGAAGGGTCTGGTGATTCTCGATATGGCTATGTCAAGCTCTCCCAACTTGGGTGCCAGTTTCCCAATGTTAGTGAGAACAACTTTGCTGGCTCGACTGGTCTGCAACCACCTGATACGATGTCTGGATCGTTACTAAAAGGCTGGCCGATTTCCTTTTTTTATTAGTAACATTTATAGTGTTTGGCTCACTAGAAGTCAAACACGTAGTGTGTGACTGAAGTCAGGTGTAGGGCAGACTGGGTAGACTCCCTTCCCTGAAGGAGATTAATGAATCACTTGGGTTTCTATGACAATGTAAATGAGCTGATCTTACATTACGGAACAAAGTGAGCTCATTCAGGTGACAACACCTTGGGACAGGCAGTCCTATTTCTGTGCAGCTGGGATCGCATTATATTTGATATAATTTTACAAGAATCTGTGGCCTTGTAGCACTTTACAATGGTTTCTATTAACTGTATTTTGGGGGAAACGTTCTGCTAACCTGATTTTTCTTCATTGAAAGAAATCCACGTTCTGATGGCGATGCAGATTGCCATTTCACGGGCAGACAACTCACCTCTGTATAGGTGGTCTGCATAACAAAATTAGATGCAAAGTTAACCCAGGTGCTAGTACTGATAGCTGTGCTGAAAGACAGGGATAGAGCTAATTGCTTGGGATTGCTGACCCACCAGGAAGGGGAAGCTATCACTTTCTGTATGAGAGTAACATTATTTTACAGATATAAATATTGGAGTGGATTATCTGAAATTCCATTTTACTGGCAGGGTCTAACATGCAGCCTGTGGCTTATCAGAATATCTGTGGCTTCATGAAAACCCAGTTATATGGCTCGGAAGGCAAGACCTTTTAAATACTTGCCCCTGTTTGAGGTTTTGTTCAAATGAGCAGCTCAACATATCGCAACAAAAATGCTCACCATGCAATCAAACAGCTCCAAAATGCATAACCAATACTGGGATGAAAAAGGAAAAGTGGCCCAAGCATGGCTAACAAAAGAAATTAAGGATAGTATTAGATCCAAAGAGGAGTCATATAAAGTTGTCAGAAAAAGTAGCAAGCCTGAGGATTGGGAGCAGTTTAGAATTCAGCAAAAAAGGACCAAGAGATTGATTAAGAGGGGAAATATAGATTATGAGAGTAAACTTGCAAGGAACATAAAAGCAGACTACTACAAGTATGTAAAAAGAAAAAGATTAGTGAAGACAAATGTAGTTCCCTTACAGTCAGAAATGGGGGAATTTATAATGGGGAACAAGGAAATGGCAAAACAATTAAACAAATACTTTGGTTCTGTCTTCACAAACACAAATAACTTCCCAGAAATGCTAGGGGACCAAGGAGGAGGAGGAGGTGAGAAGGAGGAATTAAAGGAAATTAGTATTAGTAAAAAAAGTGCTGGAGAAATTAATGGGACTGAAAGCTAATAATTCCCCAGGGCCTGATAATCTGTATCCCAGAGCACAAAAAGAGGTAGCCATGGAAATAGTGAGTGCATTGGTTGTCATCTTCCAAAATTCTATAGATTATGGAACAGTTCCTACAGATTGGAGGGTGGCAAATGTAATCCCACTATTTAAAAAAGGAGGGAGAGAGAAAACAGGGAACTACAGACCGGTTAGCCTAACATCAGTAGTAGGGAAAATGCTAGAGTCTATTATAAAGGATGTGATAACAGGACATTTATAAAATATCAACGGGATTAGACAAAGTCAACATGGATTTATGAAAGGGAAATCATGTTTCACAAACCTACTGGAATTTGTTGAGGATGTAACTAGTAGAATAGATAAGGGAGAACCAATGGATGTGGTGTATTTGGATTTTCAGAAGGCCTTTGATAAAGTCCCACATAAGAGCAAAATTAAAGCACATGGGCCTGGGGGGAATATACTGGCATGGATTGAAAATTGGTTAACAGACAGGGGACAGAGAGTAGGAATAAATGGGCCTTTCTCAGGGTGGCAGGCAGTGACCAGTGGGGTACCACAGGGATCAGTGCTTGGGCCCCAGCTATTCACAATATATATCAATGATTTGGATGAGGGAACCAAATGTAATATTTCCAAGTTTGCTGATGACACAAAATGAGGTGGGATTATGAGTTGTGAGGAGGATGCAAAGAGGCTTCAAGGCGATTTAGACAAGTTGAGTGAGTGGGCAAATACATGGCAGAAGCTGTATAATGTGGATAAATGTGAAGTTATCCACTTCGGAAAGAAAAACAGAAAGGCAGATTTGATGTACAAAGGGACCTGGATGTCGTTGTATACCAGTCGCTGAAAGCAAACAAGGAGATGCAGCAAGCAGTTAGGAAGGCAAATGGTATGTTGGCCTTCATTGCAAGAGGGTTTGAGTACAGGAGCAAGGATGTCTTACTGCAGTTATACAGGGCCTTGGTGAGACCACACCTGGACTATTGTGTGCAGTTTTGGTCTCCTTTCCTATGAAAGGACATACTTGCCATAGAGGGAGTGCAGCGAAGGTTCACCAGGCTGATTCCTGGGATGGCATGACTATCGTATGAGGAGAGATTGGGTCGTCTCGGCTGGTATTCACTAGAGTTTAGAAGAATGAGAGGGGATCTCATTAAAACATATAAAATTTTGACAGGGCTAGACAGACTGGATGCAGGGAGGATGTTTCCCCTGGCTGGGGGGTCCAGAACGAGTGGTCACAGTCTCAGGATACGGGGTAGGACATTTAGGACTGAGATGAGGACAAATTTCTTCACTCAGAGGGTGGTGAACCTGTGGAATTCTCTACCACAGAAGGCTGTGGAGGCCAAGTCACTGAATATATTTAAGAAGGAGCTAGATAGATTTCTAGACATAAAAGGCATCAAGGGGTATGGGGAGAGAGCAGGAATATGGCATTGAGATAGAGGATCAGCCATGATCATATTGAATGGCGGAGCAGGCTCGAAGGGCCGAATGGCCTACTCCTGCTCCTATTTTCTATGTTTCTATGAGTTTCACAAATACTTTCTCTTTGTAATGTACCAGCAATGAAATGTTATTATGCACTAAACATTCCATGGACAGGTTATTCTCTCTACACTGCTCCAACAATATGACGACTCCAATCAGATGAGCGAGTGCCTTATTTGCATTTTTAACACCTGTTGTTGTAATAGTTTCTCTGATTCTGAGTGAGATTATCTAGCAGCCGACAACAACTAGGCAAATGATGGGATTTTGGGTTGTGAGTCACTTCACACACTGATCATTGCCTTTTTATTGTGCAGAACTCTAACAAATCAAACTGGTTTTGTTTGTCTTGGCAGCTGGTGTGTTGGAATCTCCTCCCATTTATATGATGAGGCAGATTTCAGAAACACCGACAACATGCATAGAAGTTAGAAGTTACAACATGGAAACACCCCATTTGGCACAGCCAGTCTGTGTGTGTGTTTACCCTCCAAGCGAGCAAATAGTTCAAATCACATTTGCCCACTCTGTTCCCATATCCCTTCGACCCCCCTTCCTTCATTCACCTGTCCAATCTAATGTCAAATGTTGACACAGTTTCTGCCTCACCCACTAATCCTGGAAGTGAATTCCACAGCCTCACAACAATCTGTCTGAAGGTGTTTCTCCTGCCTCCTTGTTCTAAATTTCTTACATTTAATCTTGTATTTATGGCCCCTCGTTCTTTACCCCCTCAACTATTGAAAGCAGTCTGCTTCCTTCTATCCTGTCCCATCCTTTCATAATTTTAAACACTTTTATTATAGGACTGGTGCCAAAGGACTGGAGGATTGCAAATATTACACCCCTGTTCAAAAAAGGGGAGAGGGATAAACCTGGTAAATACAGGCCAGTCTACATGACAAACTGGTCAAAAAAGTAAAAGCCCATGGGATTCAAGGGAAAGTGGCAAATTGGATCCAAAATTGGCTCAGTGGCAGGAAGCAAAGGGTAATGGTTGATGGGTGTTTTTGTGACTGGAAGGCTGTTTCCAGTGGGGTCCTGCAAGGCTCAGCACTAGGTCCCTTGCTTTTTGTGATATATATTAATGATTTTGACTTGAATGTGGGGGGGCTTGATCAAGAAGTGTGCAGATGATACAAAAATTGGCCATGTGGTTGATAGTGAGGAAGAAAGCTGTAGACTGCAGGAAGATATCAATGGACTGGTCAGGTGGGCAGAAAAGTGGCAAATGGAATTCAATCCAGAGAAGTGTGAAGTAATACATTTGGGGAGGGCAAACAAGGCAAGGGAATACACAATAAATGGGAGGATACTGAGAGGTGTAGAGAAAGTGAGGGACCTTGGAGTGCATGTCCACAGATCCCTGAAGGTAGCAGGACAGGTAGATAAGGTGGTTAAAAAGGCATACGGGATACTTTCCTTTATTAATCGAGGCATAGAATATAAGAGCAGGGAGGTTATGCTAGAACTGTATAAAACATCGGTTAGGCCACAGCTTGAGTACTGTGTACAGTTCTGGTCACCACATTACAGGAAAGATGTGATTGTACTAGAGAGGGAACAGAGGAGATTTACGAGGATGTTGCCAGGGCTGGAGAATTTTAGCTATGAGAAAAGATTGGATAGGCTGGGGTTGTTTTCTTTGGAACAAAGGAGGCTGAGGGGAGATTTCATTGAGGTATATAAAATTATGACTGGACTAGATAAGAGGAAATAGGTCCTCCCTATCCACTCTATCAGAGGGGTCAGTGACCAGGGGGCATAACTTTCTATGATTCTATGATAACAGATTATCTGGTCATTGCCACATTGCTATTTGTGGGACCTTGCTGTGCGCATAATGGCTGCAGCATTTCCTGTATTACAACAGTGATTACACTTCAAAAGTACTTCATTGGCTGTAAAGCACTCTGTGATGTTCTGAGATTGTGAAAGGTGCTATATAAATGCACGTCATCAATATCCTTTAGCTGTTTCCTTTGATCTTCTAAAGAATTAATTATACCTCCCATTTTGGTATCATCTGACACCGCTCTCTTTAGGTCTAAATGTAAACAGTGCAAGTGCAGTTGTTTAAAAATAAAACTGGGAATTTTCCTTTTCTGGTCATGAGTCTTCCCCAGTGGCTGGAAACGATATGTGTGGACCAGTGATGAGAAACCTGCACTCCTGGCCTGTTTGGGTGGTGGAACCCCCAGCCTGTCAGCAGGCAGAAAACTAGGGCCATCATCGGGCATATACATTGTAGAGAAAAGAGCACCTCATTTACATTAAAACACTGCTGTCACAGCGATGTCATGTAAATGCAGCATGATCTCACCTCCTCGGCCCCCGGTGTCCACTGGACAGCTTCTGACAATGCACCCATTGATACCCTTTCACTCCAACAGCTGCTGCATTCATTCCCTCTCCATGACTGTCTTCGAACCTGGACGTTAGTTTGTCACTGCTCCAAGCTCACTAGAAGTTAACTTCATCCCACCACCTGACCTCAAACTTTAACTATGGACTCTCTCATATTGTCTCCTCCCTGCCCTCTGTTTACGACCAGGACGTGTCTCTCAATCTCTACCATACCTATGTAACGTGAATCCCTCTGTGTTCATTGTCTTCATGTTTTGGCTGGCGCTCTGGATCAGCAAATAACAGGTGCCAGCTCCCTTTAAGAGATTTCTAACAGACAGCCTGCCTTTAAGAGTTTCGAGCTCTCCCTGCAGGTGGGAAGTGTGAATTGCATGGAATCCTCGTTCAACGCTGATTTCCAACGCAGATTGCAGGTGAGTCCTCAGGCCTGACGAAAATCTCGTCCTGCCTGCACAGGGACCATTGGGAGAGGGTAATAGCGGATCGTGCTACTCCCGCCCAAAAACAGGCCCTACCCAATTTTTCCCCCCATTGTCTTTGGTCCCCGCCACAAACTCTGTAGCTTGCCACCGATTCTAGCTTCCTCTGCAGCCACTGTCTTAAGTTGAACCCTAGCTCAGCTTGCATCCCTATATGCTTTCCATCACAAAGACCACCTACTTCTACCTCTGTAACATCACCTGCTTCCACCCCGTCTCAGCCTATCTGCTGCTGAAACTCTCATTCATGCCTTTGTCCTCTCTATTCCAATGCTCCCTTGGCCAACCTCCCATCCTCCAAGCTCTTAAACCTCTTCTTATCCAAAACTCTGCTTACATTATCCTATCCTGCTCACCCATCACCCCTGTCCTTGTTCTCGGATCCCCAATGCCTCCAATTTAAAATTCTCATCCTTGTCTTTCAGGTGAGATGTTAAACCAAGTCTGCCTTCTGAAGTGGACATAAAAGATCCCATGACATACTTCGGTCCACCATTGGCGGCCATACCTTCAGCTGTCTAGGCCCCAAGCTCTGGAATTCACTCCCTAAACCCCTCCACATCTCCACCTCCATCTCCTCCTTTGAGACCTTCCTTAAAAAACACCTTTTTGACTAAGGTTTTGGTAACCCCTCCGAATATCTCCTTCGCTGGCTTGATATCAATTTTTCTTTGATTATGCCTCTGTGAAGCACCTTGTGGTGTTTAAATTCCATTTAAGGTACTGCAGAAACCTTGAGGTCCTGTCGTGACTCAATCTTACTCACCACAAAATTCAAATTTGATTTCTGACCTATACTGAGTTAGTTGATCTCAGCTGGTGATATTGGCAGGGATGTGTTACAATTAACCTACTTCAGGACTCAGCCAGCTCGGTCAGTGAGGTAATTGGAATCAATTACCATACTGAGTTAGAGGTTTGGCTCCCAGTGGAGCCAAGATACCTTAGAACCACTTTTTCTTCAGGCCGGAAAGGGTATTTGGGTGCTTCTAATGGAGTGGCTGTGTGCTGCTCTCCTTTCCTGCGAGAAGATCAGGGGGCGCATTGCTGATGCACCCTTACTGGTACGATGGGCCTGCCCCGAAAATGTTAATGATTATGTCCCTGGGATTTGGGACATGGTTGATACCCACTGCTGCAGGTAGGCAGGAGTTCCACTCTATCAATCTTCCAGCCCACGGAACAGCTCCATGATGTAAATGACTGGGAAAAATAATTTTTGAGGCGGGAGGAACAAAGTCACTTGCAACTTGTACAAGTCTGTGAAGTGACAGGTAAACATTATTACAGATTTTATATGTGTGAGGTATGTAGTCTTTCAGTATCATTAAGGTATATCTGTGTAAATTCAGCGACCCAGTGCTCCGAGAGGACAGCTGCACTCGAAGTTGGAGGATTGATGCTGTATATTTACAGCCCATCTCCAATCCTTGTAAGCAGGAGATCACTGAATTTACCTTGTATTTAAATTCGCTGTTGGACCATCTGGCATGAGTAGACAAAAAAAGTGCTGGATTCTTCTTGGTTATGCAAAGTTTCCAAAAATAAGATTAGAATGAGAGAATGGCTAGCTTGCCTTTGTAAAGAAGCCTGAAAATCTGCTGGGTGTATTCTATAGGCCATCAACTAGTGGGAAGGATATAAAGGAGCAAATTTGCAGGGAAATTACAGAGGTGCACATGCTATAGAGTAGTGATAACTGGGGACTTCAACTATCCTAATATAGACTGGGATAACAATAAAAAGGGGCACAGAGGGGGAGGAATTTTTGAAATGTGTTCAGGATAACTTTCCTAACCAGTATGTTTCTGACCCAATGAGGAAGGAGACATTGCTGGACTTGGTTCTAGGGAATGAGGCGGGCCAAGTAGAGCAAGTGTCAGTGGGGGAACATTTAGGGAACAGCGATCATAGTATCAGAAGGTTTTGAATAGCTATGGAAAAGGACACGGACCACTCAAGTTAAAATACTCAATTGGAGGAGGGCCAATTTCAATGGGATGAGAATGGATCTGGCCTGGGTAAATTGGAATCAAAGATTGGCAGGCAAAACTGTAATTGAACAGTGGGCGGCCTTTAAGGAAGAGATGGTTTGGGTACAGTCTAGGTACATTCCATGAGGGAGAAAGGTAGGGCAACTAAAGCCCGAGCTCTCTGGATGACAAAAGAGATAGAGAATAAGATGAAACAGCAAAAAGGGGCGGATGACAGATGTCAGCTTGATAATACAAGTGAGAACCAGGCAGAATATAGAAAGTTCAGAGGGGAAGTGAAAAAGGAAATAAGAGGGGCAAAGAGAGAGTCTGAGAATAGACTGGTGGCCAACATAAAAGGGAATCCAAAAGTCTTCTACAGGCATGTAAACAGTAAATGGGTAGTAAGAGAAGGGGTGGGGCCAATTAGGGACCATAAAGGAGATCTACTCATGGAGGCAGAGGGGATGGCCGAGATACTAAATGAGTACTTTGCATCTGTCTTTACCGAGGAAGAAGATGCTGCCAGAGTCTCAGTAAAGGAAGATGTAGTTGAGATACTGGATGGGCTAAAAATTGATGAAGAAGAGGTACTAGAATGGTTAGCTATACTTAAAGTAGATAAGTCACCCGGTCTGGATGTGATGCATCCTAGGTTGCTGAGGGAAGTAAGGGTGGAAATTGTGGAGGTACTGGCCATAATCTTCCAAACATCCGTAGATACAGGGATGGTGCCAGAGGACTGGAGAATTGCAAATGTTACACCCTCGTTCAAAAAAGGGTGTAAGGATAAACTCAGCAACTACAGGCCAGTCAGTTTAACCTCAGTGGTGGGGAAACTTTTAGAAACGATAATCCGGGACAGAATTAACAGTCACTTGGACGAGGGTGGATTAATTAGGGAAAGCCAGCACGGATTTGTTAAAGGCAAATCATGTTTAACTGACCTGATAGAGTTTTTTGATGAGGTAACAAAGAGGATAGATGAGGGCAATGTAGTTGATGTGGTGTATATGGACTTTCAAAAGGTATTTGATAAAGTGTCGCAGGGTAGGTTTATCATCGAGATTGCAGCCCAATATAGGGGAATAAAGGGGGCAGTATAAACATGGATACAGAATTGGCTACGGGACAGGAAACAGAGAGTAGTGGTGAACGGTTCTTTTTTGGACAGGAGGGATGTGTACAGTGGTGTTCCCCAGGGGTCAGTACTGGGACCATTCTTTTCCTTGATATATATTGATGACTTCGACTTGGGTGTACAGGGCACAAATTCAAAATTTGCAGATGACACAAAAGTTGGAAGGGTAGTGAACAATGAGGAGGATAGTGATAGACTTCAAGAGGATATAGACAGGCTGGTGGCATGGGCGGACACGTGGCAGATGAAATTTAATGCAGGAAAATGCAAAGTGATACATTTTGGTAGGAAGAATGAGGAGAGGCGATATAAACTAGAGGGCACAACTCTAAAAGCGGTACAGGAACAGAGAGATCTGGGGGTATATGTGCACAAATCGTTGAAGGTGGCAGGGCAGGTTGAGAAATCGATTTTAAAAAAAGCATACTGGATCCTGGCTTTATAAATAGAGGCATAGAGTACAAAAGTATGGAAGTCATGATGAACCTTTATAAAACACTCGTTTGGCCACAACTGGAGTATTTTGTCCAGTTCTGGGCACTGCACTTTAGGAAAGATGTGAAGGCCTTAGAGAGGGTGCAGAAGAGATTTACGAGAATGATTCCAGGGATGAGGGACGTTAGTTACGTGGATAGACTGGAGAAGCTGGGGTTGTTCCCCTTGGAACAGAGACAGTCGCGAGGAGATTTGATAGAGGTATTCAAAATCATGAAGAGTCTAGACAGAGTAGATAGAGAGAAACTGTTCCCATTGGCAAAGGGGTCAAGAACCAGAAGACATAGATTTAAGGTGATTGGCAAAAGAACCAAAGGCGACATGAGGAAAAACTTTTTTACACAGCGAGTGGTTAGGATCTGGAATGCACTGCCCGAGGGGGTGGTGGAGGCAGATTCAATCATGGTCTTCAAAAGGGAACTAGATAAGTGCTTGCAGGGAAAAAATTGGCACGGCTTCGAGGATAGGGCGGGGGAGTGGGACTAGCTGGATTGCTCTTGCATAGAGCCGGCACGGACTCGATGGGCCAAATGTCCTCCTTCCATGCTGTAACCTTTCTATGATTCCATGTGCAAATAACAAAATAGTGGCCATAACAAAAGGGACTTGATGGCACAGTAGATTGGTACACTATACTTTCACACGTGGGACCAGCATTTGAACCCAGGCCATATTGATGGGCAAAAGATCCTACATGAAATGACCTTGGGCCATGATGAACAAATTCAGTGATCTAGGGCACTGGTAATGCCGTAGATCACAAGAGTAATGGCAGCACAAGGTCCTGCTGCTATAGGAGGGAAAGTGTTCCCTTGCGATTGGGTTAAGACACATTGTTGGGGCAGCATAAAAGGAGCTCTATCAGTCATCAGGTATGTGTGCACCTGACCCAGGAGTCCTTGATACTGAAAACAAAAGTGAGAAATTTGCCCTGATCCTTCATAAATTCAGTCAAATTTTCACTCATGTATCAACTCATTAAAAATCTTCAATGATACTGAGTGGAATAAAAAGCACATTGTCTCAATTACAATATATTCTATGTTGCTTTTATTCCAAGAAAAAGTACTGTGGCAATGTAAATTCCTAGCCTAAAACAGCTAAATAGAGATCCACCTAGAGCACAAGCTGAGTTATAATGGGTGGAATTTCAACCCTGCCCCCTCCCACTATGGGCAGGAGAGGATTAGGGGTGGGCGGGGGGGAGGTAAATCAGCAAATACGTGGAAGCCGACCCCAACCCACGCAAATGCACCTACTTCCGGTTTAACTGCGGCAGGTTTGGGGGCGTCCCAGTAACCTGCTCTCGAGAGACGGGTCAGTGATTATAATATTTAAACGAGGCTCCGTTCCTCAGATTTTGACAGCCATTTCAATTTAACGGCCGTGGGCCGGGTTTCCCAGGGGTGGGAAAACCCGTCAGCTGAAGGGAGACGGGAGCTGCCGGATCCAGCAGGTAAATGTTCTTCCAGCACTGCCTGTGGGCCAGGAGGAGCAGGAGAGCTTCCTCCCTCGGCCCCTCAAACAAATCTTCTGCCATGGTAGCATAGTGGTTATGTTACTGGACTAGTAATCTAAAGACATAAGTTCAAATCCCACCATAGCAGCTGGGGAATTTAAATTCAGTTAATTAAATAAAATCTGGAATAAAAAGCTCACACCAGTAATGGTGGCCATGAAACTACCGGATTGTTATAAAAACCCATCTGGTTCACTAATGTCCTTTAGGGAAGGAAACCTGCCGTCCTTACCCGGTCTGGCCAATATGTGACTCCAGTCCAACAGCAATGCGGTAGATTCTTAACTGCTGTCTGAAATGGCCATGCAAGCCACTCAGTTGTACAATCCCACTACAAAAAGACATACAGACTGCAGCGGTTCAAGAAGGTGGCTCACCACCACCTTCTCAAGGGCAATTAGAGATGGGCAATAAATGTCGGCCTTGCCCACATCCCATGAATGAATTTAAAAAATCTCCACTTCCCTGCGATCACAGGGTATGCACAGCATTCAGCTCCATTCGTAACCCCTCAGATAATGAAGCAGTCCGTGCCCGCATGCAGCAAGACCTGGTCAACATCCAACAACCCGGAATCAACCTAGTGAACCTTATCTGAACTGCCTCCAATGCAAGTATGTCCTTCCATAAATAAGGGCACCAGAACTGTACTCAGTACTCCAGGTGTGGTCTCACCAGCACCCTGCACAGTTGTAGCATGACTTCCTTGCTTTTATACTCCATCCCCCTAGAAATAAAGGCCAATATTCCATTTGCCTTCTGGATTAGCTGCTGCACCTGTATGTTGACTTTTTGTGTTTCATGTACGAGGACACCCAGATCCCTCTGTACCGCAGCATTTTGTAGTATTTCTCCATTCAAATAATATTTTGCTTTTTTATTTTTCCTCCCAAAGTGGATGACTTCACATTTTTCCACATTATATTCCTTCTGCCAAATTTTTGCCCATTCGCTTAACCTGTCAATATCCCTTTGCAGACACTTTGTGTCCTCATCACAACTTGCTTTTCCTTGCAACTTGCTTTAACTTGCAACTATCTTTGTATCATCAGCAAATTTGGCCACAAGACACTCTGTTCCTTCATCCAAGTCATTGATATATATTGTAAATAGTTGAGGCCCCAGCACTGAGCCCTACGGCACCCCACTAGTTACAGGTTGCCATTTTGAAAATGACCCTTTTATCCCGACTCTTTGTTTTCTATTAGTTAGCCAATCCTCTATCCATGCCAGTATATTACCCCCAACACCATGAGCTCTTATCTTGTACAGTAATCTTTTATGTGGCACCTTATCGAATGCCTTTTGGAAATCCAAATATACTGCATCCATTGGTTCCCCTTTATCCACCCTGCCCGTTACTTCCTCAAAGAACTCTAATAAATTTGTCAGACATGATTTCCCCTTCATAAAACCACGTTGACTCTCCTTGATTGTATTATGAGTCTCCAAATGTCCTGCTACTACTTCCTTAATAATGGATTCTAGCATTTTCCCAATGACAGATGTTAGGCTAACTGGTCTATAGTTACCTGCTTTCTGTCTCACTCCCTTCTTGAATAGGGGTGTTACGTTTGCGGTTTTCCAATCCACTGGGACCTTTCCAGAATCTCGTGAATTCTGGAAGATTACAACCAATGCATCCACTATCTCTGTAGCCACTTCCTTTAAGACCCTCGGATGCAAGCCATCAGGTCCAGGGGACTTGTCAGCCTTTAGACCAATAGTTTACCTAATACTTTTTCTCTAGTGATAGTCATTGTTTTTAGTTTCTCCCTCCCCTTTGCTTCTTGATTTTCTACTATTATTGGTATATTATTAGTGTCTTTTAGCCCCGGAATCATTCTTGTGAACTTGCTCTGCACCCCCTCCAAAGCCAATATATCCTTCCTGACGTGCCCAGAATGAATTCAGTCCCCCAGATGAGGTCAAACCAAAGCTTTCTACCCCTTTGTATTCCAGTCCCCTTGAGATAAAGGCTGACATTCCATTAGTGTTTTTAATTATTTTTTGTACCCATCTGCACTATTTACTGTGCCACCTAATTTAGTGTCATCAGCAAACTTGGATATATGGCTCTCTATTCCTTCAGCTAAGTCACTGATAAATATAGTGAAAAGCTGAGGCCCCAGTATAGTTCCCTGGGGGACACCACTAGCCACATCCTAGCAATTAGAGTGCATACCCATTATCCCCACTCTCTGTCTCCTACCTCCTAATCAATTCCCTACCCATGTCAATATGTGGCCTCCAATTCCATGTGCTTTCCAGATGGGGTCTGATCAAGGCTCTATACAATTAAAGCATAACTTCCACCCTTGCGTATTCCAGCTCCCTTGACATAAAGGTCATTATTCCATTAGCCTTTTTGATTGCATTTTATACCTGTTTGCTGGCTTTTAATGATTTGTGCCCTTGGCCTCCTAAATCTCTTTGCTCCTTTACAGCTTCTAGTTTCTCATCATTTAGAAAATACACTGATTTAACTTTTTTGGGTCTAAGGTGGATGACCTCACACTTTCCCACATTGAACTCCATCTACAGCAGTTTTGCCCATTCACTTAATCTGTCGATGTCGATGTCCCTTTGCAACTTTCTGCTCCCGTGTGCACTATTTACTGTCCCTCCTAATTTATTGTCATCTGCAAACTTGGATATACAACTCTATTCCTTCAACCTTCAAACCAAATCATTAATAAATATGGTGAAAAGTTGAGGCCCCAGAACTAGGCCCTGGAGAACACCACTTGTCACATCCCACCAATCAGAGTACCCCCTCTTCATGCCCAGTCTCTGTCTCCTACCTCCCAACCAATTTCCAACCCATGTCAAAAGCTTCCTCCAATTCCACGGGCTCTCACTTTTGCCAATAATTTGTTTCGTGGAACCTTATTGAATGCCTTCTGGAAGAACATATAAATAACATCCTTGTCTATCTTATTAGTGACCTTCTCAAAAAATTTAACTAGATTAGTCAGACATGAATGACCCTTAAGAAAACCATGATGGCTCTCTCTGATCAGTCACTCTGTCCCTAATAACAAATTCTAGTAATAATGGGATAACATTTTCCGTGGGATTACTACGGAAAGCTCAGCGGAAGCCCTGGAGAAACGACATTTTGCGTCTGGGGTCTCCGCCGATCTTTCACTGAAATTACAGCAGCAGAACAGGACAAACCCTGCAGAAATTTTACTCCAACATTTATAAGATTACAAACATAATAAAATTGGAGAGGACTGCACGGTGTGCGGATACACAGTGTGCTGAGAGTTCGGTACGTGTGGGAGTTTAAGGGTTAATCTCTTTAAATCTAGTGCATATTGCTTCAACTGTTTAAGGTCAATTTAAAAGTTTAAATTTTTAAGTTTCTGTCAGGCTTCAGCAGAGAGCTGCTGTAGCAAGTTAATTGGTTAGCTTGATTAAACTGGTACCTGAAGGTTGGTCAGGCCTGACTCATCTGAGTCACAAACTGTAGAAATACAGGGGCCTGTCAGTGCGGACTGCACGGTGTGCGGACACACAGTGTGAACTGCTGAGAGTTCGGT
This sequence comes from Heptranchias perlo, assembly GCF_035084215.1. Classification (NCBI taxonomy): domain Eukaryota; kingdom Metazoa; phylum Chordata; class Chondrichthyes; order Hexanchiformes; family Hexanchidae; genus Heptranchias; species Heptranchias perlo. Next base: position 4,916,105 of record NC_090329.1, read on the forward strand.
ACGTGTGGGAGTTCGGTGAAGTGGGGGATGGAGGTGCTGCTTTGCCTTGCTTTTCCTAACTTTTCCCGCAGAGCGGCAGTGGACCTGAGAGTAGAAGACTGAGATTGGGGAATAAAAGCAGCAGCAGATCTGCAACAAGAGACAACTACTGTGTGACGTCACAGGTGAGGCAGGAGAGTCCAAGAGGTGAGCACAGTACAAAAGGGGAGGCCTAGGCGGGAAGAGAGTCTGACAGTCTAAGGCAAGTCATGGCAGCACAGCTCGCACCCGTGATATGCTCCTCCTGCACTATGTGGGAAGTCATGGACACTACTAGTGTCCCTGGCGACCATGTGTGCAGGAAGTGTGTCCAGCTGCAGTTACTGGCTAACCGTCTTTCGGAGCTGGAGCTGCGGGTGGACTCACTGTGGAGCATCCGCGATGCTGAGATTATCGTGGATAGCACGTTCAGTGAGGTGGTCACACCGCAGGTAAAGATTACGCAGGCAGAAAGGAAATGGGTGACCGCCAGGCAGAGTAAAAGGACTAGGGAGGTAGAGCAGGAGTCCCCTGGGGCCATCTCCCTCTCAAACAGATATTCCGCTTTGGATACTGTTGGGGGAGATGGCTTATCAGGGGAAAGCAGCAAGAGCCAGGTTCGGGGCACCACGGGTGACTCTGCTGCACAGGACGGGAGGAAGAAGAGTGGCAGGGCTATAGTGATAGGGGATTCAATTGTAAGGGGAACAGATAGGCGTTTCTGCGGCCGCAAACGTGACTCCATGATGGTATGTTGCCTCCCTGGTGCTAGGGTCAAGGATGTCTCGGAGCGGCTGCAGGGCATTCTGGAGGGGGAGGGTGAACAGCCAGTAGTCGTGGTCCATATTGGTACCAACGACATAGGTAAGAAAAGGGATGAGGTCCTGCAAGGTGAATTTAAGGAGTTAGGAGATAAATTAAAAAGCAGGACTTCAAAGGTAGTGATCTCAGGATTACTACCGGTGCCACGTGCTAGTGAGTATAGGAACAGGAGAATAGACAGGATGAATGCGTGGCTGCAGGGATGGTGTAGGAGGGAGGGATTTAGATTCCTGGGACATTGGGACCGGTTCTGGGGAAGGTGGGACCTGTACAAGCGTGACGGGTTACACCCAAGCAGGACCGGGACAAATGTCCTCGCGGGGGTGTTTGCTAGTGCTGTTGGGGAAGGTTTAAACTAGAGTGGCAGGGGGATGGGAACCTGAGCGGGGAGTCAGAAGGGAATAAAATTGAGAGCAGCAAGAGAGGGGAAGACCCAGGGGAAATCTACAATACAAATAGTACAAACAGTTGTTCAAGAACAAGTGAAAGGGAAAAGCATAGAGCAGCGGAAAGAAAGTGTACTTTAGGTACTTTAGGCACGACAGATAAAATGAAAACTAGAAGGCGTAAGGCGATTAACCCAGCATCAAAGCTGTGGCAGGGGGTTGGGAACCTGAGCAGGGAGACAGAGGAAAGCGTATCAGGAAGGGACAGAAGGTATGGAGTAAAAGGTAAAGTGTTAAAAAAGTAAAAAGCAGGAACTAAGTGTCACAAAACATATTTGAAAGTTCTTTATCTGAATGCACGTAGCATTCGTAACAAAATGGACGAGTTAACGGCACAAATAACGACGTATGGGTATGATCTTGTGGCCATTACAGAAACATGGCTGCAGGGTGACAACGACTGGGAATTAAATATGCCAGGGTATTTAACAATCAGGAAGGACAGGCAGGAAGGAAGGGGAGGTGGGGTGGCTATGTTAATAAGGGAAGGAATCACTGTAATACAGAGAAAAGATATTGGGACAAAGGATCAGGATAATGAAACAGTTTGGGTAGAGATAAGGAATAATAAGGGGCAAAAAACACTCGTGGGCGTAGTATATAGGCCTCCTAACAGTTGCAACTCTGCTGGAAGAAGTATTAATCAGGAAATAGTTAGGGCATGTAATAAGGGAACAGGTATAATTATGGGGGATTTTAACTATCATATAAACTGGACAAATCAAATTGGGCAGGGCAGCCTTGAAGAAGAGTTTATTGAGTGTATTAGGGATGGATTTCTTGAGCAGTATGTAACTGAACCTACAAGGGGGCAAGCAACCTTGGACCTGGTCCTGTGTAATGAGCCAGGATTAATTAATAATGTCCTAGTTAAGGATCCCCTTGGAATGAGTAACCATAACATGGTTACATTCCATATCCAATTAGAGGGTGAGAAGGTTGGTTCTCAAACAAGCGTACTGAGCTTGAATAAAGGAGACTATGATGGTATGAGAGCGGAATTGATTAAAGTGGACTGGGAAAATAGATTAAAGGGTAAGACGGTACATGAGCAGTGGTGTTCATTCAAGGAGTTATTTTACAACTTTCAAAACAAATATATATTCCACTGAGGAAAAAAGGGTGGAAAAGAAATGACAGCCATCCGTGGCTAAGTAAAGAAATTAAGGATAGTATCCGACTAAAAACAAGGACATATAAGGTAGCCAAACTTAGTGGGAGGATAGAAGATTGGGAAGTCTTCGAAAGACAGCAAAAAGTAACTAAAGGATTGATTAAGAAAGGGAAGATAGATTATGAAAATAAATTAGCAAAAAATATAAAAACAGATAGCAAGAGTTTCTACAGTTATATAAAAAGAAAAAGGGTGGCTAAGGCAAACGTAGGTCCTTTAGAGGATGAGACCAGGAAATTAATGGTGGGAAACATGGAGATGGCAAAAATGCTGAACAAATATTTTGTTTCAGTCTTTACGGTAGAGGACACTAAGAATATCCCAACACTGGACAAACAGGGGGCTCTGGGGGGGGGAGGAGCTAAATACGATTAAAATCACGAAGGAATTGGTACTCAGTAAATTAATGGGACTCAAGGCGGATAAATCCCCTGGACCTGATGGCTTACATCTTAGGGTCTTGAGGGAAGTGGCAGTGGGGATTGTGGATGCTTTGGTAATAATTTTCCAAAATTCTCTGGACTCGGCAAAGGTCCCGGCAGATTGGAAAACTGCCAATGTAACACCCTTATTTAAAAAGGGTAGTAGGCAGAAGGCTGGAAATTATAGACCAGTTAGCTTAACATCTGTGGTGGGTAAAATTTTGGAGTCTATTATTAAGGAGACAGTAGCAGAACATTTGGATAAACATAATTTAATAGGACAAAGTCAGCATGGCTTTACAAAGGGGAAGTCATGTCTGACAAATTTGCTTGAGTTCTTTGAGGATATAACGTACAGGGTGGATAAAGGGGAACCAGTGGACGTAGTGTATTTGGACTTCCAGAAGACATTCGACAAGGTGCCACATAAAAGATTATTGCTCAAGATAAAGAATCACTGGATTGGGGGTAATATTCTGGCATGGGTGGAGGATTGGTTATCTAACAGGAAGCAGAGAGTTGGGATAAATGGTACATTCTCGGACTGGCAACCTGTAGCCAGTGGTGTTCCGCAGGGGTCGGTGCTGGGTCCCCAACTCTTTACAATCTATATTAATGATTTGGAGGAGGGGACCAGTGTAACATATCAAAGTTTGCAGATGATACAAAGATGGGAGGGAAAGTAGAGAGTGAGGAGGACATAAAAAACCTACAAGGGGATATAGACAGGCTGGGTGAGTCGGCGGAGATTTGGCAGATGCAATACAATATTGGAAAATGTGAGGTTATGCACTTTGGCAGGAAAAATCGGAGAGCAAGTTATTATCTTAATGGCGAGAAACTGGAAAGTACTGCAGTACAAAGGGATCTGGGGGTCCTAGTGCAAGAAAATCAAAAAGTTAGTATGCAGATGCAGCAGGTGATCAAGAAGGCCAACGGAATGTTGGCTTTTATTGCTAGGGGGATAGAATATAAAAACAGGGAGGTATTGCTGCAGTTATATAAGGTATTGGTGAGACCGCACCTGGAATACTGCATACAGTTTTGGTGTCCATACTTAAGAAAAGACATACTTGTTCTCGAGGCAGTACAAAGAAGGTTCACTCGGTTAATCCCGGGGATGAGGGGGTGGACATATGAGGAGAGGTTGAGTAGATTGGGACTCTACTCATTGGAGTTCAGAAGAATGAGAGGCGATCTTATTGAAACATATAAGATTGTAAAGGGGCTTGATCGGGTGGATGCGGTAAGGATGTTCCCAAGGATGGGTGAAACTAGAACTAGGGGGCATAATCTTAGAATAAGGGGCTGCTCTTTCAAAACTGAGATGAGGAGAAACTTCTTCACTCAGAGGGTTGTAGGTCTGTGGAATTTGCTGCCCCAGGAAGCTGTGAAAGCTACATCATTAAATAAATTTAAAACAGAAATAGACAGTTTCCTAGAAGTAAAGGGAATTAGGGGTTACGGGGAGCGGGCAGGAAATTGAACATGAATTTAGATTTGAGGTTAGGATCAGATCAGCCATGATCTTATTGAATGGCGGAGCAGGCTCGAGGGGCCGATTGGCCTACTCCTGCTCCTATTTCTTATGTTCTATGTTCTTATGTACCTTGTGAGTTAAGTCATTTTTGTTAAATGAAAGTTAAGTAATGTTGTAAATGTTATGGCCTAGAAATTTGATCGTGCCAAAAATGGGCTTGCAGTGTGTACTGCACACCTCAGTTCACATTGTCACACGGAGCACATAACATTCATGCTGCTTGCTCATTATCATCACATAGGCCCTGGTGCAGGCAGTGAACAGAAGGAGAGAGATCCTCTTTTGCCCCCAGGGGCAAAAAATCCTTTGGACAACACCACCATCAACAGTGGGAAAAGGTGGCAGAGCAAGTTAATGCCGGGAAATTAGCTCCAAGGACATGGCTGCAATGCTGGAAAAAATTGAATGACCTAAGCAGGGTTGTCAAGGTAAGAATCATGCTGCCTTACTCTCTCCTCACAACTCCACCACCTCCAGCCTCATTATTCACAACACTCCTCTTGCCCGCTTCCCTCCACTCTCCTACAATCACTGCACCACACTTCACTACACCTCCTTCGCACATTCACACTCACCACTATTGCAATCCTCACTTCCCCACAATCACATCTGACACACTCTTTATCAACACATTCTCTAAACACCTGCCACTAACACACTCCCTGTTATCTTGCATGAGAAAGTCATGAACAGGAAGCTGGCACTGGAGGAGGCCAAGCCTGCCTACATTCCCTCTCCCCACTTGAAGAAAACGTGCTGGCCTTTACGAGCAGGGGAAGAGTCATGGCCATGGTGAGTTGTAATACTGAAGGTGAGGGTCATGCAGGGTTTCTTCACACCTTTCCTCTTTTTCCCTTCTTACTTCTACCTCACCCTACACACTCTGCATGACAAACTGCAAATGTTTTTACCAGCTACCCACCTCTCCATTCACACTAAAAGCTAACCCTTGTCCCTCTCTTTCTCATTTCAGGTGCTGAACATGTGGAGATATTTATCCCAGCGGAAGAAGAGAAAATCAGCCTTACTGAAGAAAACACTGGTGGGAGTAGTTTATAGGCCCCATAATAGTAGCTATAAGGTTGGACAGATTATAAATCATGAAATAATGGAAGCTTGTAACAAAGGAAATGCAGTCGTCATGGGGGACTTTAATCTTCATATAGACTGGGCAAATCAAATTGGCAAAGGTAGTTTGGAAGACGAGTTCATGGAATGTATTCGAGACGGTTTCCTCGAGCAATACATCATGGAACCAACCAGGGAACAGGCTATTTTAGATCTTGTATTATGTAATGAGATAAGGTTAATTAGTAAACTCACAGTAAAAGAATCTCTGGGGAAGAGTGATCATAATATGATAGAATTTCACATTCAGTTTGAAAGTAAGATACGTAAGTCAGAAACTGGAGTCTTAAATTTAAATAAGCCAATTACATTGGTATGAGGGCTAGCTGTCAAATATAGATTGGGGAATTAAATTAAAGGGCTTGACAATTGAAAAGCAATGGCAAACATTTAAAGAAATATTTCAATGGTCTCAACAAGTATGCATTCCATTGAGAAAAAAAACTCCACGGGAAAAGTGATCCAACCGTGGCTAACTAAAGAAGTTAAGATGAGCATTAGATTGAAAAAAGAGGCCTATAATGTTGCCAAGAAAAGTAATAAGCCTGAGGATTGGGAGAGATTTTGAAACCAACAAAGAACGACCAAGAAGTTGATAAATAGGGAGAAAATAGAATATGAAAGTAAACTAGCAAGAAATATAAAAAAGGATTGTAAAAGCTTCTACAAGAATGTAAAAAGAAAGAGAGTAGCAAAAGTAAACGTTGGTCCCTTAGAGGCTGAGACAGGAGAAATTATAATGGGGATTCAGGAAATGACAGATGCGTTAAACAAATATTTTGTATCTGACTTTGCAGTAGAAGATACAAAAGCATATGAGAAATAATGGGGAAACCAAGGGATAAATGAGAGTGAGGAACTTAAATCAATTAATATCACTAGAGAAAAAGAACTGGACAAACTAATGGGACTAAAAGCCAACAAATCCCCTGGACCTGATGGCCTACATCCTAGGGTTCTAAAAGAGGTGGCTGCAGAGATAGTGGATGCATTGGTTATGATCTTCCAAAAATCTAGATTCTGTAATGGTCCCAGCGGATTGGAAGGTAGCAAATGTAACCCCGCTATTCAAGAAAGGAGGGAGAGAGAAAACAGTGAACTACAGACCAGTTAGCCTGACATCGGTCGTCGGGAAAATTCTGGAATTCATTATTAAGGAAGTGTAACAGGGCACTTAGAAAATTATAATATGATTAGGCAGAGTCAACGTGGTTTTATGAAAGGGAAATCATGTTTGACAAATTTATTAGAGTTTTTTGAGGATGTAACTAGCAGGGTAGATAAAGGGGAACCAGTGGATGTAGTATATTTGGATTTTCAAAAGGCATTTGATAAGGTGCCACATAAAAGGTTGTTACACAGATAAGGGCTCATGGGGTTGGGGGTAACATATTAGCATGGATTGAGGATTGGCTAACGGACAGAAAACAGAGAGTAGGGATAAAAGGGTCATTTTCAGGTTGTCAGGCTGTAACTAGTGGGGTGCAGCAAGGATCAGTGCTTGGGCCTCAGCTATTTACAATCTATATTAATGACTTAGATGAAGGGACCGAGTGTAATGCATCCAAGTTTGCTGACGATACAACGCTATGTTGGGAAAGTAAGCTGTGAGGAGGACACAAAGAATCTGCAAAACAATATTGACAGGTTAAGTGAGTGGGCAAGAAAGTGGCAGATGGAGTATAATGTGGGGAAATGTGAGGTTATTCACTTTGGTAGGAAGAATAGAAAAACAGAATATTTTTTAAATGGTGAGAAACTATTAAGTGTTGGTGTTCAGAGAGACTTGGGTGTCCTGGTACAAGAAACACAAAAAGTCAGTATGCAGGTACAGCAAGCAATTAGGAAAGCAAATGGCATGTTGGCCTTTATTGCAAGGGGGTTAGAATACAAGAGTGAGGAAGTCTTACTACAATTGTACAGGACTTTAGTGAGACCTCATCTGGAGTACTGTGTACAGTTTTGTTCTCCTTAACTAAGGAAGGATATACTTGCCTTAGAGGTGGTGCTGCGAAGGTTCACTAGATTGATTCCTGGGATGAGAGGGTTGCCCTATGAGGATAGGTTGAGTAGAATGGGCCTATACTCTCTGGAGTTTAGAAGAATGAGAGGTGATCTCACTGAAACATATAAGATTATGAGTGGGCTTGACAGGGTAGATGCTGAGAGATTGTTTCCCCCGGCTAGAGAGTCTAGAACTGGGGGGCATAGTCGCAGGATAAGGGGTCGGCCATTCAAGACTGAGATGAGGAGGAATTTCTTCACCCAGAGGTTTGTGAATCTTTGGAATTCTCTACCCCAGAGGGCTGTGGATGCTGAGTCATTGAATATATTCAAGGCTGAGATAGATTTTTGGACTCCAGGGGAATCATGAGAGATGGGGATCGGGTGAGAAAGTGGAGTTGAGGTCGAAGATCCGCCATAATCTGATTGAATGGTGGAGCAGGCTACTCCTGCTCCAATTTCTTATGTTCTTATGTTCTGATGATGCTGTGTCACTCAATCTCACCCTTGCGAGCACCAGATATTGGCACAATGTGTACTTTAGAGGTCAGGCTGAAGGAGGGATCTCTACGTGGTGAATCACTGGCCGCAAGTACTCAGGAGCTAAGGCAGAGGGATATGACATCATGGGTGCCAGCTCGCTGGAGGGCGAGATTACACACTAGCTCTGCTGCAGACAACTCAGATGTTGACTCCAAGGATCCAGCTTACAGAAGAAGGCTGATGGACATATACCAGGAAACATTAAGTGTACTGGGCAGCCTGCTGGTGACAATGTCTCAGATCATGGACGAGTCCAGCTCCAACTTGTGTCAAGACTTTGCGTAGTACACGGAGACCATTGTGTCCAACATGTCCAAATGGCCAGCTCCATTAACACAACAGTGGTGCTACCCGTAATGGAGCCTCTGCTGACAGCTCTGACAGCTTCTATGGCAGATCACACTGCTGCCATGGAAACTCAGACAGCTTCCACCTTGGCCCTCAGAGCCATTGTTGACAGGGGCGTCCAAAGCATCACAGCAGTCCTACACCCTGTTCAAGTACGGAGATCGAGGGTGCTGAAGTGCAGTTCCAGGAGGGTGGCCTTTCTGATGCCACAAAGCCAGCTGGGCCGGACGGCTGCAGCCCATGCTGAGATTCTATAGTCTGCAGCCGTTCCCTCAAGGCCCAGAGGTGCTCAAGGTCACCGACCATGGACATCTGAAGTATCCTCAATGGAAGGTCAGCAGCCTTCCACCTCCCAAGCTGTCGCCACTGGGGAAACACCTCGTAGGAGCACCAGGTTAAATAAACGAGCACATGATAAGTAGATAAGTCACCCGGTCCGGATGGGATGCATCCTAGGTCACTAAGGGAAGTAAGGGTGGAAATTGCAGAGGTGCTGGTCATAATCTTCCAATCGTCGTTAGATATGGGGGTGGTGCAAGAGGACTGGAGAATTGCAAATGTTGCACCTTTGTTCAAAAAAGGGTGTAAGGATAAACCCAGCAACTACAGGCCAGTCAGTTTAACCTCAGTTGTGGGGAAACTTTTAGAAACAATAATCTGGGACAAAATGAATAGTTACTTGGACAAGCGTGGATTAATAAAGGAAAGCCAGCACGGGTTTGTTAAAGGCAAATCATGTTTAACTAACTTAATTGAGTTTTTTGATGAGGTAACAGAGCGGGTTGATGAGGGCAATGCAGTTGATGTTGTGTATATGGACTTTCAAAAGGCATTTGATAAAATGCCGCATAATAGGCTTGTCAGCAAAATTCAAGCCCATGGAATAAAAGGGGCAGTGGCAGCATGGATACAGAATTGGCTAAGGGACCAGGAAACAGAGAGTAGTGGTGAAAGATTGTTTTTTGGACTGGAGGGAGGTGTACAGTGGTGTTCCCCAGGGGTCAGTACTAGCACTACTGCTTTTTTTGATATGTATTAACAAATTGGACTTGGGAGTACAGGGCACAATTTCAAAATTTGCAGACAACACAAAACTTGGAAGTGTAGTAAACAGTGAGGAGGATAGTGATAGACTTCAAGAGGATATAGACAGGCTGGTGGAATGGGCGGACACATGGCAGATGAAATTTAATGCAGAGAAGTGCAAAGTGATACATTTTGGCAGGAAGAACGAGGAGAGGCAATATAAACAAAATGGTACAATTCTAAAGGGGGTGCAGGAACAGAGAGAACAGAGATGTGTGCACAAATCTTTGAAGGTGGCAGAACCGGTTGAGAAAGTGGTTAAAAAAGTATCCGGGATCCTGAGCTTTATAATTAGAGGCATCGAGTACAAAAACAAGGAAGTCACGTTGAACCTTTATAAAACAACAACTGGAGTACTGTGTCCAGTTCTGGGCACCGCACTTTAGGAAAGCTGTGAAGGCCTTAGAGAGGGTGCAGAAAAGATTTACTAGAATGGTTCCAGGGATGAGGGACTTCAGTTAAGTGGAAAGACTGGAGAAGCTGGGGTTGTTCTCCTTAGAGCAGAGAAGGTTAAAAGGAGATTTGATAGAAGTGTTCAAAATCATGAAGTGTTCAGTTAAAGTAAATCAAGAGTAACTGTTCCCATTGGCAAAAGGGTCGAGAACCAGAGGACACAGCTTTAAGGTGATTGGCAACAAAAACAAGGCGACATGAGGAAAAACTATTTTACACAGCGAGTGGTTATGATCTGGAATGCGCTGTCTGAAAGGTGGTGGGAGCAGATTCAATCATGGCTTTCAAAAGGGAATTGGATAAATACTTGAAGGGAAAAAATTTGCAGGGCTACGGAAAAAGAGTGCGGTAATGGGACTAACTGGATTGCTCTTACAAAGAGCCAGCACGGGCTCGATGGGCCGAATGGCCTCCTTCTGTGCTGTAACCATTCTATGATTCTATGAGACAGGCACTAAGGGCTTGCACAAGGGTGATTCATAATTATTATCTGTTCATTGTTAGGTATCGATGGAATTGAGTTGTTTGATAAATTTGTTTTTTTGTCCTGGGTTTGCTTTTGGTGTTTATATTTTAGTGAGGTGAGGGCAAGACCCATAAGGCTGGACTGAAAGAAAGCAATCGGATGGTGGCAGTAAGGACAGTGGTCAGGATTGTGGGGCTGTTGGTTTAGATGTGCTCCCTGAAGACCCGCTGTGGGTACGGGTCTCCTGCACGGTGCCTTCCTCCTCCTCCCTCATCTTCCAGCTGCTCCCGCTCTCTGCTGTCTTTCTTGCTGCTCCCCCTCGTCCTCCAGCCCCGAAGGCAGCCCCATCAGACCACCCATGACTGCAGTCAAACCGTTTATAAAGCATTCAACACCAGCAAAATCATCTTCTGAGCAGTCAAACTGAACTTTCCAGTGTCAGAAAACACACCTAAAAACACCAAGTTAATCAGCAGCCTGAAATGACAAACCAGCAACTAGTCTGTAAGTGCTGGATGATCCCTTTAAATATCACTGGTGAGGGGCCCTTCTTGCCAGTTAGTGCCACGAGTTGCTGGATGAGTTCAGCACGTGATGACTCGGGCACTGGGGCAGACCAAAATCGGAAAATAACGTAATCATTTTTTTTAGAGCTGGCGTAAGCTGCAGAAGCCCAGTCCAATATGGCAGGCAACGCACTTCCTATTAGAAATGTGCACACGCCTCCTCCTGCCTACCATATTGGTGGATGAGGAGCCTGTTTAACGCTCGAGAAACAGGCCTGGCACCATAGAATTTTTAGGCCTGTATCTGCCCTATTTCTTTCAGCATCAGTGACGTATGTAATAATTTTACTTCACGGAAGTCGTGGGACATTTTGCTTTGGTAAGTTAGCGTAAGTTGTAACATTGTAACGTTACGTTGTATCAGGACCATGGTAAACATTGGAAGCCATGCTCCAGGCCCTGGACTACCCATGATTAATATAATAAGAGACTTACTGCAATATACTATTTTGTTATTGTGAGTGGGCCAGGGGCTGGGAAGCAATGAGTGAGCCAGCAAGGCAGTTCTTACAATCAAATCTTTGAAATGCCGCCTAAAACCTCTGCCATCCTTCCAAAGAAACAGAAAATTAAAATGCACACCAAGACTAACTCTGGGAGTAAACGGGCTCTCTGTGTGTATTATTCTGATGAGGTCCTTATTCCTGGAATGAAACCACTTTCAGTCACGGTATCTTCTACGCTGTTGTCATCTAAAAAAACATAAAGCTGTGTGGTTTGGGGCCGTATATCTGGGACTTTGAGCATTTGTCTCTGTGCTCTGTTCAGCATTTGTCCTTGATCTTAGTTTCAAACAACAATGTATGAAATATGATGCATTAATGAGACTGCTCTTTGTCATCAATATAAAGTCTAATTGTGCCTTACAAGTTGTCCAAACATGTTGAGCAGTTTACTCAGAATTACACTGTGCAGAGAAGGTGTTGATTAGAGCTTTGGTTTCAGTAGTGTAAATATGATGCATACATATTATTAGCTATTATTAGCCTGTAGAATAGAATCTGCTGACTTGTCCACATTAAAATTATTTGCGGATGTGTTTCCACTCTGAGAGAATGAACACATTTTCTCATTTAAACTGAACTAAACAGCCTTCAAATCACTGAAACTCAAAGGCACCAGTATCACTCAATAAATTTCCTTTACATAACATGTTTGAGCAGCACTAGGTGTACCTGAAAATAAGTTGAAGCTACAACACAGGATTACGTGCATGTGAAACAGCAAAACCAGCAGTCTATATAGATAGAGTTAAGAGATCCCACAATAAACAGATCAGGTCAAATCTCTGCAGTCCTGCCACAACCAGTCGCGAATGATGGTGGATAATTAAGAAACTAACAGGAGGAGGAGGCTCTGCAAAGATCCCCATCCTCAATGATGGCGGAGTCCAGCACGTGAGTGCAAAAGACAAGGCTGAAGTGTTTGCAACCATCTTCAGCCAGAAGTGCCGAGTGGATGATCCATCTCGGCCTCCTCCCGATATCCCCACCATCACAGACGCCAGTCTTCAGCCAATTCGATTCACTCCACGTGATATCAAGAAATGGCTGAGTACACTGGATACAGCAAAGACTACAGACCCTGACAACATCCCCGCTGTAGTGCTGAAGACTTGTGCTTCAGAATTAGCCACACCCTCAGCTACGCTGTTCCAGTCACAATTACAACACTGGCATCTACCAAAAAAAATGGAACATTGCCCAGGTATGTTCTGTCCACAAAAAAAGCAGGACAAATCCAATCCGGCCAATTACCGCCCATACAGTCTACTCTCAATCATCAGCAAAGTGATGGAAGGTGTCGTCGACAGTGCTATCAAGCGGCACTTACTCACCAATAACCTGCTCACTGGTATTCAGTTTGGGTTCTGCCAGGACCACTCGGCTCCAGACCTCATTACAGCCTTGGTCCAAACATGGACAAAAGAGCTGAATTCCAGAGGTGAGTTGAGAGTGACTGCCCTTGACATCAAGGTAGCATTTGACCGAGTGAAGCACCAAGTAGTCCCAGTAAAACTGAAGTCAATGGGCATCAGGGAGAAGACACTCTAGTGACAGTAGTCATACCTGGCACATAGGAACATAGGAACAGGAGTAGGCCATTCAGCCCCTTAAGCCTGTTCCACCCTTCAATTAGATTATGGCTGATATGTATCGTAATTCCATCCACCACCTTGGTTCCGTATCAAAAATCTATCAATCTCAGTTTTGACATTTTCAATTGACCCCCAGCCTCAACAGCTTTTTGGGGGAGAGAGTTCCAGATTTCCACTCCCCTTTGTGTGAAGAAGTGCTTGCTGACATCACCCCTGAATGGCCGAGCTCTAATTTTAAGGCTATGCTCCCTTGTTCTGGACTCCCCCCCCCATCAGAGGAAATAGTTTCTCTCTATCTACCCTATCAAGTCCTTTAATCATTTTAAACAGCTCAGTTAGTTCACCCCATAATCCTCTATACTCAAGGGAATACAAGCCTAGTCTATGCAACCTGTCCTCCTAATTTAACCCTTTTAGCCCCGGTATTATGCTGGTGAATCTGCGCTGCACCCCCTCCAAGGCCAATATATCCCAGAGTTGAACGCAGTACTCTAAATAGGGTTTAACCAGAGCTCTACAGCTGCAACATAACTTCTACCCCTTTGTATTCCAGCCCCCTTGAGATAAAGGTCAACATTCCATTAGCCTTTTTAATTATTTTTCTGCACATGTCCACTAGCCTTAAGTCATTTCTGTACTTGCACCCCAAAATCTCTCTACTCCTCCACAGTTCTTAGCTTCTCACAAAGGAAGATGGTCGTGGTTGGAGTCCGATCATCTCAGCCCCAGGATATTGCTGCAGGAGTTCCTCAGGGCAGTGTCCTAGGCCCAACCATCTTCAACTGCTTCATTAATGACCTTCCCTCCAGCATAAGGTTAAAAGTGGGGTTGTTTGCTGATGATTTCACAGTGTTCAGTCGCTTTCGCAATTGCTCAGATAATGAAGCAGTCCGTGGCCGCGTACAACATCTAGGCTCGGGCTGATAAGCGGCAAGTAACATTTGAGCCGCACAAGTGCCAGGCAATGACCATCTCCAACTAGAGAGAACCTAAACACCTTCACTTGACATTCAACAGCATTACCATCGCCGAATCCCCCACCATCAATATCCTGGGGTTTCCATTGACCAAAAACTCAACTGATCCAGCCACATAAATACTGTGGCTACGAGAGCAGGTCAGAGGCTGGGTATTCTGCGGCGAGTGACTCACCTCCTGACTCCCCTAAGCCTTTCCACCATCTACAAGGCATAAGTCAGGAGTGTGATGAAATACTGTCCACTTGCCTGGATGAGTGCAGCTCCAACAACATTTAAGAAGCTCGACACCATCCAGGACAAAGCAGCCCGCTTGATCGGCACTTAACTCAAAGGTCTAAATGTCCACCTCCTTCCCCACCGGAGTACCACGGCTTCAATGTGTACTATCGACAGCACCTCCCAAACCCGCGACCTCTACCACCTAGAAGGACAAGGGCAGCAGGAGCATGGGAACAACACCACCCGCCGTTCCTTCATTGACGCTAGATCAAATCCGCAGCCCTCCTGAGTGCCTTTGCCAGCCCATGATCCTCCCATTGTCCTCTGCCCCCCGGGACTTACCTGAGGGCCACGGTCAGCGAGTTGGGGGCCAGCAGCTCGCCCAGACTATTTAGATGAGGCCCGAGGCCCAATTTTTGGCTGGCCTCCTGCCTGGTGTTTTGGGCTCGCTTTGCAGCTGCATCGCCGCCTTCACGCCCGAAACCAGGCGCCAACGAGTTTCAACCCCAGGATATACTGGCCTCTTTAGGTGAGTAAGGACTAAGTCCTCGAAAGCAAGAAATCCTTACCATGAGCCTCTGAAGGTGAACTCCTTGTTTCTCACACATATTGGTAAAGTGTTTGAAGTTGGAGTCATCAAGCACGATGTAGACTGGAACTCCTCTTGACGCAGCCTCGAGCAGGTCCCTGAAGATGTCCACATCAGTGAACATATCCATAACAACAGCAATGACCTGTTTGAAATTGAAAATAAAGAAAACTAGTTAGTCTTTGGCATTGAAACTGTCAGCTATATACATCACTTTTGCAGCAATGTACTCTTTTTGATGGAATTTAGCCAAGATCCTGTGTGGTGTCACTAATTACATCTGATACAGGCAAATGCAAAAATACAAGGAAGCTGTTTGGAGTGTAATACTACTGTATTCACTATTTTGTACAGATAACACATCGAGAGCCTATTATGTGGAAACATTGGCCCTGATATTTCCGGGGAGCTAGGGAGGGTGTGGGTGAGTGGGGGAGTGGGGGGGAAAACCCGACAAGGCCGGGGACGTGGAGGCCCTGCCGATCTTAAAGGCAGGGCCACATGTGCATCTTGTAGGGCTGCCTCCCACCCGGCAGACGGCCAAATTGACAGCCTGGCCGGCGGGCGCGAGGGAACTCTTAACGGCAGGAGGTCGCAGTGGGGATGGTCCCGGCACTGGGAAGGGAGCATCAGTTCCAGGATCATGATCGGGAAGGTTGGGGCAGGAGAGAGGCTGGAGATCGGGAGGGTCGGGGGGGAGGCTGGAGATCGGGAGGGTCGGGGGGAAGCTGGAGATCGGGAGGGTCGGGGGGAGGCTGGAGATTGGGGCTGGGGGAGACCGAAGGCTCAAATCGAGGAGCCTGGGGGGAGCACTCCTGCTCCTCCTGGCCCCTGAGGAATGCTAAAAGAGGCACTTACCTTGGGGAGCAGGCAGCTCCCGCCTCGGCTCAGCTATCGGGAACCTCGCTGCTAGGGCCTCACCCTCACTCACTGTGGAATTTAAGTTGTGGCGCCAATGATGTCATCAGGCCTCCATCTGCCTTTTGCGGGAGCCTCATCCATGGCCTGATTTCTGCACTTTAAAATTTCAAGGGGTGGGAATGGGGTCGGGTTGCCTGATCCTGATATATTAACCCTCTCCTGCCTGTCGGGGTGTGGTCAAAGTGGAGGCTGATATTTCAGTGAGTGAGCAGTAAATCTATGGAACAGGCTCCCTCGGGAGACAATGGAAGCAGGCAGTATCGATTCACTCAAATACAAACTAGATAGATTTCCTTCCGAAAATAATACGTTGGGATACAGTGTATGAGTAATTTGAGACACGACATATGGTAAGTTTAGCAGGTTTGGGAGGTGGAGGTGATTTTGGATCTCAAAGCTCTCCACCCAGGAGGGTCTGTGCAGACTAATTAATGGAGATTGATTGCTCTGATTAGTCAATGGCTCCATTCTCGTTGTATCATGTGACAGGTCCAACCTATTGACACCATGAACTTTCAGTTATTCTTGGCCCCAGTAGTTCACACTTGTGAAGCTCGCCAAGCAGCCAGGTTTCTGAGTCCAAGTGGGGAATTATAAACCCCACACCCCCACCACGAGGAGTGGGAGAGGGTCGGGGTGGGGGGTTAAATTCTTAAAAATGTGAAACCCGACCCCAACCCACCACGAATGCGCCTACTTGCGGTTTTGGGGGTGGCTGAGTAACCTGCCCTGGAGAGGTGGGTCAGTGATTGTAATATTTAAATGCAGCTCCGTTCCTCCGATTTTGGCAGACCAATTTGAATTTAATGGCTGTGGGCCGGGTTTCCCAGGGCTTGGGAAACCCAGCGGATGAAGGGAGACGGGAGCTGCTGGATCCAGCAGATAAATGCTATTCCGGCACTGCTTGTGGGCCAGGAGAGCATCCCCGCAACCCCTCCACCCGACCCCTCAAACAAACCTTCTGCCGCAATCGGCCTCCCTCCCTGCAATCTGCCGACCACCCCTGCGATCCCTCTCTCCCCCCTCACCCCCGAGATCCCCATCTCCCCCCTCCCCCACGATCCCTATCTCCCCCCGTCCCCACGATCCCTATCTCCCCCCATCCCAGCAAACCCTATCTCCCCCCTCCGTCCCCACTATCCCTATCTCCCCCTCGTCCCCACTATCCCTATCTCCCCCACCCCCGCGATCCCTATCTCCCCCTCCCCCGCGATCCCTATCTCCCCCTCCCCCGCTGTCCCTATCTCCCCCTCGTCCCCATGATCCCTATCTCCCCCTCCCCCGCGATCCCTATCTCCCCCTCCCCCGCTGTCCCTATCTCCCCCTCGTCCCCATGATCCCTATCTCCCCCTCCCCCGTGATCCCTATCTCCCCCTCCCCCGCGATCCCTATCTCCCCCTCCCCCGCTGTCCCTATCTCCCCCTCGTCCCCGTGATCCCTATCTCCCCCTCCCCCGCGATCCCTATCTCCCCCTTGTCCCCACTATCCCTATCTCCCCCTCCCCCGCTAGACATGATTAATGTCAAAAATATTACTGATTTGTTAACTGCATCTTTGGACGGGTTAAAACACAGAACACCAGAGCTGGGAAATGTCGATTCGGATTTTTAAAAAGCACCTGAACCAGAGTGCTTTGAACCAATGAAGTTCGTTTCGATATGCCAGTGATCACCTCCACCAGTTATTCTCAGGGTGATGTTAGTCACTGGAGAGTAGGGGAGTGTGATTAGAATCCATTCTTCTGGAGAAGGGGGAAAATTAGTTGTTTTATGGACAGACCTACTGGTGAATCATTGAATGGGGGAAAGTTGGAGCTCACCCACTGCCCGTCGTCAGAATTAACAAAGAAAAAGAAGAAAATAATAGGGGAAGAATTGGAAAGGGCCTATTATTGGGTGGGGGCAGCGCGATGCACTATTACCCCGCTCCCAATGGTCCCTGCGCAGGCAGGACGAGAACTTTGTCCGGCCTCAGGACTCACCTGCAATCAATGTTCACATCCAGGCCCAGCACATCGATTCAAAGCAATTCACACTTTCCACCAGCAGAGGGAGCTCAATCTCTTAAAGGCAGGCTGTCTGTTAAAAAGCTCTTAAAGGTAGCTGGTACCTGTTATTTTCTGAAAATAACAGTCTGCTGTCTACAAGGAGTCTGAACAGAGATCAGACATCGCACACGTAAAACACAGATGCAGGTCCTGTCCCTATGTTTACAAACTTATGAGTTATGTTAAAACATTGAATAAAGGTTGCGCACTACTAAATCCCACATCCTCCAATCTGCATGCTGGACCTCACCAATCTGCCGATCTCAGTTGGTACCAGTGTGAGAATGCATGCTCCGAGGTTCTCTGATGATGCACTAGAGATCTTGGTGCAAGAGGTGGACAGAAGGAGGGACATCCTATATCCGCAGAGTGGGGGTGGGGGGACAAGAGGCCCTCCAGACGTTTGCTCAAAAGGCAGTGTGAGGCAGCGGAGGACGAAGTCAATGCCAGGCGCACAGCATCATGAACATGGATGCAGTGCAGGAACAGGTTTAATGCTTTGACATGAGTGGTCAAGGTGAGAGAGGTCAACTGCCAAGTGACGTCTCCTACCAACTGCACCACGCACCACACCCCCATCACCCATATACCAATAAACTCTATCAGTACTCAACTCTTCCAATCAGATGCTTCCTCTCACCCTTACACATTACCACTGTTTCAAGCCGCACACCCACAACTCACAGGCCACACACACTGGCAGCTATTCAACGAACCATGACAGGCACATCACCCAGACACACGTCCCACTTTCTTGCAGGAAACAGGAGACAGCAAGTGGCAGTGGCATTTAGCCCCTCGAGCCTGTTCCGCCATTAAATAAGATCATGGTGGACCTGTGACCTAACTCCATATACCCACCTTAGCCCCATATCCCTTAATATCCTTGACTCACAGAAATCGATCAATCTCAGATTTAAAATTAACAATTGAGCTAGAATCAACTGCTATTTGGGTACGGTAGCGTAGTGGTTATGTTACTGGGCTAGTAATCCAGAGGCCTGGACTAAAATCCAGAGTCACGAGTTCAAATCCCGCCATGGCGGCTGGCGAATTTAAATTCAATTAATTAAATAAAAATCTGGAATTAAAATACTAGTATCAGTAATGATAGCCATGAAACTACCGGATTGTCGTAAAAACCCATCTGGTTCACTCATGTCCTTTAGGGAAGGAAACCTGCCGTCCTTTCCCGGTCTCGCCTATATGTGACTCCAGACCCACAGCAATGTGGTTGATTCTTAATTGCCCTCTTAGGGATGGGCAATAAATGCTGGCCTTGCCAGCGACGCCCACATCCCGTGAACGAATAAAAAAATTTTAAAAAAACTTCTCCCACCCTTCGCACGAAGAAGTGTTTCCTAACTTCACTCCTGCATGACTTGGCTCGAAATGTTAGGCTATGTCCCCTAGTCCTAGAATTCAAGTATAGAAGACCTCCAAAAACAGTTACAAATATCTTGGCAGCCAGAAACAATAATCCTGTAAATCCTGCATGGTCCCTTTAAATAGCAGTGATGTGGGTCCTCCATGCACTCTAAGACACGTTCAGATGGTTGGGGTTAAGACTGTGCAATGAGATGAGCGTTGAGTCCCAAAATGGTGTCTGTCATTTTTAATCAGCGTTGCAACTGATTGAAGCCATTTTCTCCCTAATTTATATGTTTCCAGTGTTTGGTATTTGCGCCTGCTCTAACTCCTATACCAAGATGGCGTCCGGCACACCTCATGCTGGAAATGTGCATGCGCAGCAAGACTCCATCTTGGATTTCGGAGAGGCCGTGTAGTGCCGAAATAACGGGCGCTACATGGCCCAATTTAGCACCCAATGTGTTGAATATTAGTCAGTATGGATAGTGTGCTGAGAGACACTGACCCCTGGTGAACTCGAGTGTTTATATCCCTCAAGTCTTAACCACTATTCTCTGTTTTTTTTCCTTTACCCAATCTTAACTTCACCGAAAGTGTGGCAGATACCCCATTTACGCTGAAATGGGATTAACTCTGAGAAAATACCCAGCCTAAAAATAGATATGTTTTTGTTTATTACAATAAGGTCTGGAGAGACACATTTTTATGCGATACAGATTAGCTTTACAAAATCAGGACCTTACTTCCACTCAGGACTTTGGACCTAAGGTTCATATCGGTCTTGTCTCAATTAGATCACAACCAGTGGAACATGGGGAATGGAGAGATAACAACACTGCAGTACAGCCTCAGATATATAATGTACAGTATGAGTCAATTTGGGTAAGCTCTAATCTGATCTGACTGATAGGTAGAGAGGGCTGCAGTCAAATGGGTGCTTCAATTTTACTATTAAAATAAAAGTCACCTGTGCTCCAAAAGCAAACAAGCCCGAACTATGGAAAGAACATTAATGGCATTAATGGTAGCTATTCACAGAATCTTAGAAACTACAGCAATAAAGTAGGCCATTTGGCCCATTCAGCCTGTGCCAATGCTAGTTCTTCAGCTGGAGTTATCTACGCCAGGCTAATTTCCTGTCTCTTCTCTATATTTTTATATTGGGCTAGATTTTGCTGTCACAATGACGGTGAGGCTAATGGGGCTCGCCGTTATTCATGCACAAGTGGTACAGAAACTCCAGGCGAGGGGCAGATGCGCGGTTAAACTCAGATATCCAAAAGTTGTTGTCTGAGTTGCTCCGCTCAGCCGTTAGCTTTGCGAAAACGGTATCTCGCCAATGACCTCACACTGAAATGCAATGAATGGCGTGAAGTTGCTGTGTTTGCAGTAGATACAAATTAAACTCGCCACAGAGAGTTGAGTCAAGTCATTTCAAGTCTAAGTACCCTTTCAACAACATGATAATTGTTAATTACTGCCGATCAACCTCTCTGACACTGAAAATTAACTATTACAAGTGTGGAGTCTCACTCCTTCAGGTATTAATTATTGTTGGGAATTTTAAACATGTATAATTTTAAATTTGAACTTTTTTTTACTTTTCCTTTCTGTCTTTTTTTTTCTCTCTCTCTTAATCCGATCTTTTTTTCCCTCTCTTTATTTCTCTTTCTGATTTGACATTGAATTCACCCTCTCTAATTTACACATCCTTCTCAGTCCTTGCACTATTAATGTCACAATCCTTCAATCGGATTGGTTAAGGAGATACCCAGTTGTGTGTCCTGTTCACTCAGTTCCCTCGCTGCGATGTTATCAGTTCGCACTTTCAGCAACTTAACATGCAAAAAATGTTAGAACCTAAACATGCAAGGGCAAGTCTAACCAACGGCACATGCTGTTAGATGCTCTGCTCCGGGGCCGAGTATAGTGCTCCAGGACAGGCACTACTGCCTAAGACTGAACCTATCCCCGATTACAATGAATTACCTGTGCACACAGTCGGACTGTGAAAACAATTTGTTAGCCATCACAAAGGGCAGAGTTTTTTTTTAAAATCATAGAATCATAGAAAGTTAACAGCACGGAAGGAGGCCATTCGACCCATCGAGTCCGTGCCGGCTCTATGCAAGAGCAATCCAGCTAGTCCCACTCCCCGCCCTATCCCCGTAGCCCTGCAATTTTATTCCTTTCAAGTACTTATCCAGTTCCCTTTTGAAAGTGAAATCTGGGTGTTGCAATGATAAGGGTTCCTTTTAGCCCTGATCAGCACACCCATTTTTAAACAGGGAAATAGGTACAGATGTCAACTGCTGTTAGCCTGTTCTCCATTAAGTAAATATTGATATACCAGCTATAAAGTACTTAGTATTTATATGGGCATCCAGAGGAAAGAGAGAACGGTTAATGCCATCAGAGATCAGGAGGTGCCGATACTGCACTGCAGTGAATCACCTCCTCTTGTGGTATTTGTAACAATAAGGCACCAGATATTTTAACCTAAATCTTGATAAGAGTACACAGGGAAATAAATATTAATTGTGAAAAGCATCAGAATTCAGTAATGTGTTTTTAATAAACCAGTCGCTTCTGGCCTGTACTGCACTATGGGGCAACTTCCCTCTTTTACGCCTATTCACCATGAGTAAAGTACTTTTCCACCTGCCAGTGGCAGGAGCCGCAGGATATCGATTTACTGCCCTCCCTGTGGGCAGCTATTGTTGAGCTTCATGGAAGTAAGTGGAGAATGGGATCTGTGCTGGCCGCATTGCTGAGTGCTCTCGCCAGCTGAAACACTGCCAACCTTACACCGATCAGTGCCCAAATACATTGCTTTCTGCCTCGACAAAACCGGCTATAATCAGGACTGTGTCTTCACGGGGACAGGCCTTCAGCCATTCAGGATGGGTAATTTTAAACAAAATCACTGGTGGACCTCCCATTCTCATTGCTCATGGTAAGTCAGAGGATATCATCGAAGCACCTTGGGATGTTTTACTACGTTAAAGGCGCTATAAAAATGTAAGTAGATGTTGTTGTCTATCTCTTAGCTGTCTCTGTCATGGCCGTGTTGCTGCTTCTTTGCCTGCCTCTGTTGTGTGTGTTTCTCGACCCTTCACTTCCTTGTGGCTTATTTGTCTTTGTTCCATTCTGTTTGCTTTTGTGTGGGAGGTGATGGGTGATGAGATGTTATGTTTTGAAGGGAGGTGGCGAGGTGTCACAGGCTGCTATTTTTACGGGTGGGGGTGCTGGGCAGGGGAAAGAATTGAGGTAGAGTGATAGGTCAGCAAGTTGTGGTGGGGGTATCAGGTGTGCTGAAGCACCTGGCCCTAGATGAAGGGTTGTTTTCAGGTGGCTGCATACAGGGTTGTTGCAGGTAGGAATGTGACCAGGGTACATGGTGGCTGAGGAAAGAATTTTTTTTATTTGTTCATGGGATGTGGGCATCGCTGGCGAGGCCGGCATTTATTGCCCATCCCTAATTGCCCTTGAGAAGGTGGTGGTGAGTCGCCTTCTTGAACCGCTGCAGTCCGTGTGGTGACGGTTCTCCCACAGTGCTGTTAGGAAGGGAGTTCCAGGATTTTGACCCAGCGACAATGAAGGAACGGCGATATATTTCCAAGTTGGGATGGTGTGTGACTTGGAGGGGAACGTGCAGGTGGTGTTGTTCCCATGTTCCTGCTGCCCTTGTCCTTCTAGGTGGTAGAGGTCGCGGGTATGGGAGGTGCTGTCGAAGAAGCCTTGGCGAGTTGCTGCAGTGCATCCTGTGGATGGTACACACTGCAGCCACTGTGCGCCGATGGTAAAGGGAGTGAATGTTTAGGGTGGTGGATGGGGTGCCAATCAAGCGGGCTGCTTTGTCCTGGATGGTGTTGAGCTTCTTGAATATTGTTGGAGCTGCACTCATTCAGGCAAGTGGAGAGTATTCCATCACACTCCTGACTTGTGCCTTGTAGATGGTGGAAAGGCTTTGGGGAGTCAGGAGGTGAGTTACTCGCCACAGAATACAGCCTCTGACCTGCTCTTGTAGCCACAGTATTTATGTGGCTGGTCCAGTTAAGTTTCTGGTCAATGGTGACCCCCAGGATGTTGATGGTGGGGGATTCGGCGATGGTAATGCCGTTAAATGTCATGGGGAGATGGTTAGACTCTCTCTTGTTGGAGATGGTCATTGCCTGGCACTTGTCTGGCGCGAATGTTACTTGCCACCTATCAGCCCAAGCCTGGATGTTGTCCAGGTCTTGCTGCATGCAGGCTCGGACTGCTTCATTATCTGAGAGGTTACGAATGGAACTGAACACTGTGCAATCATCAGCGAGCATCCCCATTTCTGACCTTATGTTGGAGGGAAGTTCATTGATGAAGCAGCCTAAGATGGTTGGGCCTAGGACACTGCCCTGAGGAACTCCTGCAGCAATGTCCTGTGGCTGAGATGATTGGCCTCCAACAACCACTACCATCTTCCTTTGTGCTAGGTATGACTCCAGCCACTGAAGAGTTTTCCCCTGATTCCCACTGACTTCAATTTTACTCGGGCTCCTTGGTGTCACACTTGGTCAAATGCTGCCTTAATGTCAAGGGCAGTCACTCTCACCTCACCTCTGGAATTCACCTCTCTTGTCCATGTTTGGACCAAGGCTGTAATGAGTTCTGGAGCTGAGTGGTCTTGGCGGAACCCAAACTGAGCATCGGTGAGCAGGTTATTGGTGAGTAAGTGCCGCTTGATAGCACTGTCGACGACACCTTTCATCACTTTGCTGATGATTGAGAGTAGACTGATGGGGCGGTAATTGGCCGGATTGGATTTGTCCTGCTTTTTGTGGACAGGACATACCTGGGCAATTTTCCACATTGTCGGATAGAAGCCAGTGTTGTAGTTGTACTGGAACAGTTTGGCTAGAGGCGCGGCTAGTTCTGGAGCACAAGTCTTCAGCACTACAGCCGGGATGTTGTCGGGGCCCATAGCCTTTGCTGTATCCAGTACACTCAGCCGTTTCTTGATATCACGTGGAGTGAATCGAATTGGCTGAAGACTGGCTTCTGTGATGGTGGGGATATTGGGAGGAGGCTGAGATGGATCATCCACTCGGCACTTCTGGCTGAAGATGGTTGCAAACGCTTCAGCCTTGTCTTTTGCACTCACGTGCTGAACTCCGCCATCATTGAGGATGGGGATGTTTACAGAGCCTCCTCCTCCCATTAGTTGTTTAATTGTCCACCACCATTCACGACTGGATGTGGCAGGACTGCAGAGCTTTGATCTGATCCGTTGGTTGTGGAATCGCTTAGCTCTGTCTATAGCATGTTGCTTCCGCTGTTTAGCATGCATGTAGTCCTGAGTTGTAGCTTCACCAGGTTAGCACCTCATTTTTAAGTACGCCTGGTGCTGCTCCTGGCATGCTCTTCTACACTCCTCATTGAACCAGGGTTGATCCCCTGGCTTGTTGGTAATGGTAGAGTGAGGAATATGCCGGGCCATGAGGTTACAGATTGTGCTGGAATACAATTCTGCTGCTGCTGATGGCCCACAGTGCCTCATGGATCCCCAGTTTTGAGCTGCTAGATCTGTTCTGAATCTATCCCATTTAGCACGGTGGTAGTGCCACACAACACGTTGGATGGTGTCCTCAGTTGGAAGACGGGACTTCATCTCCACGAGGACTGTGCGGTGGTCACTCCTACCAATACTGTCATGGACAGATGAATCTGCGACAGATGGATTGGTGAGGACGAGGTTAAGTAAGTTTTTCCCTTGTGTTGTTTCGCTCACCACCTGCCACAGGCTCAGTCTGGCAGTTATGTCCTTCAGGACTCGGCCAGCTTGGTCAGTAGTGGTGCTACCGAGCCACTCTTGGTGATGGACTTTGAAGTCTCCCACCCAGAGTACATTCTGTGCCCTTGCTACCCTCAATGCTTCCTCCAAGTAGTGCTCAGAATTGAGGAGGACTGATTCATCAGCTGAGGGAGGGCGGTAGGTGGTAATCAGCAGGAGATTTCCTTGTCCATGTTTGACCTGATGCCATGAGATTTCATGGGGTCCGGAGTCAATGTTGAGGACTCCCAGGGCCACTCCCTCCTGACTGTATATCACTGTACCGCCACCTTTAGTGGGTCTGTCCTGCCGGTGGGACAGGACATACCCAGGGATGGTGATGGAAGAGTCTGGGACGTTGGCTGAAATGTATGATTCTGTGATTCTGGCTATGTCAGGCTGTTGCTTGACTAGTCTGTGGGACAGCTCTCCCACAAATCCCCAGATGTTAGTGAGGAGGACTTTGCAGGGTCGACTGGGCTTGGTTTGCCTTTGTCGTGTCCGGTGCCTAGTGGTCCGATGCCGGATGGTCCATCCGGTTTTATTCTTATTATGAAATTTGAAGGAAGTGGAGTTGCAACCCCTTTCTTGAACATCTGCTGTCACATTGTCTATTCGCACACCATGATATCCTGCTTCCTCCTTTGCAGACCCCTCTCTGATCCTCACAAGAGACGTGACAATTATCAGCAGGGGAGAGTGTGCTGTTTGCTATGTTAAGCACACACTCCGAGCTCTCCAGTAAGAGAAGGATATTATGGTATAAACAGGAACATTCATTAAAAATAAGATCAAAACCGACGATTCTTACAGCTGTGCCTCATAACCTATCAGCGCAATTTTAACTGTCCCTGATCAGCGGGAAAGGGGTGGGAGAGCAGTTAAAATGGATCGGCTCCATTTTGTTCCATTGAAGTCAATGGAAATTAAAGTCAGGAGCGATATAAAACCGGCTGCTGACTCAATATCACCCGTTTTACACCATCACCCAAAATCAAAATCTACCCCGTTGTTTGGTGGCAGAGGAGATGCCTGCAGGACTCCGACATGAGCATCATTAATAAATGCAAATCAGGGGGTCTCATCACGTACCTGGGACCCTGATGGAATTTTAATACGGTCCTGAGTGGGGCATCCACCCCGACCTGTCGGGAAGCCAACAGATCCCACTAAGGTAAGGTATGAAAAGCCTTCCTTAGTGGAGCCCGAGTGTTCCTCCAGGCCCCACAAGGAAAGTCTAGGCCTTGGCTTTCTCCCCATCCCAACAGCAGTACCCCAGCGACGCCCTCCCTCTTCCCAAGCAGATCCCGCACTTGCCTTGCTGCCGACAGCCTTCTTTCAGTGCTAGCGGGTGCCTGAAGGCCGGCCGAGTTTTGTCTCCCCCCAGCTGGCCAGCTGACACTTCCCACCGGAAACGGCCGAGCAGCTCAGTCACGACATTCAAATAAGTCAAAGGCAGGACTGCCATCCAGCTGTTAATTAACATCAGCCTTTAAAAGTTTCACATGTGGAATTTTTGTCACGATTGCAAAAGACATAAATCTCTACAACTGTGCGGTTTTGTTTCTGTTTCTTTCTTTCCAATAAACAAATCTGAGCCAAAGGTTCAGATGTGATTTGGTTCAATCAGTGCTTGAGTTAGAATTAGAGAATAGAATAATACAACACAGAAGGAGGCCATTCGGCCCATCGTGCCTGTGCCGGCTCTTTGAAAGAGCTATCCAATTAGTCCCAATCCTCTGCTCTTTCCCCATAACCCTGCAAATTTCTCCTTTTTAAGTAAATAGCAAATAATCTTTTGAAAGTTACTACTGAATCTGTTTCCACCACCTTATTACGCAGTGCAATCCAGATCACAATAACTCGCCACATAAAAAACCTTCACTTCATCTCCCCCTCTGGTTCTTCTGCCAATTATTTTAAATCTGTGTCCTCTGGTTACCGACCCTCCTGCCAGTAGAAAGAGTTCCTCCCTTTAAAATCTATCAAAATCCCTCCAAATTTTGAAAATTATACTGCTGAGACCAACTGACATAATCCTTTCTGCTGAGCTTGGAAGGTTTTCAGCCAAAGCCCATTCATAGAATCATAGAAAGTTAGGGCACAGAAGGAGGCCAATCAGCCCATCATTTCCGTGCCAGCCGAAAAAGAGCAATCCAGCTTAATCCCACTTTCCAGCACTTGGTCCATAGCCCTGTAGGTTACGGCACTTCAAGTGCTTATCCAAGTACTTTTTAAATGAGTTGAGGGTTTCTGCCTCTACCACCCTTTCAGACAGTGAGTTCCAGACTCCCACCACCCTCTGGGTGAAAACAATTCTCCTCAGCTCCCCTCTAATCCTTCTACCAATCACTTTAAATCTAAGCCCCCTGCTCACTGACTCCCTCTGCTAAGGGAAATAGGTCCTTCCTATCCACTCTATCTAGTCCCTTCATAATTTTATACACCTCAATTAAATCTCCCCTCAGCCTCCTCTGTTCCAAAGAAAACAACTCCAGCCTATCCAAATTTTCCTTATAGCTGAAATTCTCCAGCCCTGGCAACATCCTCGTAAATCTCCTCTGTACCTTTTCTAGTGCAATTACATCTTTCCTGTAACGTGGTGACCAGAACTGTATGCAGTACTCAAACTGTGGCCTAACCAGTGTTTTATACAATTCCAGCATAACCTCCCTGCTCTTATATTCTATGCCTCGGCTAATAAAGGAAAGTAACCTGTATGCCTTTTTAACCACCTTATCTACCTGTCCTGCTACCTTCAGGGATCTGTGGACATGCACTCCAAGGTCCCTCACTTCCTCTACACCTCTCAGTATCCTCCCATTTATTGTATATTCCCTTGTCTTGTTTGCCCTCCCCAAATGCATTACCTCACACTTCTCTGGATTGAATTCCATTTGCCACTTTTCTGCCCACCTGACCAGTCCATTGATATCTTCCTGCAGTCTACAGCTTTCCTCCTCACTATCAACCACACGGCCAATTTTTGTATAATTTGCAAACTTCTTAATCAAGCCCCCCACATTCAAGTCCAAATCATTAATATATACCACAAAAAGCAATGGACCTAGTACTGAGCCTTGTGGAACCCCACTGGAAACAGCCTTCCAGTCACAAAAACACCCATTGACCATTACCCTTTGCTTCCTGCCACTGAGCCAATTTTGGATCCAACTAGCCACTTTCCCTTGGATCCCATGGGCTTTTACTTTTTTGACCAGTCTGCCATGTGGGATCTTATCAAAAGCCTTGCTAAAATCCATGTAGACTACATCAAAGACGCTGCCCTCATCGACCCTCCTTGTTACCTCCTCAAAAAATTCAATCAAGTTAGTCAGACACGACCTTCCCTTAATAAATCCATGCTGAATGTCCTTGATTAACCCATGTCTTTCCAAATGATAATTTATTCTGTCCCACAGAATTGATTCCAATAATTTGCCCATCACTGAGGTCAGACTGACTGGCCTGTAATTACTTGGTCTATCTCTTTCTCCCTTTTTAAACAATGTTAGCAGTCCTCCAATCCTCCTGCACCACGCCTATAGCCAGGGAGGATTGGAAAATGATGGTCAGATCCTCCGCTATTTCCTCCCTTGCTTCTTTTAACAGCCTGGGTTACATTTCATCCAGGCCTGGTGATTTATCTACTTTCAAAGATGCTAATCCCCTTAATACTCCCTCTCTCACTATGTTTATCCCATCCAATATTTCACACTCCTCCTCCTCCTTAACTACAATCTCTGCATCGTCCCCCTCTTTTGTGAAGACAGACGCAAAGTATTCATTAAGAACCATACCCACATCTTCCACCTCCACACATAGGTTACCTTTTTGGTCTCCAATAGGCCCTACTCTTTCCTTAGTTATCCTCTTGCTCTTCATGTATTTATAAAACATTTTTGGTTTTCCTTAATTTTACTTGCCAGTATGTTTACATGCCCTCTCTTTGCTTTCCTAATTTCCTTTTTAATTTCACCCCTGCACTTTCTATACTCCTCTAGGCTTTCTGTAGTATTGAGCTCTTGGTGTCTGACATAAGCTTTCCTTTTTTGCCTTACCTTACGCTGTTTGCTCCTTGACATCCAGGGACTCTAAATTTGGCAGTCCCATTCTTTTTCTTTGTGGGAACATGTTTACTCCGAACCCCTTGAATCTCCTCCTTGAATGCCTCCCACTGCTCTGACACTCATTTGCCTTCAAGTAGCTGTTTCCAGTCCACTTTTGCTAAATCACTTTTCAGCTTGGTAAAATTGATCCTAAATCCCTAACCTTAGCACTAACCTTGTCACAGCAGTCAGTTCTTCCCTCCAAAGGACCATATATCTTAATTTAGTATTTATTTTACAATTAAATTATTTTGTTACCTGCTGTCCATTCTTGATTAGTTTCCTTACTATCTCCTTGATTGTAGGTGAGTTCTCTCGGGGAGGATGAAAACATAGATCAATTTTGCTTTGCGTCTCTAAGCCTTTTATAACATATGGCCATCCCAAGTCTAAATCTGGAGCATCGATATCAGACTGAACAGGCCAGTAGGTGCCAGAGGAGGAACTGTCATTATCGTTCTCAAGAGTGTAGGTTGTGAGCAATGGAGACACTTTTTTAACATTGTCCTTGATGAAATAAAGCTCTTCCTTGGCCAGAAACTCACTCAATCCTTCCTTTGCTAGAAATTCTTCATAGGCAGGAATACCTCCATCTGCTAATGCATCAATAGCTATACGGTACCATTCCTTATAGTGAGGCTCAACATAATCCTCAGTTCTGTATTCATCACCCAGGGAAGAGATGTGGGAAGATAAGTTCATATTGGCAGAATTTATTACTAAACGTTGTCCAGGTTTGTATTTTTGTACCTACTGGTGGAAGAGAAAAACATGTTAGGATTCTGAAGAGCAGGGAATACAACAGAAACATATAGGGCAGGATTTTCACTTCCAGCTGGGAGGGGAGCAGGGGGACGATTTTCAGGTGTGAAACTCGAAAAGTAAGTTGGTGATAATAGGCCAATAAATTTTACTTCCGGGGTTCGCGCCCGGCAGCCAGCCTGATTGACAGGTTGGTTGGTTGTCGGGCAGGAAGACCTGCGGTAGCAGACTGCAGCCGGGGATCGGAGGGAGGGATAATAGGTCGGGGAGGAGATCGGGGGTGGGGTGGGGTTGGGGGGGGTGTCGAGGAGAAGATCAGGTGCTGGGGAAGAGATCTGGGAGCTGGAGATGAGTTTGGGGGCTGGGGCGAAGATCAGGGGGTAGGGGAGGAGATTGGGGAGCTGGGAGGAGATCAGGGGGCCGAGGAGGGGATTGGGGGTTGGGAAGAAGATCGGGGGGCAGGGGAGAAGATTGGCGAGGCCAAGGAGGGGATCAGGGGGCCAAGGAGGAGATTGAGGGATGAGGAGGGGATCGGGATGGGGATCGGGGGGCCGGAAAAAAGATCAGGGGGCCGGGAAGAAGATCGGATGGGTTGGGGAGGAGATTGGATGAGCTGAGGAAAAGATTGGATGGGATGGATTTTTGGAGGTCGCTGGAAGTCGGGTGAAGAGTCAGAGGGAGGTGGGGATCCACCATGGGGGGGGTAGTCCACCATGGGGGGGGTATTTACCATGGGGGGGTGGTCCCCCATTGGAGGGGGAGCGGACGATCACGGGGTTCCTGTCGGCCAGGTAAGCTTGTTGGGCCTGGATGAAGCACTCCTGCTCCTCCGGGCCCACAAGCAGTGCAATAAAGAACTCACCTCATTGATCTGGCCCTCCCCGCCTGCTTTCACCTGATGTGAACGGGAAGTGATGGGAAACCCGAACAGGTGAGGTTAATTTAATTTTAATTGTCCAATACACAAAATATTAAATACCTCAAGTATCTCAATGAGGTACATTGCCCTTTTAAGTATCAGCTTGCTGGCTTTAAGTGGGGGCGGGACTCCCTGATGTCTGTTGTCCACACACATACAAACCTGCCCGGGTTAAACCCAGGAGTGGGCGAGTTGGAGCCGGGAAACGGTCCCATTCCAAAAAGCTGTTATTTTAACCTCCCACTTGCTCCCAACTCACCTGTTTTTTGGGGGTTAAAATTTACCCCATACAGTGGAAATCCCCCTTATAATGAAAATCCTTATAAAATCCTTTCTAAGAATGAACTTTTCTCCTATTGTTTTACCAAAGGTAAATGATTAAGGCGAAATGATAGGGCCAACTGGCATAATCTTTTCAAGCCCAATAAAACAAACTTCGCTGCTTAGATGCTTAAAGTTTGAGGGAATATTTGTTAAAGCATGTTTGACGTTTCAGTACCTGATTGAAGCACACTTGGAGCTTCGGTTAGAGGAGTGTATATTTAATATACATCAGTCAGTGGGTGTACCAACTAATATCTTCATACAGAGCATTAGGATACAGATCAAATGGCCACAGGTGAGTTGGGGAACAGCAAAGTGCTGTCAAACAATAAGAAATAAAGTAATCCTGATTTAGCAAAAATTGCACACAAAGTAATACAGTCTGTGGCTCCAGTGACTTTGTTATAAGCAGGTTACACTGTACAAAGATCTCTCATTATACTGAAACAATCGCTTATCCAAACAATCTTTTTTTGAATAATTATCTGTAATAATGCAATACTGTTGAAGCAGGGCAGACGTACAGTGATACAAGAAATGCCTTGTTCTATACCCACACTGCCAGCCGCCCAGAAACTGGAGCTGAGTTTGATCGAACTGCTGTCCTTGCTGCATTATCCTGGATTTCTGTTTGCACTGACATGCCTCTGTATGACATGTTCTATTTTTTAAAAATGCCATTTCAGTGCCTTACATCATTTTGTAAATGAAATTGATGAAATTTAGTTTGAAATTGACCAACACAAAGTTATTCGCCATTTAATTGCCAGCAATATACAGCAATAAGTCGCTGGAAAATGCCAGCCTGAGAGCAGCTAACCAGAACTAGCAGGTGAAAGTTTTAAAAGAGCAAGTTAGTTGAAATATCTACTTACTTGTGTGGGAGGTTTGGAAGCACAGCCTTAATGAGAGTTTGGTTATAGTTTACCTAATTCTCTCTTCAGGATGTTGAAACAATCAGTCCAACCTCGCTGTGTAACTGCTCTCAGTGGCAGGCTGCAAACAGGAAGATTTAGCAACTGCGTAAGCAGGGAATGGCACCAGAGTACAGGGCGTGGAAACCAGTTTCAACATGCAACCGTATGTCAATGTGTGTGTCAACCAGTACCTGACTCTGGGCCAAAAATTATGCGAAACCTGTTTCATTCTGTGAACCACCCTTCCTTTTCATTGAAGCCAAGGGCTATGGAGGTGTTTACTGCCCTGTTTTCCAAAACGATCAGGTAAGAATGGGAATCTATACTTGAAGCCAAACAGTCCATGAAGTCAATCTTTATATAAAGTTATATCAAGTAAATTTTTGCCTCATTTCACTTCCCACGCAGTTAGTGAAAGGTGAGATTTTATAATCGGAGCTCCTGAAATCTGATAACCGCCTCCTGTGTAAGAGAGCGCTGCAATAGACAGGGACAATTTACCAGACTCAGGCCAGTCTCTGTTGAACAGGTGCCTTGTATTCACCATCCCCCAGTCCCACAAGCACTGGTTAAGGTGTGTTTTGCAAGATATCATTTACTCTGCTCTCGTATCAAAACCATTTCTTCTGCCAAAGGTTGGTCACTGAAGCTATTGCTTTACTTCGACTGCCAGAATAGATTGCCTTTTATTATCAATCAATGTTTTGAGTTCTGCTGACGGGTTCCACTGACACACTAACACATCTTTCTCTTCCAGAGAATTGGATTTCGCCTGGGTTGCCTGAGCTGGACAATTTAACTTCTGATGGGCCAGATTTTCCTGTGAGCAGCGAACGAGCAGCGCCCGCGGTTTGTTAGACTTGATCTGGCCCATAGACTTTTCATGGGCTTTTGCACAGCACCTTCCTCTCATGGGTCCCGATATTAGCGGGCAGGCGGATTGGCAGCAGGGGGGGGCGACTAGGCACGTGGCAAACCCGCATGAACCAAACTTACTGTTTCCGACGCGATCGCACGTTTATTGATGGTGGTTAACGTCCTCTCCGGGTTTTGTGCCCGGCAGCCCCTGATTGACAGACTGGCTGCTGTCAGGGGCTACAATGTGGGGGGGGGGGCGGTGAAGAGAGAGAGCCAGACGTCATCCAGAGCTGGACTAGAAGACCGGGGTGGGGGAGGAGAGGGGAAGAACGGGGTGGGGGGGAGAGGAGAGGGGGGGGAGAATGGAAGATCGGGGGGGGGAGAGTGGAAGATCGGGGGAGAGGGAAAGATCGGGGGAGAGGGGAAGATCGGGGGGGAGAGGGGAAGATCGAGGGAGAGGGGATGATCGGGGGGGGGGAGAGGGGAAGATCGGGGGAGAGGGGAAGATCGGGGGGGAGAGGGGAAGATCGAGGGAGAGGGGATGATCGGGGGGGGGAGAGGGGAAGATCGGGGGGGGAGAGGG
The DNA here is from genome assembly GCF_035084215.1 of Heptranchias perlo. Taxonomy (NCBI): domain Eukaryota; kingdom Metazoa; phylum Chordata; class Chondrichthyes; order Hexanchiformes; family Hexanchidae; genus Heptranchias; species Heptranchias perlo. The sequence goes on from NC_090329.1 coordinate 4,949,630, forward strand.
GATGATCGGGGGAGAGGGGAAGATCGGGGGAGAGGGGATGATCGGGGGGGGGGAGAGGGGAAGATCGGGGGAGAGGGGAAGATCGGGGGGGAGAGGGGAAGATCGAGGGAGAGGGGATGATCGGGGGGGGGAGAGGGGAAGATCGGGGGGGGAGAGGGGATGATCGGGGGAGAGGGGAAGATCGGGGGAGAGGGGATGATCGGGGGGGGGGAGAGGGGAAGATCGGGGGGGGAGAGGGGATGATCGGGGGAGAGGGGAAGATCTGGGGAGAGGGAAGATCGGGGGGGGGGAGAGGGGAAGATCGGGGGGGGGAGAGGGGATGATCGGGGGAGAGGGGAAGATCGAGGGAGAGGGGAAGATCGAGGGGGGAGAGGGGAAGATCGAGGGAGAGGGGATGATCGGGGGGGGGGAGAGGGGAAGATCGGGGGGGGGAGAGTGGAAGATCGGGGGAGAGGGAAAGATCGGGGGAGAGGGGAAGATCGGGGGGGAGAGGGGAAGATCGAGGGAGAGGGGATGATCGGGGGGGGGGAGAGGGGAAGATCGGGGGAGAGGGGAAGATCGGGGGGGAGAGGGGAAGATCGAGGGAGAGGGGATGATCGGGGGGGGGGAGAGGGGAAGATCGGGGGGGGAGAGGGGATGATCGGGGGAGAGGGGAAGATCGGGGGAGAGGGGATGATCGGGGGGGGGGAGAGGGGAAGATCGGGGGAGAGGGGAAGATCGGGGGGGAGAGGGGAAGATCGAGGGAGAGGGGATGATCGGGGGGGGAGAGGGGAAGATCGGGGGGGGAGAGGGGATGATCGGGGGAGAGGGGAAGATCGGGGGAGAGGGGATGATCGGGGGGGGGGAGAGGGGAAGATCGGGGGGGGAGAGGGGATGATCGGGGGAGAGGGGAAGATCGGGGGAGAGGGGATGATAGGGGGGGGAAAGGGGAAGATCGGGGGGGGAGAGGGGATGATCGGGGGAGAGGGGAAGATCAGGGGAGAGGGAAGATCGGGGGGGGGGAGAGGGGAAGATCGGGGGGGGGAGAGGGGATGATCGGGGGAGAGGGGAAGATCGAGGGAGAGGGGAAGATCGAGGGGGGAGAGGGGAAGATCGAGGGAGAGGGGATGATCGGGGGGGGGGAGAGGGGAAGATCGGGGGGGAGAGGGGATGATCGGGGGAGAGGGGAAGATCGAGGGCGAAGAGAGGGGAAGATCGAGGGAGAGGGGAAGATCGGGGGGGGAGAGGGGAAGATCGAGGGAGAGGGGATGATCGGGGGGGGGAGAGGGGAAGATCGGGGGGGAGAGGGGATGATCGGGGGGGGAGAGGGGAAGATCGGGGGGGGGAAGAGGGGAAGATCAAAGGCGGAGAGAGGGGAAGATCGTGGGGGAGAGGGGATGATCGGGGGGGGAGAGGGGAAGATCGGAGGAAGACTGGGGGCCATCGTGGGGACATGGGAGGGTGAAGAGGGGGACATTGGACCGAGAGACATCGGACATTGGAGCTGGTTTCAAAGGTAGGTTCATTTAATGTTTTCACTTAATTGCATGTTTTTTTTATTTAATTTATTTAGCTTTTTTCTTCCTGGCGTGAATCAGAAGCAGTGGGCACACCTCCCAGGTAAGTTAAAAATCTTTCTAATCCCTTACTCTGTCACAGGTAAAGTGCCTTGAGTTCCTCAGTGAGGTACATTTGGCTCTTTAACTGTCATCCCACCGGCTTTAATTGCCGGCGGGACTTCTGTTTTCGGGTCACCCGCGTGCACAGGTGGGTCCCTGGGAAACTCGGAAGTCTGCGGTTTGAAGCTGGCTTCCGAACCCGAATGGGGTTTCCGCAACTTTCAGAGCCCCCCGCGCCCCCAAGGCACCCGCAATTGCCTCCTAAAATCACCCCCCGTGGGGTCCTCAATCCCGCTCGGCGCCCGCTACAGGACATCTGGGGCAAGCAACTGTGTATCCCCTTAACCAATCAGATTGAAGCATCATTGATAACAGCGCAGTCTGAACCAGGAAGTGCAGATCAGAATAGTGAATTCAACGTCAAATCAGGTACAGAAAGCAAAATAAAGAGAGGGTAAGAAATATTGAATTAACAGACAGTGATAAAAAGTAAAAAAATAAAAATTTTAATTTTTTTTTAAGTGTCCAACAGCAATTAAAATCTGAAGGAATGAGACACGACAGTTGTAAAAGATAATTTTGGGTGCCAGAGAGGTTGTTTGGCAGCCATTCGTATCCATCAGGTCAGTGCAGGAACTTCACTCCGTTCCATTTATTTGAACGGTGAGCCAGCCTGTGGGATGTCATTCTCGCGGAATTTACTGAGGAGGGTCACATCTGGAACAGCAACGTCCGGATTTCTGCGTTTGACTGCACTATGTACAGTTGCCGGAAGTTGCTGTACCAGATGCACTGAAATAATGGTGAGCCCTATTAGCCTGGCCGTTATTTTCACAGGAAAATCCGGCCCATTATTTCTGCAACACTAGATTCAGCACACAAAGAGTTAATTCCCGAGACTGCATGCAACGTTTTTTTCTTGACACCAGGCCAGCAGGACCACGTCTCAACAATAGTGATTTAGGAGTTTTAATTAGTAAATAAGGTCAGGTTGGTATGTACAATCTCAAGCATTTCATGCCATTGTGAGAAGATGCCTTCCTTATGACAACTGAGGGGGAAAGGTGCCATTTCATTCCATTTGCCCAATGGGGGCCTAAGGTAGATGAGTGAGAGCCTCCAGCTCCCATATCAAAGGGTAGGCATTCCTCTCAAGATAGTTTTACACCCGCTCGATCGGGCGGGATATAAAAGGGGCGGCTGATCTGATCTCAGCAGTTTCCCATTGGGTGGGTTTGGTTAAAATTACCCCAGAGAGTGAGCTCTGTTCTGGCAGGCAACAAGTTAAAAGTCTGAACCAGCTCAGCCTTGAATACCTAAAAACATGAGCCTACATTTCGAGAGATAGAAAAGTGGCCTCTTTATTATTTTTCATAATCAAGGAGTGTAGGAAAATTGAGAGAACCGCACACTGTTCATTCAGACATTTTAGGTAAAAAAAAGCACAGTTGTTAGTTAGAAGATGTGCCTTGTCTCGACAGACAGATCAACCTCCCCTGCTCTCCTTCGAAATAATGCCATGGGACCTTTTACAACCACCTGAAAGGGCAGACGGGGCTTCGGTTTAACGTCTCAACCGAAAGACATATGAAAATATGTACTCTATAAAAATTACATACAGTACCTCCCCTTTAATGTACAATTTAATCCGAGCTTTATTAATTCATTTATTTTTAATTCACATTGTGTTTATTTCCAATGCATTAAAATATATAAATTCATCATATTTGATTTCAATTTGTGTATAATTTCCACGTATAATTTCATCAGTTTCACATTCATTTCTTCATTTTTGATCAACATCACCAAACATACGCCGATACACGATACATTTTGTTACATATTACAATCCTCTTATACTTGTTGTAATGTTGTATCCTACAGTTTACTGTGAGCACAGTCCATCAAACTCCAAACTGCTTTTGAAATGTCACACGTGAAAAAGGAGAAAACAAGTCGGCCATTGAGTGCTGGCCGATTGCCAGAAATGTACAAGCTGTTACTAATTAACCATTAAGTGACCTGAGGTATTTACAAGCAGTTACAATTACCTGGACTTACCTATTTAGATCACAGCCCACAGGAAACACTTGATTAGTGTTATTAAAGGGACAGGACATAGGAACAGGAGTAGGCCATTCAGCCCCTCGAACCTGTTCCACCATTCCATTAGATCATGGCTGATCTGTATCCTTGCTCCATATCCCTTAATACTCTTGGCTAGTAAAAATCTATCGATCTCCAATTTAAAATTATTAATTGAGCGAGCATCTACTGCTCTCTGTGGGAGAGAGTTCCACACTTCCACCACCCTTTGTGTGAAGAAGTGTTTCCTAACTTCTCTCCTGAATGGCCTGGCTCTGATTTTAAGGTTATGTCACCTTGTCCTAGACTCCCCCACCAGCGGAAAAGGTTTCTCTCTATCTGCCCTATCAATTCATTTCAAAATCCTAAAAACCTCAATCAAATCACCTTCTATATTCCAGGGAATACAAGCCTAGTTTATGTAATCTCACTTTATAATCTAACCCTTGGAGTCCTGGTAACATTAGAACCATAGAACACAGAACCACAGAAAAGATACAGCACAGAAGGGGGCCATTCGGCCCATCGTGTCTGCGCCAGCTTGAAGAACAACCAGGTGCCCATTCTAATCCCACCTTCCAGCACCCGGTCTGTAGCCCTGCAGCTTACAGCACTTTAGGTGCAGGTCCAGATACTTTTTAAAAGAGTTGAGGGTCCCTGCCTCTACCACCAATTCGGGCAGTGAATTCCATGCACCCACCACCCTCTGGGTAAAAAAGTTTTTCCTCATGTCCCCTCTAATCCTTCCACCAATCAGCTTAAATCAGCTTAATCAGCTTCTGGTGAATCTGGGCTGCACTCTTTCCAAGGCCAATATTTCCTTTGTAAGATGCGGTGCCCAGAACTGGACTCAGTACTCCAGATGTGGTCTAACAGGGCTTTGTATAGCTGTAGCAGAACTTCCTCCCCTTTATATTCTAACTCTCTAATTATAAAGGCTGACATTCGATTAGACTTTTTGATGATTTTTTGTATCTGAATACTACATTTTAGTGATCTGTGTACATGGACCCCTAAATCTCTTTGGACCTCCACTGTTCCAACTTTTCACCATTTAAAAAATCCTCGGATCGACCCTTTTTTGGTCCAAAAAGGAGGACCTCACTCTTACCTGCGTTGAAATCCATCTGCCACTGTTTTGCCCACTCACTTTATCGATCAATGTCTCTTTGTAATTTTATGCTCCCATCTACACTACTTACCATACCACCAATCTTTGTGTCATTGGCAAACTTGGATATTTTGCTCTCTATTGTGTTAGCTAAGTCATTAATAAATATAGTGAATGGTTGAGGTCCCAGCACAGATCCTTGTGGGACACCACAAGTCACTTCCTTCCAATGAGGACATACACATTATCCCTACTCTCTGTCTTCTACCACCTAATCAATCTCCTAACCAGGTCAATAATTTGCCTTCAATTTGATGAGCTTTAATTTGAGCTAACAGTCTCTTATGTGGAAACTTATCAAATGCCTTCTGGAAGTCCATATAAACTACATCCATAGACATTCCCCTGTCTACTACTTCAGTTAATTCCTCAAAAAATTCTATTAGGTTCATTAGACATGACCTACCCTTGACAAATGAATGTTGGCTCTCTCGAATCAGCTCAAATTTGTCCAACTGATCAGTCACACGGTCCTTAATTATACTTTAACAATTGCAATAACTTGCCCACAACAAATGTTAGAATAACAGGTCTTTAATATCCTGGTTTCTCTCTCTCACCTTTCTCAATCAATGGAATTTATTCTGCCATTTTTCGAGTATCACAAACTAACAATGACACCGTGTATCACAAACTAACAATGACACCGTGTATCACAAACTAACAATGACACCGTGTATCACAAACTAACAATGACACCATGTATCACAAACTAACAATGATACGGTGTATCACAAACTAACAATGACACGGTGTATCACAAACTAACAATGACACCGTGTATCACAAACTAACAATGACACCGTGTATCACAAACTAACAATGATACGGTGTATCACAAACTAACAATGACACCGTGTATCACAAACTAACAATAATACCGTGTATCACAAAAAAACAATGACACGGTGTATCACAAACTAACAATGACACCGTGTATCACAAACTAAAAATGACACCGTGTTTCACAAACTAACAATGATACGGTGTATCACAAACTAACAATGACACGGTGTATCACAAACTAACAATGACACCGTATATCACAAACTAACAATGACACCGTGTATCACAAACTAACAATGATACGGTGTATCACAAACTAACAATGAAACTGTGTATCACAAACTAACAATGACACCGTGTATAACAAACTAACAATGATACGGTGTATCACAAACTAACAATGACACCGTGTATCACAAACTAACAATGACACCGTGTATAACAAACTAACAATGATATGGTGTATCACAAACTAACAATGATACCGTGTATCACAAACGAACAATGACACGGTGTATCACAAACTAACAATGACACCGTGTAACACAAACTAACAATGACACCGTGTATCACAAACTAACAATGACACCGTGTATCACAAACTAACAATGATACGGTGTCTCACAAACTAACAATGACACGGTGTATCACAAACTAACAATGACACCGTGAATCACAAACTAACAATGATACCGTGTATCACAAACTAACAATGACACCGTGAATCACAAACTAACAATGACACCGTGAATCACAAACTAACAATGATACCGTGTATCACAAACTAACAATGACACCGTGTATCACAAACTAACAATGACACCATGTATCACAAACTAACAATGACAGCGTGTATCACAAACTAACGATGACACCGTGTATCACAAACTAACGATGACACCGTGTATCACAAACTAACAATGACACCGTGTATCACAAACTAACAATGATACGGTGTATCACAAACTAACAATGACACGGTGTATCACAAACTAACAATGACACCCTGTTTCACAAACCAACAATGATACGGTGTATCACAAACTAACAATGACACGGTGTATCACAAACTAACAATGACACCGTGTATCACAAACTAACAATGACACCGTGTATCACAAACTAACAATGATACGGTGTATCACAAACTAACAATGACACCGTGTATCACAAACTAACAATGATACCGTGTATCACAAACTAACAATGACACGGTGTATCACAAACTAACAATGACACCGTGTATCACAAACTAACAATGACACCGTGTTTCACAAACTAACAATGATACGGTGTATCACAAACTAACAATGACACCGTGTATCACAAACTAACAATGACACCGTGTATCACAAACTAACAATGATACGGTGTATCACAAACTAACAATGACACCGTGTATCACAAACTAACAATGACACCGTGTATAACAAACTAACAATGATACGGTGTATCACAAACTAACAATGACACCGTGTATCACAAACTAACAATGACACCGTGTATAACAAACTAACAATGATATGGTGTATCACAAACTAACAATGATACCGTGTATCACAAACTAACAATGACACCGTGTATCTCAAACTAACAATGACACGGTGTATCACAAACTAACAATGACACGGTGTATCACAAACTAACAATGACACCGTGTAACACAAACAACAATGACACCGTGTATCACAAACTAACAATGACACCCTGTATCACAAACTAACAATGATACGGTGTCTCACAAACTCACACTGACACGGTGTATCACAAACTAACAATGACACCGTGAATCACAAACTAACAATGATACCGTGTATCACAAACTAACAATGACACGGTGTATCACAAACTAACAATGACACCGTGAATCACAAACTAACAATGATACCGTGTATCACAAACTAACAAATGACACCGTGTATCACAAACTAACAATGACACCGTGTATCACAAACTAACAATGACACCGTGTATCACAAACTAACAATGACACCGTGTATCACAAACTAACAATGACACCGTGCATCACAAACTAACAATGATACCGTGTATCACAAACTAACAATGACACCGTGTATCACAAACTAACAATGACACCGTGTATCACAAACTAACAATGACACCGTGTATCACAAACTAACAATGACAGCGTGTATCACAAACTAACAATGACACCGTGTATCACAAACTAACGATGACACCGTGTATCACAAACTAACAATGACACCGTGTATCACAAACTAACAATGATACGGTGTATCACAAACTAACAATGACACGGTGTATCACAAACTAACAATGACACCCTGTTTCACAAACTAACAATGATACGGTGTATCACAAACTAACAATGACACGGTGTATCACAAACTAACAATGACACCGTGTATCACAAACTAACAATGACACCGTGTATCACAAACTAACAATGATACGGTGTATCACAAACTAACAATGACACCGTGTATCACAAACTAACAATGATACCGTGTATCACAAACTAACAATGACACGGTGTATCACAAACTAACAATGATACCGTGTATCACAAACGAACAATGACACCGTGTTTCACAAACTAACAATGATACGGTGTATCACAAACTAACGATGACACGGTGTATCACAAACTAACAATGACACCGTGTATCACAAACTAACAATGACACCGTGTATCACAAACTAACAATGATACGGTGTATCACAAACTAACAATGACACCGTGTATCATAAACTAACAATGACACCTTGTAACACAAACTAACACTAACACTGTGTATCGCAAACGAACAATGTCACCGTGAATCACAAACTAACAATGACACCGTGAAAACAAACTAACAATGACACCGTGTATCACAAACTAACAATGACACCTTGTAACACAAACTAACACTAACACTGTGTATCGCAAACGAACAATGACACCGTGAATCACAAACTAACAATGACACCGTGTATAACAAACTAACAATGATACGGTGTATCACTAACCAACAATGAAACCGTGTATCACAAACTAACATGGACACCGTGTGTAACAAACTAACAATGATACGGTGTATCACAAACTAACAATGACACCGTGTATCACAAACTAACAATGACACCGTGTATAACAAACTAACAATGATATGGTGTATCACAAACTAACAATGATACCGTGTATCACAAACTAACAATGACACCGTGTATCACAAACAAACAATGATACGGTGTATCACAATCTAACAATGACACGGTGTATCACAAACTAACAATGACACCGTGTATCACAAACTAACAATGACACGGTGTATCACAAACTAACAATGACACGGTGTATCACAAACTAACAATGACACCGTGTAACACAAACTAACAATGACACGGTGTATCACAAACTAACAATGACACCGTGTATCACAAACTAACAATGACACCGTGTATCACAAACTAACAATGACACGGTGTATCACAAACTAACAATGACACAGTGTATAACAAACTAACAATAACACCGTGTATCACAAACTAACAATGACAGCGTGTATCACAAACTAACAATGACACCGTGTATCACAAACTAACAATGATACCGTGTATCACAAACTAACAATGACAGCGTGTATCACAAACTAACATTGACACCGTGTATCACCAACTAACAATGACACCGTGTATCACAAACTAACAATGACACCGTGTATCACAAATAAACAATGATACGGTGTATCACAAACTAACAATGACACCGTGTATCACAAACTAACAATGACACCGTGTTTCACAAACTAACAATGATACGGTGTATCACAAACTAACAATGACACGGTGTATCACAAACTAACAATGACACCGTGTATCACAAACTAACAATGACACCGTGTATCACAAACTAACAATGATACGGTGTATCACAAACTAACAATGACACCGTGTATCACAAACTAACAATGATACCGTGTATCACAAACTAACAATGACACGGTGTATCACAAACTAACAATGACACCGTGTATCACAAACTAACAATGACACCGTGTTTCACAAACTAACAATGATACGGTGTATCACAAACTAACACTGACACCGTGTATCGCAAACTAACAATGCCACCGTGTATCACAAACTAACAATGACAACTTGTAACACAAACTAAAACTAACACTGTGTATCGCAAACGAACACTGACACCGTGTATCGCAAACTAACAGTGACACCGTGTATCGCAAACTAACACTGAAACAGTGTGTCAGAAACTAACAATGACACCGTGTATCACAAACGAACAATGACACCGTGTATCGCAAACTCACAATGATAGCGTGTATCACAAAATAACACTGACACAATGAAATCAAAATAATATTGACACCGTGAATCACAAACTGACACTGATACCGTGTATCACAACTAACAATGACAGCGTGTATCACAAACGAACACTGAAACCGTGTATCACAACCTAACACTGAAAACGTGTCTTACAAACTAACAATGATACTGTGTATCACAAACTAACAATGACACCGTGTATCGCAAACTAACATTGACACCGTGTACCACAAACTAACAATGACACCGTATATCACAAACAAACAATGAAACCGTCTATCACAAACTAACAATGACACCGTGAATTACAAACCAAACCTGACACCGTGTATCACAAACTAACAATGTTACCATGTATCACAAACTAACAATGATACCGTGTAAAGCAAACTGACAATGATACCGTGTATCACAAACTAACGAACAATGAAACCGTGTATCACAAACTAACGATGACACCGTGTATCACAAAATAACACTGACACAATGAATCACAAACTAATATTGACACCGTGAATCACAAACGAACACTGACACCGTGTATCACAATTAACAATGACAGCGTGTATCACAAACTAACAATGACACCGTGTATCACAAACTAGCAATGAAACCGTGTATCACAAACTAACGATGACACCGTGTATCACAAACTAACAATGACACCGTGTTTCACAAACTAACAATGATACGGTGTATCACAAACTAACAATGACACGGTGTATCACAAACTAACAATGACACCGTGTATCACAAACTAACAATGACACTGTGTATCACAAACTAACAATGATACGGTGTATCACAAACTAACAATGACACCGTGTATCACAAACTAACAATGACACCGTGTATAACAAACTAACAATGATACGGTGTATCCCAAACTAACAATGACACCGTGTATCACAAACTAACAATGACACCGTGGATAACAAACTAACAATGATATGGTGTATCACAAACTAACAATGATACCGTGTATCACAAACTAACGATGACACCGTGTATCACAAACTAACAATGACACCATGTATCACAAACTAACAATGACACCGTGTATCACAAACTAACAATGACACCGTGTATCACAAACTAACAATGACAGCGTGTATCACAAACTAACAATGACCCCGTGTATCACAAACTAACAATGACACCGTGTATCACAAACTAACAATGATACGGTGTATCACAAACTAACAATGACACGGTGTATCACAAACTAACAATGACACCGTGTATCACAAACTAACAATGACACCGTGTATCACAAACTAACAATGACAACGTGTATCACAAACTAACAATGATACGGTGTATCACAAACTAACAATGACACCGTGTATCACAAACTAACAATGATACCGTGTATCACAAACTAACAGTGACACGGTGTTTCACAAACTAACAATGATATCGTGTATCACAAACTAACAATGACACCGTGTTTCACAAACTAACAATGATACGGTGTATCACAAACTAACAATGACACGGTGTATCACAAACTAACAATGACACCGTGTATCACAAACTAACAATGACACCGTGTATCACAAACTAACAATGATACGGTGTATCACAAACTAACAATGACACCGTGTATCATAAACTAACAATGACACCTTGTAACACAAACTAACAATGAAACCGTGTATCACAAACTAACAATGACACCTTGTAACACAAACTAACACTAACACTGTGTATCGCAAACGAACAATGACACCGTGAATCACAAACTAACAATGACACCGTGTATAACAAACTAACAATGATACGGTGTATCACTAACCAACAATGAAACCGTGTATCACAAACTAACATGGACACCGTGTATAACAAACTAACAATGATACGGTGTATCACAAACTAACAATGACACCGTGTATCACAAACTAACAATGACACCGTGTATAACAAACTAACAATGATATGGTGCATCACAAACTAACAATGATACCGTGTATCACAAACTAACAATGACACCGTGTATCACAAACTAACAATGATACGGTGTATCACAATCTAACAATGACACGGTGTATCACAAACTAACAATGACACCGTGTATCACAAACTAACAATGACACGGTGTATCACAAACTAACAATGACACGGTGTATCACAAACTAACAATGACACCGTGTAACACAAACTAACAATGACACGGTGTATCACAAACTAACAATGACACCGTGTATCACAAACTAACAATGACACCGTGTATCACAAACTAACAATGATATGGTGTATCACAAACTAACAATGACACGGTGTATCACAAACTAACAATGACACAGTGTATCACAAACTAACAATAACACCGTGTATCACAAACTAACAATGACAGCGTGTATCACAAACTAACAATGACACCGTGTATCACAAACTAACAATGATACCGTGTATCACAAACTAACAATGACAGCGTGTATCACAAACTAACATTGACACCGTGTATCACCAACTAACAATGACACCGTGTATCACAAACTAACAATGACACCGTGTATCACAAATGAACAATGATACGGTGTATCACAAACTAACAATGACACGGTGTATCACAAACTAACAATGACACCGTGTATCACAAACTAACAATGACACCGTGTTTCACAAACTAACAATGATACGGTGTATCACAAACTAACAATGACACGGTGTATCACAAACTAACAATGACACCATGTATCACAAACTAACAATGACACCGTGTATCACAAACTAACAATGATACGGTGTATCACAAACTAACAATGACACCGTGTATCACAAACTAACAATGATACCGTGTATCACAAACTAACAATGACACGGTGTATCACAAACTAACAATGACACCGTGTATCACAAACTAACAATGACACCGTGTTTCACAAACTAACAATGATACGGTGTATCACAAACTAACACTGACACCGTGTATCGCAAACTAACAATGCCACCGTGTATCACAAACTAACAATGACACCTTGTAACACAAACTAAAACTAACACTGTGTATCGCAAACGAACACTGACACCGTGTATCGCAAACTAACAGTGACACCGTGTATCGCAAACTAACACTGAAACAGTGTGTCAGAAACTAACAATGACACCGTGTATCACAAACGAACAATGACACCGTGTATCGCAAACTCACAATGATAGCGTGTATCACAAAATAACACTGACACAATGAAATCAAACTAATATTGACACCGTGAATCACAAACTGACACTGATACCGTGTATCACAACTAACAATGACAGCGTGTATCACAAACGAACACTGAAACCGTGTATCGCAACCTAACACTGAAAACGTGTATTACAAACTAACAATGATACTGTGTATCACAAACTAACAATGACACCGTGTATCGCAAACTAACATTGACACCGTGTACCACAAACTAACAATGACACCGTATATCACAAACAAACAATGAAACCGTCTATCACAAACTAACAATGACACCGTGAATTACAAACCAAACCTGACACAGTGTATCACAAACTAACAATGTTACCATGTATCACAAACTAACAATGATACCGTGTAAAGCAAACTGACAATGATACCGTGTATCACAAACTAACGAACAATGAAACCGTGTATCACAAACTAACGATGACACCGTGTATCACAAAATAACACTGACACAATGAATCACAAACTAATATTGACACCGTGAATCACAAACGAACACTGACACCGTGTATCACAATTAACAATGACAGCGTGTATCACAAACTAACAATGACACCGTGTATCACAAACTAGCAATGAAACCGTGTATCACAAACTAACGATGACACCGTGTATCACAAACTAACAATGACACCGTGTGTCACAAACTAACAATGACACTGTGTGTCATAAACTAACAATGACACCGTATATCACAAACCAACACTGACACCGTGTATCGCAAAATAACAATGACAACGTGTATCACAAACTAACAATGATACCGTGTGTCACAAACTAACAATGACACTGTGTGTCATAAACTAACAATGACACCGTATATCACAAACTAACAATGACACCGTGAATCACAAACTAACAATGACACCGTGAATCACAAACTAACAATGACACCGTGTATCACAAACTAACAATGAAACCGTAAATCACAAACTAACACTGACACCGTGTATCACAAACTAACAATGAGACCGTGTATCACAAACAAACAATGACACCGTGTATCACAAAATAACACTGACATAATGAATCACAATCTAATATTGACACCGTGAATCACAAACTAACACTGACACCGTGTATCTCAACTAACAATGACAGCGTGTATCACAAACTGAGACTGAAACCATGTATCACAAACTAACATTGACACCGTGTATCACAGTCGAACACGAACACCGTGTATCGCAAACTAACAATGACACCGTCTATCACAAACTAACAATGACGCCGTGAATCACAAACTAACAATGAATCCGTGAATCACAAACTAACACTGAAACCATGTATCACAAACTAACAATGAGACCGTGTATCACAAACGAACAATGTCACCGTGTATCACAAAATAACACTGACATAATGAATCACAAACTAATATTGACACCGTGAATCACAAACGAACACTGACACCGTGTATCACAACTAACAATGACAGCGTGTATCACAAACTAAGACTGAAACCATGTATCACAAACTAACATTGACACCGTGTATCACAGTCGAACACTAACAACGTGTATCGCAAACTAACAATGACACTGTCTATCACAAACTAACAATGACGCCGTGTACCACAAACTAACATTGACATCATATATCACAAATAACAATGACACCGTGTATCGCAAACTAACATTGACACCGTGTATGACAAACTAACAATGATACCGTGTATCACAAACTAACAATGACACCGTGAATCACAAACTAACAATGACACCGTGTATCACAAACTGACAATGACACCGTGTATCACAAACTAACAATGACACCGTGTATCACAAACTAACAAAGACACCGTGTATCACAAACTAACAATGACACCGTGTATCACAAACTAAAATTGACACCGTGTATCACAAACTAACGATGAAACCGTGTATCACAAACTAACAATGACACTGTGAATCACAAACTAACGATGAAACCGTCTATCACAAACGAACAATGACACCGTGTATCACAAACTAACAATGATACCGTTGATCACAAACTAACAATATTACGGTGTATCACAAACTAACAATGACACCGTGTATTACAAACTAACAATGACACCGTGAATCACAAACTAACAATGACACCGTGGATCACAAACTAACAATGACACCGTGTATCACAAACTAACAATGACACCGTGTGTCACAAACTAACAATGACACGGTGTATCACAAACTAACAATGACACCGTGTATCACAAACTAACAATGACACCGTGTATCACAAACTAACAATGACACCGTGTATCACAAACAAACGATGAAACCGTGTATCACAAACTAACAATGACACTGTGAATTACAAACAAACGATGAAACCGTGTATCACAAACTAACAATGACACCGTGAATTACAAACAAACGATGAAACCGTGTATCACAAACTAACAATGATACGGTGTATCACAAACTAACAATGACAGCGTGTATCACAAACTGACAATGACACCGTGGATCACAAACTAACAATGAAACCGTGAATCACAAACTAACACTGAAACCGTGAATCACAAACTAACAATGAGACCGTGTATCACAAACGAACAATGACACCGTGTATCACAAAATAACACTGACACAATGAATCACAAACTAATATTGACACCGTGATTCACAAACTAACACTGACACCGTGTATCACAGTCGAACACTGACACCGTGTATCGCAAACTAACAATGACACCGTCTATCACAAACTAACAATGACACCGTCTATCACAAACTAACAATGACACCGTGTATCGCAAACTAACAATGATACGGTGTATCACAAACTAACAATGACACGGTGTATCACAAACTAACAATGACACCGTGTATCACAAACTAACAATGACACCGTGTATCACAAACTAACAATGATACCGTGTATCACAAACTAACAATGACACGGTGTATCACAAACTAACAATGACACCGTGTATCACAAACTAACAATGACACCGTGTTTCACAAACTAACAATGATACGGTGTATCACAAACTAACAATGACACGGTGTATCACAAACTAACAATGACACCGTGTATCACAAACTAACAATGACACCGTGTATCACAAACTAACAATGATACGGTGTATCACAAACTAACACTGACACCGTGTATCGCAAACTAACAATGACACCGTGTATCACAAACTAACAATGACACCTTGTAACACAAACTAAAACTAACACTGTGTATCGCAAACGAACACTGACACCGTGTATCGCAAACTAACAGTGACACCGTGTATCGCAAACTAACACTGAAACTGTGTGTCAGAAACTAACAATGAGACCATGTATCACAAACGAACAATGACACCGTGTATCGCAAACTCACAATGATAGCGTGTATCACAAAATAACACTGACACAATGAAATCAAACTAATATTGACACCGTGAATCACAAACTGACACTGATACCCTGTATCACAACTAACAATGACAGCGTGTATCACAAACGAACACTGAAACCGTGTATCGCAACCTAACTCTGAAAACGTGTATTACAAACTAACAATGATACTGTGCATCACAAACTAACAATGACACCGTGTATCGCAAACTAACATTGACACCGTGTACCACAAACTAACAATGACACCGTATATCACAAACAAACAATGAAACCGTCTATCACAAACTAACAATGACACCGTGAATTACAAACCAAACCTGACACCGTGTATCACAAACTAACAATGTTACCATGTATCACAAACTAACAATGATACCGTGTAAAGCAAACTGACAATGATACCGTGTATCACAAACTAACGAACAATGAAACCGTGTATCACAAACTAACGATGACACCGTGTATCACAAAATAACAATGACACCGTGTACCACGAACTAACACTGAAACCATGTATCACAAACTAGAAATGAAACCGTGTATCACAAACTAAAGATGACACCGTGTGTCACAAACTAACAATGACACTGTGTGTCATAAACTAACAATGACACCGTATATCACAAACCAACACTGACACCGTGTATCGCAAAATAACAATGACAACGTGTATCACAAACTAACAATGATACCGTGTGTCACAAACTAACAATGACACTGTATGTCATAAACTAACAATGACACCGTATATCACAAACTAACAATGACACCGTGAATAACAAACTAACAATGACACCGTGAATCACAAACGAACAATGACACCGTGTATCACAAACTAACAATGAAACCGTGAATCACAAACTAACACTGACACCGTGTATCACAAACTAACAATGAGACCGTGTATCACAAACGAACAATGACACCGTGTATCACAAAATAACACTGACATAATGAATCACAAACTAATATTGACACCGTGAATCACAAACTAACACTGACACCGTGTATCTCAACTAACAATGACAGCGTGTATCACAAACTGAGACTGAAACCATGTATCACAAACTAACATTGACACCGTGTATCACAGTCGAACACGAACACCGTGTATCGCAAACTAACAATGACACCGTCTATCACAAACTAACAATGACGCTGTGAATCACAAACTAACAATGAATCCGTGAATCACAAACTAACACTGAAACCATGTATCACAAACTAACAATGAGACCGTGTATCACAAACGAACAATGTCACCGTGTATCACAAAATAACACTGACATAATGAATCACAAACTAATATTGACACCGTGAATCACAAACTAACACTGACACCGTGTATCACAACTAACAATGACAGCGTGTATCACAAACTGAGACTGAAACCATGTATCACAAACTAACATTGACACCGTGTATCACAGTCGAACACTAACAACGTGTATCGCAAACTGACAATGACACCGTCTATCACAAACTAACAATGACGCCGTGTACCACAAACTAACATTGACATCATATATCACAAACTAACAATGACACCGTCTATCACAAACTAACAATGACACCGTGTATCGCAAACTAACATTGACACCGTGTATGACAAACTAACAAAGATACCGTGTATCACAAACTAACAATGACACCGTGAATCACAAACTAACAATGACACCGTGTATCACAAACTGACAATGACACCGTGTATCACATACTAACAATGACACCATGTATCACAAACTAACAAAGACACCGTGTATCACAAACTAACAATGACACCGTGTATCACAAACTAAAATTGACACCGTGTATCACAAACTAACGATGAAACCGTGTATCACAAACTAACAATGACACCGTGAATCACAAACTAACGATGAAACCGTGTATCACAAACGAACAATGACACCATGTATCACAAACTAACAATCATACCGTTTATCACAAACTAACAATGATACGGTGTATCACAAACTAACAATGACACCGTGTATTACAAACTAACAATGACACCGTGAATCACAAACTAACAATGACACCGTGGATCACAAACTAACAATGACACCGTGAATCACAAACTAACAATGATACGGTGTATCACAAACTAACAATGACACCGTGTATCACAAACTAACAATGACACCGTGTATCACAAACTAAGAATGACACCGTGTATCACAAACTAACAATGACACCGTGTATCACAAACTAACAATGACACCGTGAATCACAAACTAACAATGACACCGTGTATCACAAACTAACAATGACACCGTGAATCACAAACTAACAATGACACCGTGTATCACAAACTAACAATGACACCGTGAATCACAAACTAACAATGACACCGTGTATCACAAACTAAGAATGACACCGTGTATCACAAACTAACAATGAAACCATGTATTACAAACTAACAATGACACCGTGTATCACAAACTAACAATGACACCGTGTATCACAAACTAACAATGACACCGCGTATCACAAACTTACAATGACACGGTGTATCACAAACTAACAATGACACCGTGTATCACAAACTAACAATGACAGCGTGTGTCACAAACTAACAATGACACGGTGTATCACAAACTAACAATGACACCGTGTATCACAAACTAACAATGACACAGTGTATCACAAACTAACAATGACTCCGTGAATCACAAACTAACGATGAAACCGTGTATCACAAACTAACAATGATACGGTGGATCACAAACTAACAATGACAGCGTGTATCACAAACTAACAATGACACCGTGGATCACAAACTAACAATGAAACCGTGAATCACAAACTAACACTGAAACCGTGAATCACAAACTAACACTGACACCGTGTATCACAAACTAAAAATGAGACCGTGTATCACAAACGAACAACGACACCGTGTATCACAAAATAACACTGACACAATGAATCACAAACTAATATTGACACCGTGAATCACAAACTAACACTGACACCGTGTATCACAGTCGAACACTGACACCGTGTATCGCAAACTAACAATGACACCGTCTATCACAAACTAACAATGACACCGTGTACCACAAACTAACATTGACATCGTATATCACAAACTAACAATGACACCGTCTATCACAAACTAACAATGACACCGTGTATCGCAAACTAACATTGACACCGTGTATGACAAACTAACAATGATACCGTGTATCACAAACTAACAATGACACCGTGAATCACAAACTAACAATGACACCGTGTATCACAAACTGACAAAGACACGGTGTATCACAAACTAACAATGACACCGTGTATCACAAACTAACAAAGACACCGTGTATCACAAACAAACAATGACACCGTGCATCACAAACTAAAATTGACACCGTGTATCACAACCAAACGATGAAACCGTGTATCACAAACTAACAATGACACCGTGAATCACAAACTAACGATGAAACCGTGTATCACAACCGAACAATGACACCGTGTATCACAAACTAACAATGACACCGTATATCACAAACTAACAATGATACGGTGTATCACAAACTAACAATGACACCGTGTATCACAAACTAACAATGACACGGTGTATCACAAACTAACAATGACACCGTGTATCACAAACTAACAATGACACCGTGAATCACAAACGAACAATGACACCGTGTGTCACAAACTAACAATGATACCGTGGATCACAAACTAACAATGAAACCGTGTATCACAAACTAACAATGATACCGTGGATCACAAACTAACAATGAAACCGTGTATCACAAACTAACAATGACACCGTGGATCACAAACTAACAATGATACGGTGTATCACAAACTAACAATGACAACGTGTATCACAAACTAACAATGACACCGTGTATCACAAACTAACAATGACACCGTGTATCGCAATCTAACACTGACACCGTGTATCACAAACTAACAATGAGACAATGTATCACAAACTAACAATGACACCGTGTATCACAAACTAACAATGACACGGTGTATCACAAACTAACAATGACACCGTGTATCACAAACTAACAATGACACTGTGTATCACAAACTAACAATGAAACCGTGTGTCACAAACTAACAATGATACCGTGGATCACAAACTAACAATGATACCGTGGATCACAAACTAACAATGAAACCGTGTATCACAAACTAACAATGACACCGTGAGTCACAAACTAACGATGAAACCGTGTATCACAAACGAACAATGACACCGTGTATCACAAACTAACAATGATACGGTGTATCACAAACGAACAATGACACCGTGTATCGCAAACTCACAATGATAGCGTGTATCACAAAATAACACTGACACAATGAATCACAAACGAATATTGACACCGTGAATCACAAACTGACACTAACACCGTGTATCACAACTAACAATGACAGCGTGTATCACAAACGAACACTGAAACCGTGTATCACAAACTAACAATGATACTGTGTATCACAAGCTAACATTGACACCGTCTATCACAAACTAACAATGTCACCGTGATTCGCAAACTAACATTGACACCGTGTATGACAAACTAACAATGATACCGTGTATCACAAACTAACAATGACACCGTGTATCACAAACTAACAATGACACCGTGTATGACAAACTAACAATGAGACCGTGTATCACAAACTAACAATCACACCGTGTATCACAAACTGACAAAGACACCGCGTATCACAAACTAAAATTGACACCGTGTATCACAAACTAACAATGACACCGTGTATCACAAACTAACAATGACACCGTGTATCACAAACTAACAAAGACACCGTGTATCACAAACTAACAATGACACCGTGTATCACAAACTAAAATTGACACTGTTTATCACAAACTAATGATGAAACCGTGTATCACAAACAAACAATGACACCGTGAATCACAAACTAACGATGATACCGTGTATCACAAACTAACAATGATACGGTGTATCACAAACTGACAAAGACACGGTGTATCACAAACTAACAATGACACCGTGTATCACAAACTAACAATGACACCGTGTATCACAAACTAACAATGACACCGTGTATCACAAACTGACAAAGACACGGTGTATCACAAACTAACAATGACACCGTGTATCACAAACTAACAATGACACCGTGAATCACAAACTAACAATGACACCGTGTATCACAAACTGACAAAGACACGGTGTATCACAAACTAACAATGACACCGTGTATCACAAACTAACAATGACACCGTGTATCACAAACTAAAATTGACACCGTGTATCACAAAGTAACAATGATACCGTGTATCACAAACTAACACTGACACCGTGTATCACAACTAACAATGACAGCGTGTATCACAAACTGAGACTGAAACCATGTATCACAAACTAACATTGACACCGTGTATCACAGTCGAACACTAACAACGTGTATCGCAAACTGACAATGACACCGTCTATCACAAACTAACAATGACGCCGTGTACCACAAACTAACATTGACATCATATATCACAAACTAACAATGACACCGTCTATCACAAACTAACAATGACACCGTGTACCACAAACTAACATTGACATCGTATATCACAAACTAACAATGACACCGTCTATCACAAACTAACAATGACACCGTGTATCACAAACTGACAAAGACACGGTGTATCACAAACTAACAATGACACCGTGTATCACAAACTAACAATGACACCGTGAATCACAAACTAACAATGACACCGTGTATCACAAACTGACAAAGACACGGTGTATCACAAACTAACAATGACACCGTGTATCACAAACTAACAATGACACCGTGTATCACAAACTAAAATTGACACCGTGTATCACAAAGTAACAATGATACCGTGTATCACAAACTAACACTGACACCGTGTATCACAACTAACAATGACAGCGTGTATCACAAACTGAGACTGAAACCATGTATCACAAACTAACATTGACACCGTGTATCACAGTCGAACACTAACAACGTGTATCGCAAACTGACAATGACACCGTCTATCACAAACTAACAATGACGCCGTGTACCACAAACTAACATTGACATCATATATCACAAACTAACAATGACACCGTCTATCACAAACTAACAATGACACCGTGTACCACAAACTAACATTGACATCGTATATCACAAACTAACAATGACACCGTCTATCACAAACTAACAATGACACCGTGTATCGCAAACTAACATTGACACCGTGTATGACAAACTAACAATGATACCGTGTATCACAAACTAACAATGACACCGTGAATCACAAACTAACAATGACACCGTGTATCACAAACTGACAAAGACACGGTGTATCACAAACTAACAATGACACCGTGTATCACAAACTAACAAAGACACCGTGTATCACAAACAAACAATGACACCGTGCATCACAAACTAAAATTGACACCGTGTATCACAACCAAACGATGAAACCGTGTATCACAAACTAACAATGACACCGTGAATCACAAACTAACGATGAAACCGTGTATCACAACCGAACAATGACACCGTGTATCACAAACTAACAATGACACCGTGTATCACAAACTAACAATGATACGGTGTATCACAAACTAACAATGACACCGTGTATCACAAACTAACAATGACACGGTGTATCACAAACTAACAATGACACCGTGTATCACAAACTAACAATGACACCGTGAATCACAAACGAACAATGACACCGTGTGTCACAAACTAACAATGATACCGTGGATCACAAACTAACAATGAAACCGTGTATCACAAACTAACAATGATACCGTGGATCACAAACTAACAATGAAACCGTGTATCACAAACTAACAATGACACCGTGGATCACAAACTAACAATGATACGGTGTATCACAAACTAACAATGACAACGTGTATCACAAACTAACAATGACACCGTGTATCACAAACTAACAATGACACCGTGTATCGCAATCTAACACTGACACCGTGTATCACAAACTAACAATGAGACAATGTATCACAAACTAACAATGACACCGTGTATCACAAACTAACAATGACACGGTGTATCACAAACTAACAATGACACCGTGTATCACAAACTAACAATGACACTGTGTATCACAAACTAACAATGAAACCGTGTGTCACAAACTAACAATGATACCGTGGATCACAAACTAACAATGATACCGTGGATCACAAACTAACAATGAAACCGTGTATCACAAACTAACAATGACACCGTGAGTCACAAACTAACGATGAAACCGTGTATCACAAACGAACAATGACACCGTGTATCACAAACTAACAATGATACCGTTTATCACAAACTAACAATGATACGGTGTATCACAAACGAACAATGACACCGTGTATCGCAAACTCACAATGATAGCGTGTATCACAAAATAACACTGACACAATGAATCACAAACGAATATTGACACCGTGAATCACAAACTGACACTAACACCGTGTATCACAACTAACAATGACAGCGTGTATCACAAACGAACACTGAAACCGTGTATCACAAACTAACAATGATACTGTGTATCACAAGCTAACATTGACACCGTCTATCACAGACTAACAATGACACCGTGATTCGCAAACTAACATTGACACCGTGTATGACAAACTAACAATGATACCGTGTATCACAAACTAACAATGACACCGTGTATCACAAACTAACAATGACACCGTGTATGACAAACTAACAATGAAACCGTGTATCACAAACTAACAATCACACCGTGTATCACAAACTGACAAAGACACCGCGTATCACAAACTAAAATTGACACCGTGTATCACAAACTAACAATGACACCGTGTATCACAAACTAACAATGACACCGTGTATCACAAACTAACAAAGACACCGTGTATCACAAACTAACAATGACACCGTGTATCACAAACTAAAATTGACACTGTTTATCACAAACTAATGATGAAACCGTGTATCACAAACAAACAATGACACCGTGAATCACAAACTAACGATGATACCGTGTATCACAAACTAACAATGATACGGTGTATCACAAACTGACAAAGACACGGTGTATCACAAACTAACAATGACACCGTGTATCACAAACTAACAATGACACCGTGTATCACAAACTAACAATGACACCGTGTATCACAAACTGACAAAGACACGGTGTATCACAAACTAACAATGACACCGTGTATCACAAACTAACAATGACACCGTGAATCACAAACTAACAATGACACCGTGTATCACAAACTGACAAAGACACGGTGTATCACAAACTAACAATGACATCGTGTATCACAAACTAACAATGACACCGTGTATCACAAACTAAAATTGACACCGTGTATCACAAAGTAACAATGATACCGTGTATCACAAACTAACACTGACACCGTGTATCACAACTAACAATGACAGCGTGTATCACAAACTGAGACTGAAACCATGTATCACAAACTAACATTGACACCGTGTATCACAGTCGAACACTAACAACGTGTATCGCAAACTGACAATGACACCGTCTATCACAAACTAACAATGACGCCGTGTACCACAAACTAACATTGACATCATATATCACAAACTAACAATGACACCGTCTATCACAAACTAACAATGACACCGTGTATCGCAAACTAACATTGACACCGTGTATGACAAACTAACAAAGATACCGTGTATCACAAACTAACAATGACACCGTGAATCACAAACTAACAATGACACCGTGTATCACAAACTGACAATGACACCGTGTATCACATACTAACAATGACACCATGTATCACAAACTAACAAAGACACCGTGTATCACAAACTAACAATGACACCGTGTATCACAAACTAAAATTGACACCGTGTATCACAAACTAACGATGAAACCGTGTATCACAAACTAACAATGACACCGTGAATCACAAACTAACGATGAAACCGTGCATCACAAACGAACAATGACACCATGTATCACAAACTAACAATCATACCGTTTATCACAAACTAACAATGATACGGTGTATCACAAACTAACAATGACACCGTGTATTACAAACTAACAATGACACCGTGAATCACAAACTAACAATGACACCGTGGATCACAAACTAACAATGACACCGTGAATCACAAACTAACAATGATACGGTGTATCACAAACTAACAATGACACCGTGTATCACAAACTAACAATGACACCGTGTATCACAAACTAAGAATGACACCGTGTATCACAAACTAACAATGACACCGTGTATCACAAACTAACAATGACACCGTGAATCACAAACTAACAATGACACCGTGTATCACAAACTAAGAATGACACCGTGTATCACAAACTAACAATGAAACCATGTATTACAAACTAACAATGACACCGTGTATCACAAACTAACAATGACACCGTGTATCACAAACTAACAATGACACCGCGTATCACAAACTTACAATGACACGGTGTATCACAAACTAACAATGACACCGTGTATCACAAACTAACAATGACAGCGTGTGTCACAAACTAACAATGACACGGTGTATCACAAACTAACAATGACACCGTGTATCACAAACTAACAATGACACAGTGTATCACAAACTAAGAATGACTCCGTGAATCACAAACTAACGATGAAACCGTGTATCACAAACTAACAATGATACGGTGGATCACAAACTAACAATGACAGCGTGTATCACAAACTAACAATGACACCGTGGATCACAAACTAACAATGAAACCGTGAATCACAAACTAACACTGAAACCGTGAATCACAAACTAACACTGACACCGTGTATCACAAACTAAAAATGAGACCGTGTATCACAAACGAACAACGACACCGTGTATCACAAAATAACACTGACACAATGAATCACAAACTAATATTGACACCGTGAATCACAAACTAACACTGACACCGTGTATCACAGTCGAACACTGACACCGTGTATCGCAAACTAACAATGACACCGTCTATCACAAACTAACAATGACACCGTGTACCACAAACTAACATTGACATCGTATATCACAAACTAACAATGACACCGTCTATCACAAACTAACAATGACACCGTGTATCGCAAACTAACATTGACACCGTGTATGACAAACTAACAATGATACCGTGTATCACAAACTAACAATGACACCGTGAATCACAAACTAACAATGACACCGTGTATCACAAACTGACAAAGACACGGTGTATCACAAACTAACAATGACACCGTGTATCACAAACTAACAAAGACACCGTGTATCACAAACAAACAATGACACCGTGCATCACAAACTAAAATTGACACCGTGTATCACAACCAAACGATGAAACCGTGTATCACAAACTAACAATGACACCGTGAATCACAAACTAACGATGAAACCGTGTATCACAACCGAACAATGACACCGTGTATCACAAACTAACAATGACACCGTGTATCACAAACTAACAATGATACGGTGTATCACAAACTAACAATGACACCGTGTATCACAAACTAACAATGACACGGTGTATCACAAACTAACAATGACACCGTGTATCACAAACTAACAATGACACCGTGAATCACAAACGAACAATGACACCGTGTGTCACAAACTAACAATGATACCGTGGATCACAAACTAACAATGAAACCGTGTATCACAAACTAACAATGATACCGTGGATCACAAACTAACAATGAAACCGTGTATCACAAACTAACAATGACACCGTGGATCACAAACTAACAATGATACGGTGTATCACAAACTAACAATGACAACGTGTATCACAAACTAACAATGACACCGTGTATCACAAACTAACAATGACACCGTGTATCGCAATCTAACACTGACACCGTGTATCACAAACTAACAATGAGACAATGTATCACAAACTAACAATGACACCGTGTATCACAAACTAACAATGAAACCGTGTGTCACAAACTAACAATGATACCGTGGATCACAAACTAACAATGATACCGTGGATCACAAACTAACAATGAAACCGTGTATCACAAACTAACAATGACACCGTGAGTCACAAACTAACGATGAAACCGTGTATCACAAACGAACAATGACACCGTGTATCACAAACTAACAATGATACCGTTTATCACAAACTAACAATGATACGGTGTATCACAAACGAACAATGACACCGTGTATCGCAAACTCACAATGATAGCGTGTATCACAAAATAACACTGACACAATGAATCACAAACGAATATTGACACCGTGAATCACAAACTGACACTAACACCGTGTATCACAACTAACAATGACAGCGTGTATCACAAACGAACACTGAAACCGTGGATCACAAACTAACAATGAAACCGTGTATCACAAACTAACAATGATACCGTGGATCACAAACTAACAATGAAACCGTGTATCACAAACTAACAATGACACCGTGGATCACAAACTAACAATGATACGGTGTATCACAAACTAACAATGACAACGTGTATCACAAACTAACAATGACACCGTGTATCACAAACTAACAATGACACCGTGTATCGCAATCTAACACTGACACCGTGTATCACAAACTAACAATGAGACAATGTATCACAAACTAACAATGACACCGTGTATCACAAACTAACAATGAAACCGTGTGTCACAAACTAACAATGATACCGTGGATCACAAACTAACAATGATACCGTGGATCACAAACTAACAATGAAACCGTGTATCACAAACTAACAATGACACCGTGAGTCACAAACTAACGATGAAACCGTGTATCACAAACGAACAATGACACCGTGTATCACAAACTAACAATGATACCGTTTATCACAAACTAACAATGATACGGTGTATCACAAACGAACAATGACACCGTGTATCGCAAACTCACAATGATAGCGTGTATCACAAAATAACACTGACACAATGAATCACAAACGAATATTGACACCGTGAATCACAAACTGACACTAACACCGTGTATCACAACTAACAATGACAGCGTGTATCACAAACGAACACTGAAACCGTGTATCACAAACTAACAATGATACTGTGTATCACAAGCTAACATTGACACCGTCTATCACAAACTAACAATGACACCGTGATTCGCAAACTAACATTGACACCGTGTATGACAAACTAACAATGATACCGTGTATCACAAACTAACAATGACACCGTGTATCACAAACTAACAATGACACCGTGTATGACAAACTAACAATGAGACCGTGTATCACAAACTAACAATCACACCGTGTATCACAAACTGACAAAGACACCGCGTATCACAAACTAAAATTGACACCGTGTATCACAAACTAACAATGACACCGTGTATCACAAACTAACAATGACACCGTGTATCACAAACTAACAAAGACACCGTGTATCACAAACTAACAATGACACCGTGTATCACAAACTAAAATTGACACTGTTTATCACAAACTAATGATGAAACCGTGTATCACAAACAAACAATGACACCGTGAATCACAAACTAACGATGATACCGTGTATCACAAACTAACAATGATACGGTGTATCACAAACTGACAAAGACACGGTGTATCACAAACTAACAATGACACCGTGTATCACAAACTAACAATGACACCGTGTATCACAAACTAACAATGACACCGTGTATCACAAACTGACAAAGACACGGTGTATCACAAACTAACAATGACACCGTGTATCACAAACTAACAATGACACCGTGAATCACAAACTAACAATGACACCGTGTATCACAAACTGACAAAGACACGGTGTATCACAAACTAACAATGACACCGTGTATCACAAACTAACAATGACACCGTGTATCACAAACTAAAATTGACACCGTGTATCACAAAGTAACAATGATACCGTGTATCACAAACTAACAATGACACCGTGTATCACAAACTAACAATGACACCGTGTATCACAAACTAACAATGACACCGTGTATCACAAACTAACAATGACACCGTGTATCGCAAACTAACAATGACACCGTGTATCGCAAACTCACAATGATAGCGTGTATCACAAAATAACACTGACACAATGAATCACAAACTAATATTGACACCGTGAATCACAAACTGACACTAACACCGTGTATCACAACTAACAATGACAGCGTGTATCACAAATGAACACTGAAACCGTGTATCACAAACTAACAATGATACTGTGAATCACAAACTAACATTGACACCGTCTATCACAAACTAACAATGACACCGTGTATCGCAAACTAACATTGACACCGTGTATGACAAACTAACAATGATACCGTGTATAACAAACTAACAATGAGACCGTGTATCACAAACTAACAATGACACCGTGTATCACAAACTGACAAAGACACAATGAATCACAAACTAATATTGACACCGTGAATCACAAACTGACACTAACACCGTGTATCACAACTAACAATGACAGCGTGTATCACAAACGAACACTGAAACCGTGTATCACAAACTAACAATGATACTGTGTATCACAAACTAACATTGACACCGTCTATCACAAACTAACAATGACACCGTGATTCGCAAACTAACATTGACACCGTGTATGACAAACTAACAATGATACCGTGTATCACAAACTAACAATGACACCGTGTATCACAAACTAACAATGACACCGTGTATCACAAACTAACAAAGACACCGTGTATCACAAACTAACAATGATACCGTGTATCACAAACTAACAATGACACCGTGTATCACAAACTAAAATTGACACCGTTTATCACAAACTAATGATGAAACCGTGTATCACAAACAAACAATGACACCGTGAATCACAAACTAACGATGATACCGTGTATCACAAACTAACAATGATACGGTGTATCACAAACTGACAAAGACACGGTGTATCACAAACTAACAATGACACCGTGTATCACAAACTAACAATGACACCGTGTATCACAAACTAACAATGACACCGTGTATCACAAACTGACAAAGACACGGTGTATCACAAACTAACAATGACACCGTGTATCACAAACTAACAATGACACCGTGTATCACAAACTGACAAAGACACGGTGTATCACAAACTAACAATGACACCGTGAATCACAAACTAACAATGACACCGTGTATAACAAACTGACAAAGACACGGTGTATCACAAACTAACAATGACACCGTGTATCACAAACTAACAATGACACCGTGTATCACAAACTAAAATTGACACCGTGTATCACAAAGTAACAATGATACCGTGTATCACAAACTAACAATGACACCGTGTATCACAAACTAACAATGACACCGTGTATCGCAAACTAACAATGACACCGTGTATCGCAAACTCACAATGATAGCGTGTATCACAAAATAACACTGACACAATGAATCACAAACTAATATTGACACCGTGAATCACAAACTGACACTAACACCGTGTATCACAACTAACAATGACAGCGTGTATCACAAATGAACACTGAAACCGTGTATCACAAATGAACACTGAAACCGTGTATCACAAACTAACAATGATACTGTGAATCACAAACTAACAATGACACCGTTTATCGCAAACTAACAATGACACCGTGTATCGCAAACTAACATTGACACCGTGTATGACAAACTAACAATGATACCGTGTATAACAAACTAACAATGAGACCGTGTATCACAAACTAACAATGACACCGTGTATCACAAACTGACAAAGACACGGTGTATCACAAACTAACAATGACACCGTGCATCACAAACTAACAATGACACCGTGTATCACAAACTAACAAAGACACCGTGAATCACAAACTAACGATGATACCGTGTATCTCAAACTAACAATGATACGGTGTATCACAAACTGACAATGACACCGTGTATCACAAACTAACAATGACAGCGTGTATCACAAACTAACAATGACACCGTGTATCACAAACTAACAATGACACCATGTATCACAAACTAACAATGATACGGTGTATCACAAAGGAACAATGACAGCGTGTATCACAAACTAACAATGACACCGTGGATCACAAACTAACAATGACACCGTGTATCACAAACTAACACTGACACCGTGTATCACAAACTGACAATGAGACCGTGTATCACAAACGAACAATGACACCGTGTATCAAAAAAATTGCACTGACACAATGAATCACAAACTAATATTGACACTGTGAATCACAAACTAACACTGACACCGTGTATCACAAACTAACAATGACACCGTGTATCACAACTAACAATGACAGTTTGTATCACAAACTGAGACTGAAACCGTGTATCACAAACTAACACTGAAACCATGTATCACAAACTAACATTGACACCGTGTATCACAGTCGAACACTGACACCGTGTATCGCAAACTAACAACGACACCGTCTATCACAAACTAACAATGACACCGTGTACCACAAACTAACATTGACATCGGATATCACAAACTAACAATGACACCGTGAATCACAAACTAACAATGACACCTTGTATCACAAACTAACAATGACACCGTGTATCACAAACTAACAATGACACCGTGTATCACAAACTAAAATTGACACCGTGTATCACAAACTAACGATGAAACCGTGTATCACAAACTAACAATGACACCGTGTATCACAAACTAACAATGACACCGTGTATCACAACTAACAATGACAGTTTGTATCACAAACTGAGACTGAAACCGTGTATCACAAACTAACACTGAAACCATGTATCACAAACTAACATTGACACCGTGTATCACAGTCGAACACTGACACCGTGTATCGCAAACTAACAACGACACCGTCTATCACAAACTAACAATGACACCGTGTACCACAAACTAACATTGACATCGGATATCACAAACTAACAATGACACCGTGAATCACAAACTAACAATGACACCTTGTATCACAAACTAACAATGACACCGTGTATCACAAACTAACAATGACACCGTGTATCACAAACTAAAATTGACACCGTGTATCACAAACTAACGATGAAACCGTGTATCACAAACTAACACTGACACCGTGTATCACAAACTAACAATGACACCGTGTATCACAAACTAACAATGACACCGTGTATCACAAACTAACAATGACACCGTGTATCACAAACTAACAATGACACCGTGTATCACAAACTAACAATGACACCGTGTATCACAAACTAACAATGACACCGTGTATCACAAACTAACAATGACACCGTGTATCACAAACTAACAATGACACCGTGTATCACAAACTAACAATGACACCGTGCATCACAAACTAACAATGACACCGTGTATCACAAACTAACAATGACACCGTGTATCACAAACTAACAATGACACCGTGTATCACAAACTAACAATGACACCGTGTATCACAAACTAACAATGACACCGTGTATCACAAACTAACAATGAGACCATGTATCACAAACGATCAATGACACCATGTATCGCAAACTCACAATGACACCGTGTATCACAAACTAACAATGATACCGTGTATCACAAACTAACAATGAGACCGTGTATCACAAACTAACAATGACACCGTGTATCACAAACTAACAATGACACCGTGTATCACAAACTAACAATGACACCGTGTATCACAAACTAACAATGACAGCGTGTATCACAAACTAACAATGAGACCATGTTTCACAAACGATCAATGACACCATGTATCGCAAACTCACAATGACAGCGTGTATCACAAAATAACACTGACACAATGAATCACAAACTAATATTGACACCGGGAATCACAAACTGACACTAACACCGTGTATCACAACTAACAATGACACCGTGTATCACAAACGAACACTGAAACCGTGTATCACAAACTAACAATGATACCGTGTATCACAAACTAACAATGAGACCGTGTATCACAAACTAACAATGACACCGTGTATCACAAACTGACAAAGACACGGTGTATCACAAACTAACAATGACACCGTGTATCACAAACTAACAAAGACACCGTGTATCACAAACTAACAATGACACCGTGTATTACAAACTAAAATTGACACCGTGTATCACAAACGAATGATGAAACCGTGTATCACCAACTAACAATGACACCGTGAATCACAAACTAACAATGACACCGTGTATCACAAACTAACATTGACACCGTGTATCACAAACTAACACTGAAACCATGTATCACAAACTAAAATTGACACCGTTTATCACAAACTAATGATGAAACCGTGTATCACAAACAAACAATGACACCGTGAATCACAAACTAACGATGATACCGTGTATCACAAACTAACAATGATACGGTGTATCACAAACAGACAAAGACACGGTGTATCACAAACTAACAATGACACCGTGTATCACAAACTAACAATGACACCGTGTATCACAAACTAACAATGACACCGTGTATCACAAACTAACAATGACACCGTGTATCACAAACTGACAAAGACACGGTGTATCACAAACTAACAATGACACCGTGTATCACAAACTAACAATGACACCGTGAATCACAAACTAACAATGACACCGTGTATCACAAACTGACAAAGACACGGTGTATCACAAACTAACAATGACACCGTGCATCACAAACTAACAATGACACCGTGTATCACAAACTAACAATGATACCGTGTATCACAAACTAACAATGACACCGTGTATCACAAACTAACAATGACACCGTGTATCACAAACTAATAATGACACCGTGCATCACAAACTAACAATGACACCGTGTATCACAAACTAACAATGACACCGTGTATCACAAACTAACAATGACACCGTGTATCGCAAACTAACAATGACACCGTCTATCACAAACTAACATTGACACCGTGTATGACAAACTAACAATGTTACCGTGTATCACAAACTGACAATGATACCGTGTATAACAAACTAACAATGAGACCGTGTATCACAAACTAACAATGACACCGTGTATCACAAACTGACAAAGACACGGTGTATCACAAACTAACAATGACACCGTGCATCACAAACTAACAATGACACCGTGTATCACAAACTAACAAAGACAACGTGAATCACAAACTAACGATGATACCGTGTATCTCAAACTAACAATGATACTGTGTATCACAAACTGACAATGACACCGTGTATCACAAACTAACAATGACAGCGTGTATCACAAACTAACAATGACACCGTGCATCACAAACTAACAATGACACCGTGCATCACAAACTAACAATGATACGGTGTATCACAAAGGAACAATGACAGCATGTATCACAAACTAACAATGACACCGTGTATCACAAACGAACACTGAAACCGTGTATCACAAACTAACAATGATACCGTGTATCACAAACTAACAATGAGACCGTGTATCACAAACTAACAATGACACCGTGTATCACAAACTGACAAAGACACGGTGTATCACAAACTAACAATGACACCGTGTATCACAAACTAACAAAGACACCGTGTATCACAAACTAACAATGACACCGTGTATCACAAACTAAAATTGACACCGTGTATCACAAACGAATGATGAAACCGTGTATCACCAACTAACAATGACACCGTGAATCACAAACTAACAATGACACCGTGTATCACAAACTAACATTGACACCGTGTATCACAAACTAACACTGAAACCATGTATCACAAACTAACAATGACACCGTGTATCACAAACTAACACTGAAACCATGTATCACAAACTAAAATTGACACCGTTTATCACAAACTAATGATGAAACCGTGTATCACAAACAAACAATGACACCGTGAATCACAAACTAACGATGATACCGTGTATCACAAACTAACAATGATACGGTGTATCACAAACTGACAAAGACACGGTGTATCACAAACTAACAATGACACCGTGTATCACAAACTAACAATGACACAGTGTATCACAAACTAACAATGACACCTTGTATCACAAACTAACAATGACACCGTGTATCACAAACTGACAAAGACACGGTGTATCACAAACTAACAATGACACCGTGTATCACAAACTAACAATGACACCGTGAATCACAAACTAACAATGACACCGTGTATCACAAACTGACAAAGACACGGTGTATCACAAACTAACAATGACACCGTGTATCACAAACTAACAATGACACCGTGTATCACAAACTAACAATGATACCGTGTATCACAAACTAACAATGACACCGTGTATCACAAACTAATAATGACACCGTGCATCACAAACTAACAATGACACCGTGTATCACAAACTAACAATGACACCGTGTATCACAAACTAACAATGACACCGTGTATCACAAACTAACAATGACACCGTGTATCACAAACTAACAATGACACCGTGTATCGCAAACTAACAATGACACCGTCTATCACAAACTAACAATGACACCGTGTATCGCAAACTAACATTGACACCGTGTATGACAAACTAACAATGTTACCGTGTATCACGAACTGACAATGATACCGTGTATAACAAACTAACAATGAGACCGTGTATCACAAACTAACAATGACACCGTGTATCACAAACTGACAAAGACACGGTGTATCACAAACTAACAATGACACCGTGCATCACAAACTAACAATGACACCGTGTATCACAAACTAACAAAGACAACGTTAATCACAAACTAACGATGATACCGTGTATCTCAAACTAACAATGATACTGTGTATCACAAACTGACAATGACACCGTGTATCACAAACTAACAATGACAGCGTGTATCACAAACTAACAATGACACCGTGTATCACAAACTAACAATGACACCGTGTATCACAAACTAACAATGATACGGTGTATCACAAAGGAACAATGACACCGTGTATCACAAACTAACAATGACACCGTGTATCACAAACTAACAATGACACCGTGGATCACAAACTAACAATGACACCGTGTATCACAAACTAACAATGACACCGTGTATCACAAACTAACAATGACACCGTGGATCACAAACTAACAATGACACCGTGTATCACAAACTAACATTGACACCGTGTATCACAAACTAACAATGACACCGTGTATCACAAAATAACACCGACACAATGAATCAGAAACTAATATTGACACCGTGAATCACAAACGAACACTGATACCGTGTATCACAAACTAACAATGACACCGTGTATCACAACGAACAATGACAGTTTGTATCACAAACTAACAATGACACCGTGTATCACAAACTAACAATGACACCGTGTATCACAAACTAACATTGACACCGTGTATCACAAACTAACACTGAAACCATGTATCACAAACTAACAATGACACCGTGTATCACAAACTAACACTGAAACCATGTATCACAAACTAAAATTGACACCGTTTATCACAAACTAATGATGAAACCGTGTATCACAAACAAACAATGACACCGTGAATCACAAACTAACGATGATACCGTGTATCACAAACTAACAATGATACGGTGTATCACAAACTGACAAAGACACGGTGTATCACAAACTAACAATGACACCGTGTATCACAAACTAACAATGACACAGTGTATCACAAACTAACAATGACACCTTGTATCACAAACTAACAATGACACCGTGTATCACAAACTGACAAAGACACGGTGTATCACAAACTAACAATGACACCGTGTATCACAAACTAACAATGACACCGTGAATCACAAACTAACAATGACACCGTGTATCACAAACTGACAAAGACACGGTGTATCACAAACTAACAATGACACCGTGTATCACAAACTAACAATGACACCGTGTATCACAAACTAACAATGATACCGTGTATCACAAACTAACAATGACACCGTGTATCACAAACTAATAATGACACCGTGCATCACAAACTAACAATGACACCGTGTATCACAAACTAACAATGACACCGTGTATCACAAACTAACAATGACACCGTGTATCACAAACTAACAATGACACCGTGTATCACAAACTAACAATGACACCGTGTATCGCAAACTAACAATGACACCGTCTATCACAAACTAACAATGACACCGTGTATCGCAAACTAACATTGACACCGTGTATGACAAACTAACAATGTTACCGTGTATCACGAACTGACAATGATACCGTGTATAACAAACTAACAATGAGACCGTGTATCACAAACTAACAATGACACCGTGTATCACAAACTGACAAAGACACGGTGTATCACAAACTAACAATGACACCGTGCATCACAAACTAACAATGACACCGTGTATCACAAACTAACAAAGACAACGTTAATCACAAACTAACGATGATACCGTGTATCTCAAACTAACAATGATACTGTGTATCACAAACTGACAATGACACCGTGTATCACAAACTAACAATGACAGCGTGTATCACAAACTAACAATGACACCGTGTATCACAAACTAACAATGACACCGTGTATCACAAACTAACAATGATACGGTGTATCACAAAGGAACAATGACACCGTGTATCACAAACTAACAATGACACCGTGTATCACAAACTAACAATGACACCGTGGATCACAAACTAACAATGACACCGTGTATCACAAACTAACAATGACACCGTGTATCACAAACTAACAATGACACCGTGGATCACAAACTAACAATGACACCGTGTATCACAAACTAACATTGACACCGTGTATCACAAACTAACAATGACACCGTGTATCACAAAATAACACCGACACAATGAATCAGAAACTAATATTGACACCGTGAATCACAAACGAACACTGATACCGTGTATCACAAACTAACAATGACACCGTGTATCACAACGAACAATGACAGTTTGTATCACAAACTAACAATGACACCGTGTATCACAAACTAACAATGATACGGTGTATCACAAAGGAACAATGACAGCGTGTATCACAAACTAACAATGACACCGTGGATCACAAACTAACAATGACACCGTGTATCACAAACTAACATTGACACCGTGTATCACAAACTAACACTGACACCGTGTATCACAAACTAACAATGACACCGTGTATCACAACTCACAATGACAGTTTGTATCACAAACTGAGACTGAAACCGTGTGTCACAAACTAACACTGAAACCATGTATCACAAACTAACATTGACACCGTGTATCACAGTCGAACACTGACACCGTGTATCGCAAACTAACAACGACACCGTCTATCACAAACTAACAATGACACCGTGTACCACAAACTAACATTGACATCGGATATCACAAACTAACAATGACACCGTGAATCACAAACTAACAATGACACCTTGTATCACAAACTAACAATGACACCGTGTATCACAAACTAACAATGACACCGTGTATCACAAACTAAAATTGACACCGTGTATCACAAACTAACGATGAAACCGTGTATCACAAACTAACAATGACACCGTGTATCACAAACTAACAATGACAGCGTGTATCACAAACTAATAATGACACCGTGCATCACAAACTAACAATGACAGCGTGTATCACAAACTAACAATGACACCGTGCATCACAAACTAACAATGACAGCGTGTATCACAAACTAACAATGACAGCGTGTATCTCAAATTAACAATGACACCGTGTATCACAAACTAACAATGACACCGTGTATCACAAACTAACAATGACAGCGTGTATCACAAACTAACAATGACAGCGTGTATCACAAACTAACAATGACACCGTGCATCACAAACTAACAATGACAGCGTGTATCACAAACTAACAATGACAGCGTGTATCTCAAATTAACAATGACACCGTGTATCACAAACTAACAATGACACCGTGTATCACAAACTAACAATGACACCGTGTATCACAAACTAACAATGACACCGTGTATCACAAACTAACAATGACACCGTGTATCACAAACTAACAATGACAGCGTGTATCACAAACTAACAATGAGACCATGTATCACAAACGATCAATGACACCATGTATCGCAAACTCACAATGACAGCGTGTATCACAAAATAACACTGACACAATGAATCACAAACTAATATTGACACCGGGAATCACAAACTGACACTAACACCGTGTATCACAACTAACAATGACACCGTGTATCACAAACGAACACTGAAACCGTGTATCACAAACTAACAATGACACCGTGTATCACAAACTGACAAAGACACGGTGTATCACAAACTAACAATGACACCGTGTATCACAAACTAACAAAGACACCGTGTATCACAAACTAACAATGACACCGTGTATCACAAACTAAAATTGACACCGTGTATCGCAAACTAACAATGAAACTGTGTATCACAAACTAACAATGACACCGTGTATCACAAACTAACAATGACACCGTGTATCACAAACTAACAATGACACCGTGTATCACAAACTAATATTGACACCGTGAATCACAAACTGACACGAACACCGTGTATCACAACTAACAATGACA
Organism: Heptranchias perlo; assembly: GCF_035084215.1. Lineage (NCBI taxonomy): Eukaryota > Metazoa > Chordata > Chondrichthyes > Hexanchiformes > Hexanchidae > Heptranchias > Heptranchias perlo. The sequence continues at coordinate 4,989,639 of NC_090329.1, forward strand.
GCGTGTACCACAAACTAACATTGACACCGTGTATCACAAACAAACAATGACACCGTGAATTACAAACGAAACCTGACACCGTGTATCACAAACTAACAATGTTACCGTGTAAAGCAAACTGACAATGTCACCGTGTATCACAAACTAACAATGATACCGTGTATCACAAACTAACGAACAATGAAACCGTGTATCACAAACTAACAATGACACCGTGTATCACAAACTAACAATGACAGCGTGTATCACAAACTAACAATGACACCGTGTATCACAAAATAACACCGACACAATGAATCAGAAACTAATATTGACACCGTGAATCACAAACGAACACTGACACCATGTATCACAAACTAACAATGACACCGTGTATCACAAACTAACATTGACCCCGTGTATCACAAACTAACAATGACACCGTGTATCACAAAATAACACCGACACAATGAATCAGAAACTAATATTGACACCGTGAATCACAAACGAACACTGATACCGTGTATCACAAACTAACAATGACACCGTGTATCACAAACTAACAATGACACCATGTATCACAAACTAACAATGACACCGTGGATCACAAAATAACAATGAAACCATGTATTACAAACTTACAATGACACCGTGAATCACAAACTAACAATGACACCGTATATCACAAACTGACAATGACACCGTGTATCACAAACTAACAATGACACCGTGAATCACAAACTAACAATGACACCGTGTATCACAAACTAACAATGACACCGTGAATCACAAACTAACAATGATACCGTGTATCACAAACTAACAATGACACCGTGTATCACAAACTAACAATGATACCGTGTATCACAAACTAACGAACAATGAAACCGTGTATCACAAACTAACAATGACACCGTGTATCACAAACTAACAATGACAGCGTGTATCACAAACTAACACTGACACCGTGTATCGCAAACTAACAATGACACCATGTATCACAAACTAACTTTGACACCGTGTATCACAAAATAACACTGACACAATGAATCACAAACTAATATTGACACCGTGAATCACAAACGAACACTGACACCGTGTATCACAACTAACAATGACAGCGTGTACCACAAACTAACAATGACACCGTGCATCACAAACTAACAATGACACCATTTCTCATAAACTAACAATGACACCGTCTATCACAAACTAACATTGACACCGTGTATCACAAACTAACACTGAAACCATGTATCACAAACTAACATTGACACCGTCTATCACAAACTAACAATGACACCGTGAATCACAAACTAACAATGAAACCGTGAATTACAAACTAAACCTGACACCGTGTATCACAAACTAACAATGACACCGTGTATCACAAACTAACAATGACACCGTGAATTACAAACTAAACCTGACACCGTGTATCACAAACTAACAATGACACCGTGTATCACAAAATAACACCGACACAATGAATCAGAAACTAATATTGACACCGTGAATCACAAACGAACACTGATACCGTGTATCACAAACTAACAATGACACCATGTATCACAAACTAACAATGACACCGTGGATCACAAAATAACAATGAAACCATGTATTACAAACTAACAATGACACCGTGAATCACAAACGAACAATGACACCGTATATCACAAACTGACAATGACACCGTGTATCACAAACTAACAATGACACTGTGAATCACAAACAAACAATGACACCGTGAATTACAAACTAAACCTGACACCGTGTATCACAAACTAACAATGACACCGTGTATCACAAAATAACACCGACACAATGAATCAGAAACTAATATTGACACCGTGAATCACAAACGAACACTGATACCGTGTATCACAAACTAACAATGACACCATGTATCACAAACTAACAATGACACCGTGGATCACAAAATAACAATGAAACCATGTATTACAAACTAACAATGACACCGTGAATCACAAACGAACAATGACACCGTATATCACAAACTGACAATGACACCGTGTATCACAAACTAACAATGACACTGTGAATCACAAACAAACAATGACACCGTGAATTACAAACTAAACCTGACACCGTGTATCACAAACTAACATTGACACCGTGTATCACAAACAAACAATGACACCGTGAATTACAAACTAAACCTGACACCGTGTATCACAAACTAACAATGACACCGTGTATCACAAAATAACACCGACACAATGAATCAGAAACTAATATTGACACCGTGAATCACAAACGAACACTGATACCGTGTATCACAAACTAACAATGACACCATGTATCACAAACTAACAATGACACCGTGGATCACAAAATAACAATGAAACCATGTATTACAAACTAACAATGACACCGTGAATCACAAACGAACAATGACACCGTATATCACAAACTGACAATGACACCGTGTATCACAAACTAACAATGACACTGTGAATCACAAACTAACAATGACACCGTGTATCACAAACTAACAATGACACCGTGAATCACAAACTAACAATGATACCGTGTATCACAAACTAACAATGACACCGTGTATCACAAACTAACAATGACACCGTGTATCACAAACTAACAATGACACCGTGTATCACAAACTAACAATGACACCGTGTATCACAAACTAACATTGACACCGTGTATCACAAACTTACAATGAAACCGTGTATCACAAACTAAAATTGACACCGTGTATCACAAAATAACACCGACACAATGAATCAGAAACTAATATTGACATCGTGAATCACAAACGAACACTGATACCATTTATCACAAACTAACAATGACACCATGTATCACAAACTAACAATGACACCGTGGATCACAAAATAACAATGAAACCATGTATTACAAACTAACAATGACACCGTGTATCACAAACTGACAATGACACCGTGTATCACAAACTAACAATGACACCGTGTATCACAAACTAACATTGACACCGTGTATCACAAACTAACAATGACACCGTGTATCACAAACTAACAATGACACCGTGTATCACAAACTAACGATGACACCGTGTATCACAAAATAACACTGACACAATGAATCACAAACTAATATTGACACCGTGAATCACAAACGAACACTGACACCGTGTATCACAAACTAACAATGACACCGTGTATCACAAACTAATATTGACACCGTGTATCACAAACTAACAATGACACCGTGTATCACAAAATAACACCGACACAATGAATCAGAAACTAATATTGACACCGTGAATCACAAACGAACACTGATACCGTGTATCACAAACTAATATTGACACCGTGAATCACAAACGAACACTGATACCGTGTATCACAAACTAACAATGACACCGTGAATCACAAACTAACACTGACACCGTGTATCGCAAACTAACAATGAAACTGTGTATCACAACTAACAATGACACCGTGTACCACAAACTAACATTGACACCGTGTATCACAAAAAAACAATGACACCGTGAATTACAAACTAAACCTGACACCGTGTATCACAAACTAACAATGTTACCGTGTAAAGCAAACTGACAATTTCACCGTGTATCACAAACTAACAATGATACCGTGTATCACAAACTAACGAACAATGAAACCGTGTATCACAAACTAACAATGACACCGTGTATCACAAACTAACAATGACAGCGTGTATCACAAACTAACAATGACACCGTGTATCACAAAATAACACCGACACAATGAATCAGAAACTAATATTGACACCGTGAATCACAAACGAACACTGACACCGTGTATCACAAACTAACAATGACACCGTGTATCACAAACTAACATTGACCCCGTGTATCACAAACTAACAATGACACCGTGTATCACAAAATAACACCGACACAATGAATCAGAAACTAATATTGAAACCGTGAATCACAAACGAACACTGATACCGTGTATCACAAACTAACAATGACACCGTGTATCACAAACTAACAATGACACCATGTATCACAAACTAACAATGACACCGTGGATCACAAAATAACAATGACACCGTATATCACAAACTAACAATGATACCGTGTATCACAAACTAACAATGACACCGTGTATCACAAACTAACAATGTCACCGTGTATCACAAACTAACAATGACACCGTGTATCACAAACTAACATTGACACCGTGTATCACAAACTTACAATGACACCGTGTCTCACAAACTAAAATTGAAACCGTTTATCACAAACTAACAATGATACCGTGTATCACAAACTAACAATGATACCGTGAATCACAAACTGACAATGACACCGTGTATCACAAACTAACATTGACACCGTATATCACAAACTAATAATGATACCGTGTATCACAAACTAACAATGAAACCGTGTATCACAAACTAACAATGACACCGTGTATCACAAACTAACATTGACACCGTCTATCACAAACTATCAATGATACCGTGTATCACAAACTAACAATGACATCATGTATCACAAACTAACAATGACACCGTGTATCACAAACTATCAATGATACCGTGTATCACAAACTAACAATGATACCGTGTATCACAAACTAACAATGACACCGTGTATCACAAACTAACAATGATACCGTGTATCACAACCTAACAATGACACCGTGTATCACAACCTAACAATGACACCGTGTATCACAAACTAACAATGATACCGTGTATCACAACCTAACAATGACACCGTGTATCACAACCGAACAATGATACCGTGTATCACAACCTAACAATGACACCGTGTATCACAAACTAACAATGATACCGTGTATCACAAACAAACAATGATATCGTGTATCACAAACTAACAATGACACCGTGTATCACAAACTAACAATGACACCGTGTATCACAAACTAACAATGATATCGTGTATCACAAACTAACAATGACACCGTGTATCACAAACTAACAATGATACCGTGTATCACAAACAAACAAATGACACCGTGTATCACAAACTAACAGTGACACCGTGCATCACAAACTAACAATGACACCGTGTATCACAAACTAACAATGACACCGTGTATCACAAACTAACAAGGACACCGTGTATCACAAACTAACTAGGATACCGTGTATCACAACCTAACAAGGACACCGTGTGTCACAAACTAACAATGACACCGTGTATCACAAACTAACAATGACACCGTGTATCACAAACCAACAATGAAACCGTGTATCACAAACTAACAATGACACCGTGTATCACAAACTAACAATGTAACCGTGAATCACAAAGTAACAATGACACCGTGTCTCACAAACTAACAATGTAACCGTGAATCACAAACTCACAATGACACCGTGTATCACAAATTAACAATGAAACCGTGAATCACAAAGTAACAATGACACCGTGTATTACAAACTAACAATGATACCGTGTATCTCAAATTAACAATGACACCGTGTATCACAAACTAACAATGACACCGTGTATCACAAACTGATAATGATACCGTGTATCACAAACTAATAATGATACAGTGTGTCACAAACTAACAATGACACTGTGTATCACAAACAAACAATGACACCGTGTATCACAAACTAACACTGGAACAGTGTTTCACAAACTAACATTGACACCGTGTATCACAAACGAACAATTACACTGTTTATCACAAACTAACACTGACACCGTGTATCACAAACTAACAATGACACCGTGTGTCACAAACTAACAATGACACCGTGTATCACAAACTAACAATGACACCGTGTATCACAAACTAACAATGATACGGTGTATCATAAACTAACACTGACACTGTGCATCACAAACGAACAAAGATACCGTTTATAAAAACTAACAATGACACCGTGTATCACAAACTGACAATGATAGCGTGTATCACAAACTAACAATGACACCGTGTATCACAAACTAACAAAGATACCGTTTATAAAAACTAACAATGACACCGTGTATCACAAACTAACAATGACACCGTGTATCACAAACTGACAATGACACCGTGTATCACAAACTAACAATGACACCGTGTATCACAAACTAACAATGGCACCGTGTATTACAAATTAATAATGACCCCGTGCATCACCAATTAACAATGATGCCGTGTATTACAAACTAACAATGACACCGTGTATCACAAACTAACACTGAAACCGTGCATTACAAACTAACAATGAAACAGTGGATCACAAACTAATAATGACACCGTGTATTACAAATTAACAATGACCCCGTGCATCACAAACTAATAATGACACCGTGTATCACAAACTAACAATGACACCGTGTATCACAAACTAATAATGACACCGTGTATCACAGACTAACAATGATACGGTGTATCACAAACTAACACTGAAACCGTGTATTACAAATTAACAATGAAACCGTGAATCACAAAGTAACAATGACACCGTGTATTACAAACTAACAATGACACCGTGTATCACAAACGAACACTGAAACCGTGTATTACAAACTAACAATGACACCGTGTATCACAAACTATCAATGACACTCTCTGTCACAAACTAACAATGACACCGTGTATCACAAACTAACAATGACACCGTGTATCACAAACTAACAATGACACCGTGTATCACAAACTAACAATGACACCGTGTATCACAAACTGACAATGACACCGTGTATCACAGACTAACAATGACACCGTGTATCACAAACTATTAATGACACTGTCTATCACAAACTAACAATGACACCGTGTATCACAAACTAACAATGACACCGTGTATCACAAACTAACAATGATACCGTGTATCACAACCGAACAATGAAACCGTGTATCACAAACTAACAATGACACCGTGTATCACAAACTAACAATGACACCGTGTATCATAAACTAACAATGACACCGTGAATCACAAACTAACAATGACACCGTGTATCACAAACTGACAATGACACCGTGTATCACAGACTAACAATGACACCGTGTATCACAAACTATTAATGACACTGTCTATCACAAACTAACAATGACACCGTGTATCACAAACTAACAATGACACCGTGTATCACAAACTAACAATGATACCGTGTATCACAACCGAACAATGAAACCGTGTATCACAAACTAACAATGACACCGTGTATCACAAACTAACAATGACACCGTGTATCACAAACTAACAATGATACCGTGTATCACAACCTAACAATGATACCGTGTATCACAACCTAACAATGACACCGTGTATCACAAACTAACAATGATACCGTGTATCACAACCTAACAATGATACCGTGAATCACAAACTAACAATGACACCGTGTATCACAAACTAACAATGACACCGTGAATCACAAACTAACAATGACACCGTGTATCACAAACTAACAATGACACCGTGTATCACAGACTAACAATGACACCGTGTATCACAAACTATTAATGACACTGTCTATCACAAACTAACAATGACACCGTGTATCACAAACTAACAATGACACCGTGTATCACAAACTAACAATGATACCGTGTATCACAACCGAACAATGAAACCGTGTATCACAAACTAACAATGACACCGTGTATCACAAACTAACAATGACACCGTGTATCACAAACTAACAATGATACCGTGTATCACAACCTAACAATGATACCGTGTATCACAACCTAACAATGATACCGTGTATCACAACCTAACAATGACACCGTGTATCACAAACTAACAATGATACCGTGTATCACAACCTAACAATGATACCGTGTATCACAACCTAACAATGATACCATGTATCACAACCTGACAATGACACCGTGTATCACAAACTAACAATGATACCGTGTATCACAAACAAACAAATGACACCGTGTATCACAAACTAACAATGACACCGTGCATCACAAACTAACAATGACACCGTGTATCACAAACTAACAATGACACCGTGTATCACAAACTAACAAGGACACCGTGTATCACAAACTAACTGGGATACCGTGTATCACAAACTAACAAGGACACCGTGTATCACAAACTAACAATGACACCGTGTATCACAAACTAACAATGACACCGTGTATCACAAACCAACAATGAAACCGTGTATCACAAACTAACAATGACACCGTGTATCACAAACTATCAATGACACCGTGTATCACCAACTAACAATGAAACCGTGTATTACAAACTAACAATGATACCGTGTATCACAAACTAACACTGACACCGTGTCTCACAAACTAACAATGACACCGTGTATCACGAACTGATAATGAAACCGTGTATTACAAATAACAATGACACAGTGTTTTACAAACTAACAATGACCTCGTGTATCACCAATTAACAATGACGCCGTGGATCTCAAACTAACAATGACACCGTGTATCACAAACTGATAATGATACCGTGTATAACAAACTAACAATGACAACGTGTATCATAAACTAACACTGAAACCGTGCATTACAAATTAACAATGAAACCGTGAATCACAAAGTAACAATGACACCGTGTATTACAAACTAACAATGTAACCGTGAATCACAAACTAACAATGACACCGTGTATCACAAACTAACAATGTAACCGTGAATCACAAACTCACAATGACACCGTGTATCACAAATTAACAATGAAACCGTGAATCACAAAGTAACAATGACACCGTGTATTACAAACTAACAATGTAACCGTGAATCACAAACTAACAATGACACCGTGTATCACAAACTAACAATGTAACCGTGAATCACAAACTCACAATGACACCGTGTATCACAAATTAACAATGAAACCGTGAATCACAAAGTAACAATGATACCGTGTATCTCAAACTAACAATGACACCGTGTATCACAATCTGGCAATGACACAGTGTATCACAAACTAACAATGACACCGTGTATCACAAACCAACAATGACACCGTGTATCACAAACTAACAATGACACCGTGTATCACAAACTAACAATAACACCGTGAATCACAAACTAACAATGACACCGTGTATCACAAACTAACAATGACACCGTGTATCACAGACTAACAATGACACCGTGTATCACAAACTATTAATGACACTGTCTATCACAAACTAACAATGACACCGTGTATCACAAACTAACAATGACACCGTGTATCACAAACTAACAATGATACCGTGTATCACAACCGAACAATGAAACCGTGTATCACAAACTAACAATGACACCGTGTATCACAAACTAACAATGACACCGTGTATCACAAACTAACAATGATACCGTGTATCACAACCTAACAATGATACCGTGTATCACAACCTAACAATGATACCGTGTATCACAACCTAACAATGACACCGTGTATCACAAACTAACAATGATACCGTGTATCACAACCTAACAATGATACCGTGTATCACAACCTAACAATGATACCATGTATCACAACCTAACAATGACACTGTGTATCACAAACTAACAATGATACCGTGTATCACAAACAAACAAATGACACCGTGTATCACAAACTAACAATGACACCGTGCATCACAAACTAACAATGACACCGTGTATCACAAACTAACAATGACACCGTGTATCACAAACTAACAAGGACACCGTGTATCACAAACTAACTGGGATACCGTGCATCACAAACTAACAATGACACCGTGTATCACAAACAAACAATGACACCGTGTATCACAAACTAACACTGGAACAGTGTTTCACAAACTAACATTGACACCGTGTATCACAAACGAACAATTACACTGTTTATCACAAACTAACACTGACACCGTGTATCACAAACTAACAATGACACCGTGTGTCACAAACTAACAATGACACCGTGTATCACAAACTAACAATGACACCGTGTATCACAAACTAACAATGATACGGTGTATCATAAACTAACACTGACACTGTGCATCACAAACGAACAAAGATACCGTTTATAAAAACTAACAATGACACCGTGTATCACAAACTGACAATGATAGCGTGTATCACAAACTAACAATGACACCGTGTATCACAAACTAACAAAGATACCGTTTATAAAAACTAACAATGACACCGTGTATCACAAACTAACAATGACACCGTGTATCACAAACTGACAATGACACCGTGTATCACAAACTAACAATGACACCGTGTATCACAAACTAACAATGGCACCGTGTATTACAAATTAATAATGACCCCGTGCATCACCAATTAACAATGATGCCGTGTATTACAAACTAACAATGACACCGTGTATCACAAACTAACACTGAAACCGTGCATTACAAACTAACAATGAAACAGTGGATCACAAACTAATAATGACACCGTGTATTACAAATTAACAATGACCCCGTGCATCACAAACTAATAATGACACCGTGTATCACAAACTAACAATGACACCGTGTATCACAAACTAATAATGACACCGTGTATCACAGACTAACAATGATACGGTGTATCACAAACTAACACTGAAACCGTGTATTACAAATTAACAATGAAACCGTGAATCACAAAGTAACAATGACACCGTGTATTACAAACTAACAATGACACCGTGTATCACAAACGAACACTGAAACCGTGTATTACAAACTAACAATGACACCGTGTATCACAAACTATCAATGACACTCTCTGTCACAAACTAACAATGACACCGTGTATCACAAACTAACAATGACACCGTGTATCACAAACTAACAATGACACCGTGTATCACAAACTAACAATGACACCGTGTATCACAAACTGACAATGACACCGTGTATCACAGACTAACAATGACACCGTGTATCACAAACTATTAATGACACTGTCTATCACAAACTAACAATGACACCGTGTATCACAAACTAACAATGACACCGTGTATCACAAACTAACAATGATACCGTGTATCACAACCGAACAATGAAACCGTGTATCACAAACTAACAATGACACCGTGTATCACAAACTAACAATGACACCGTGTATCATAAACTAACAATGACACCGTGAATCACAAACTAACAATGACACCGTGTATCACAAACTGACAATGACACCGTGTATCACAGACTAACAATGACACCGTGTATCACAAACTATTAATGACACTGTCTATCACAAACTAACAATGACACCGTGTATCACAAACTAACAATGACACCGTGTATCACAAACTAACAATGATACCGTGTATCACAACCGAACAATGAAACCGTGTATCACAAACTAACAATGACACCGTGTATCACAAACTAACAATGACACCGTGTATCACAAACTAACAATGATACCGTGTATCACAACCTAACAATGATACCGTGTATCACAACCTAACAATGATACCGTGTATCACAACCTAACAATGACACCGTGTATCACAAACTAACAATGATACCGTGTATCACAACCTAACAATGATACCGTGAATCACAAACTAACAATGACACCGTGTATCACAAACTAACAATGACACCGTGAATCACAAACTAACAATGACACCGTGTATCACAAACTAACAATGACACCGTGTATCACAGACTAACAATGACACCGTGTATCACAAACTATTAATGACACTGTCTATCACAAACTAACAATGACACCGTGTATCACAAACTAACAATGACACCGTGTATCACAAACTAACAATGATACCGTGTATCACAACCGAACAATGAAACCGTGTATCACAAACTAACAATGACACCGTGTATCACAAACTAACAATGACACCGTGTATCACAACCTAACAATGACACCGTGTATCACAAACTAACAATGATACCGTGTATCACAACCTAACAATGATACCGTGTATCACAACCTAACAATGATACCATGTATCACAACCTGACAATGACACCGTGTATCACAAACTAACAATGATACCGTGTATCACAAACAAACAAATGACACCGTGTATCACAAACTAACAATGACACCGTGCATCACAAACTAACAATGACACCGTGTATCACAAACTAACAATGACACCGTGTATCACAAACTAACAAGGACACCGTGTATCACAAACTAACTGGGATACCGTGTATCACAAACTAACAAGGACACCGTGTATCACAAACTAACAATGACACCGTGTATCACAAACTAACAATGACACCGTGTATCACAAACCAACAATGAAACCGTGTATCACAAACTAACAATGACACCGTGTATCACAAACTATCAATGACACCGTGTATCACCAACTAACAATGAAACCGTGTATTACAAACTAACAATGATACCGTGTATCACAAACTAACACTGACACCGTGTCTCACAAACTAACAATGACACCGTGTATCACGAACTGATAATGAAACCGTGTATTACAAATAACAATGACACAGTGTTTTACAAACTAACAATGACCTCGTGTATCACCAATTAACAATGACGCCGTGGATCTCAAACTAACAATGACACCGTGTATCACAAACTGATAATGATACCGTGTATAACAAACTAACAATGACAACGTGTATCATAAACTAACACTGAAACCGTGCATTACAAATTAACAATGAAACCGTGAATCACAAAGTAACAATGACACCGTGTATTACAAACTAACAATGTAACCGTGAATCACAAACTAACAATGACACCGTGTATCACAAACTAACAATGTAACCGTGAATCACAAACTCACAATGACACCGTGTATCACAAATTAACAATGAAACCGTGAATCACAAAGTAACAATGACACCGTGTATTACAAACTAACAATGTAACCGTGAATCACAAACTAACAATGACACCGTGTATCACAAACTAACAATGTAACCGTGAATCACAAACTCACAATGACACCGTGTATCACAAATTAACAATGAAACCGTGAATCACAAAGTAACAATGATACCGTGTATCTCAAACTAACAATGACACCGTGTATCACAATCTGGCAATGACACAGTGTATCACAAACTAACAATGACACCGTGTATCACAAACCAACAATGACACCGTGTATCACAAACTAACAATGACACCGTGTATCACAAACTAACAATGACACCGTGAATCACAAACTAACAATGACACCGTGTATCACAAACTAACAATGACACCGTGTATCACAGACTAACAATGACACCGTGTATCACAAACTATTAATGACACTGTCTATCACAAACTAACAATGACACCGTGTATCACAAACTAACAATGACACCGTGTATCACAAACTAACAATGATACCGTGTATCACAACCGAACAATGAAACCGTGTATCACAAACTAACAATGACACCGTGTATCACAAACTAACAATGACACCGTGTATCACAAACTAACAATGATACCGTGTATCACAACCTAACAATGATACCGTGTATCACAACCTAACAATGATACCGTGTATCACAACCTAACAATGACACCGTGTATCACAAACTAACAATGATACCGTGTATCACAACCTAACAATGATACCGTGTATCACAACCTAACAATGATACCATGTATCACAACCTAACAATGACACTGTGTATCACAAACTAACAATGATACCGTGTATCACAAACAAACAAATGACACCGTGTATCACAAACTAACAATGACACCGTGCATCACAAACTAACAATGACACCGTGTATCACAAACTAACAATGACACCGTGTATCACAAACTAACAAGGACACCGTGTATCACAAACTAACTGGGATACCGTGTATCACAAACTAACAAGGACACCGTGTATCACAAACTAACAATGACACCGTGTATCACAAACTAACAATGACACCGTGTATCACAAACCAACAATGAAACCGTGTATCACAAACTAACAATGACACCGTGTATCACAAACTATCAATGACACCGTGTATCACCAACTAACAATGAAACCGTGTATTACAAACTAACAATGATACCGTGTATCACAAACTAACACTGACACCGTGTCTCACAAACTAACAATGACACCGTGTATCACGAACTGATAATGAAACCGTGTATTACAAATAACAATGACACAGTGTTTTACAAACTAACAATGACCTCGTGTATCACCAATTAACAATGACGCCGTGGATCTCAAACTAACAATGACACCGTGTATCACAAACTGATAATGATACCGTGTATAACAAACTAACAATGACAACGTGTATCATAAACTAACACTGAAACCGTGCATTACAAATTAACAATGAAACCGTGAATCACAAAGTAACAATGACACCGTGTATTACAAACTAACAATGTAACCGTGAATCACAAACTAACAATGACACCGTGTATCACAAACTAACAATGTAACCGTGAATCACAAACTCACAATGACACCGTGTATCACAAATTAACAATGAAACCGTGAATCACAAAGTAACAATGACACCGTGTATTACAAACTAACAATGTAACCGTGAATCACAAACTAACAATGACACCGTGTATCACAAACTAACAATGTAACCGTGAATCACAAACTCACAATGACACCGTGTATCACAAATTAACAATGAAACCGTGAATCACAAAGTAACAATGATACCGTGTATCTCAAACTAACAATGACACCGTGTATCACAATCTGGCAATGACACAGTGTATCACAAACTAACAATGACACCGTGTATCACAAACCAACAATGACACCGTGTATCACAAACTAACAATGACACCGTGTATCACAAACCAACAATGATACGGTGTATCACAAACTAACAATGACACCGTGTATCACCAACTAACAATGAAACCGTGTATTACAAACTAACAATGATACAGTGTATTACAACGAACAATGACCCCGTGTATCACCAATTAACAATGATACCGTGTATCACAAACTAACAATGATACCGTGTATCACAAACTAACATTGACACCGTGTATCACAAACTAACAATGACACCGTGTATCACGAACTGATAATGACACCGTGTCTCACAAACTAACAATGACACCGTGTATCACGAACTGATAATGACACCGTGTATCACAAACAAACAATGACACCGTGTATCACAAACTAACAATGACACCGTGTATCTCAAACTAACAATGACACCGTGAATCACAAACTAACAATGACACCGTGTTTAACAAACTAACAATGACACCGTGTATCACAAACTCACAATGACACCGTGTATCACAAACTCACATTGACACCATGGGCCCGATTTTAGCACCCGGTCTCAGGTGCGTTCTCGGCGGGGGGGCCTCTAAAATCCCGAAATCAAGGTGCAGGACCGGATCGCGCCTCCATCCCGCCCACTTCCGGGTTCCGCGCTGACGTGAAGGGGTACGTGCGCAGACCCCGCTGGTGGGAATCCCGCAGGCAATTGAAGCCAGCGGGGTTCCACTTGAGAGTATTTATCGAGCTATTTCAGGTCATTAACTGACCTGATTGAGCTGTTTCTTTCCCAACTGTTGGATTTTACGGTGAACTGAGACTGTTTTCCATACTGGGGGAAACATTCTCACTCCCAACAGACGTGTTGCAGCCAGCAGCCCGTGGCAGCTGCCAAGGTGCATTCCACAGGTGGGGGGGGGGAGGGGAGAGCCTTCACCAACGCAGGAGGACACTCCGTAACATTGGGCAACGCCTGCCCTCCACCACCCTCCTCCAAGCAAGAAGATTCACCAGCGTGGAAGGGCAACCCCTGTGCGAGGACAAACTTTTCTACCGTGCACAACCCCGCAGACCTACACCTGCCAGATGGGGGCTGCGTTGACATCCTCGGAGGACGAACAGCATGACCAGCCTCAGCAGCCTCGCAGTCCACGCTGTCCGCCTCAGAGACATGCATCCCCACAACATGGTGCTGTGGCACATCCACCTGCACAGCAGGAGGGAGGGCAACCGCAGAGAGAGATGCGTCGCAGGAGGCACTACCCTCCGCACAGGGTCTACAGACCGAGGCTCAGCTTCATGGACCTCTCTGAGCAGCAGTGCATACGTAGGCTCATAGTCACTCGCCAGGTAGTCGCCAACATCTGCAGCCTCCTTAATGACGAGCTGCTCCCGGATGGACCAAGCAGCATCTTCTTACCCGTCGCCATCAAAGTCACCACTGCCCTTAACTTCTTCGCCTCCGGATCCTTCCAGGGTGCCACGGGAGACATCACCGGGGTCTCTCAGTCGTCTGCACACAAGTGCATAAGGCAGGTCACCGATGGGTTGTTCCACAGGGCCTCGAACTACATCAACTTCGCCATGGATGCCGCTGGAGGAGGCCCCATGCACACCCGCCACCCACATTGAGGACGATAATGAGGAGGAGGAGGAGGAGGAGGAGGAGGAAGAGGAGGAGGAGGAAGAGGGAGAGGTGGAGGAACGACCCATGGGCCGAACACCGGCTCACCTGCGTTCTCGTCAGGCCAGGGAGGCACTCATATGCCAACGGTTCTCCTAACATCACACTGTGTGAGGCATTCACATGTCATAACGTGCACAGACGAGGGTCCATACAGGCTCCCTCCACAGAAGAGTGGTGCCTGTACACCTGCACCCACTGTATTATGCCCAATGGGTGGGACGGGGTGGTCGTCGTCATGATGAGGCGCACGGAAGGGACATATTGCACAAGCCGCAGAATAATGCACAAGAGGTGGCTGCATTGGTGAGAAAAAGTGAGTTTATTTTGTGTTGACATTCAAAGAGTGGAAATTAAAAAAAAACAAATAGACAAACACCCTGGTGCAATCCCTGTGTGCTCACGGAACTTTAGGCTTTCGTTTTCGGGACCCCCTGCGTGGTGCTACCCCTGTGGCTCCAGCAGAGGTGGTGGCAGGTTGCTCCTGTTCGTGCCCTGACCGGGTAGATGCTTTGGGCCGACGCCCCCTGGGTTTTGGTGCCCGTGAGGGCACCTCCACAGACTGCTCCTCCTGCACCTGTGCAGGGGCAGACTCGGCCACCTGGAGAGGATGGACTATTGCGGGCACTGGTTGAGAGGGGGGCAACGGGTGAGACGTGGGGGCGCCTTGAGTAGCGTCCACACTTCCATGTCCCCGTTCACCATCTTCCCTCTCATGGCCAAGGCCCACATCACCCCTTACACCCTCCTGGACGGCAGTTTGGATGACGTGGGTGAGACCTTGCAAGGCCACCTCCAATGTATCTGTCAACCTGTTGATGGCGGCAGAATGTTGCTCACCCTGAATCCGAACAGCCGTTGTGAGGGCCTGGATGGACTCAATGTTGAGCTGTGCGTGACGCTCGAGGGAGGCTAGCCTGTCCTCCACCGCAGACGTTCCCACACCTACCCGCAACACTATCTCAGAGATGCCTTCACGTCCCTGCGACACTATCTCAGAGATGCCTTCACGTCCCTGCGACACTATCTCGGCGATACCCTCCTGCACCTGTGCCACCATTCCCCTCATGCAGGAGTTGGACTCCTCCATCCTCCGTGCGATTGTGGAGAGTGCGCGTGGCACCTCTCCCAGTACCTCGGCAATGTGCTGGTGCCCCTCGACGACTCTCCTTTTGACAGGTGGCCCCCTGGGTTCAGCATCTGGGTCCGGCTGAGCAGAGCCTGGAGAAGAGTGCTCCCACCGACGCGGACCCTCCGCGGCTGACCCTGCCACCAGGGTCTGCTCATGCTCACATGTGCGCGGTGACTCACCATGTGCAATCCCAACTAACTGAGGGGGGGGACCCACCGAGGTGTGTGTATCTGCGCTGGTGGATGGTTGGCTCATATGTGACGATGCACCCTCAGAGACGGGCATGTCCTCTGAGGAATCGTCCTCAACCGAAACGTTGATCGCAGACGGTCCTGCAAGAGAACAGAGGGCAATATCAGGCATGTGACCAAATGTGGCGGTGCGGCATATGCCATGTGATGCTAAGATCATTCGCGCTCATGGGTGATGAGTGCCAGCTTTCCCTTACCGGCCGTTTCGCCAGAAACAGACTCGGCATCCGCCACCGACAGGCAATGCAGCGTGCGGCTGATCTCCAACGCCTCGACCTCGGCGTCTGTCAGGGCCACCTCGTGTGGCGGGCCCCCTCCAGTGCGTGCCCTATCGCGTGCGTTCCTGGCCCTCTTCTCCAGTGAGGGCAAAACACAAAAACGTTATTGAGTGATGATTACAATGTGAGACGCTTCAAGCATTGGTGTGATTGGGTTGAACGTGTGCCAGATGGATGGGAGGATGCGTGTGCCACATGGCCATCCCATTGTATGGGCATTGGGGTGTGTGGTAGTGGTCGAGTGGGGACAGGGACGGTGGGTACGTGCAGGCACTGTGAGGCTGATAGTTGGGTGGCTGTGAGGATTGGTGCGGGAGCGCAGTACTGTCAGTGGAGATGGGGTTGTGAGGTGTTTGAGGTGATGTGGAAGACGGAGTGTGGCAGAGTGCGTTAGTGTACTCACCTTCCCGGACCTGGTGAGGTCATTGAATCTCTTGCGGCACTGAATCCAAGTGCGGGTGGTGTTTCCCCTGCTTGTGACCTCCGCGGCCACCTCCTCCCATGCCCTCTTGGTGGCACTGGCAGGGCACCTCCTTCCATCCGTGGGGAACAGCGTCTCCCTCCTCATGTGGACCCCGTCCAGCAGCACCTGGAGGGCGTGGTCCGTGAAACGGGGAGCAGCCTTACCCCTGCGCTCCTCCATCCTTGATGGAGTGTAGTTTGTGGCTGGAGGGGCTTTGGTGGACTGCCCCTTTAAATAGAGCTCCACCATCGCTCAGACGTCAATGCGCATGCGCAGCCCGCCGGCACGCAGCTGAGAAGCGCGGAACCCGTAACTGCCGGCTAATTACATCAATCATCCCGCGATCGCGCGCGCAACGCACTCAATTCGCACGGCGCGTTTTCCTCGAGCCCGACTGACCACCTGCTGCCAACCCGCACCCCTGGTAAAATCGGGCCCCATGTATCGCAAACTAACAATGACACCGTGGACCCAATTTTAGCACCGGGTTTTGTGTGCGTTCTCAGCGGAGGGGCCTCGAAAATCCAGATCTCCAGGTGCGTCACCGGATCGCGCCGCGATTCCGGACACTTCCGGGTTCCGCGCTGACGTGCGGGGGTACGTGCGTAGCCCCCGCTGGTGGGAATCCCGCAGGCAATTAAAGCCAGCGGGATGCCACTTGAGTGTATTTACATTGCTTGTTCAGGTCATTAAATGACCTGATTCAGCTGTCTTATTAGGAAGTGTGGGATTTTACCTTCAACTCAGACTGTTTCACATACTGGGGGAAACAGTCTCACTCCAAATGGACGTGTTGCAGCCAGCAGCCTGTGGCAGCTGCCAAGGTACACTCCACAGGGGGGGGGAGACCCCCTCACCAACGCAGGAGGCCACTCCGTCACATAGGGCAACCCCTGTCCTCCACCACCCCTCTCCAAGCCAGAAGAAACCCCGACGTGCAACCGCAGCCCCAGTGCGAGGATACACCTACCTACCGTGCACAACCCCTCAGACCAACACCTGCCAGATGGGGGCCGCTTCGACATCCTCGGAGGACGAACAGCATCACCAGCCCCAGCAGCCTCGCAGTCCACGCCGTCCCCTGGAGAGTAGGAGGTTAAGGGGTGATCTTATAGAAGTCTATAAAATAATGAGGGGCATAGATAAGGTCGATAGTCAAAATCTTTTCCCAAAGGTAGGGGAGTCTATAACGAGGGGGCACAGATTTAAGGTGAGAGGGGAGAGATACAAAAGGATCCAGAGGGGCAATTTTTTCACTCAAAGGGTGGTGAGTGTCTGGAACGAGCTGCCAGAGGCAGTAGTAGAGGCGGGTACAATTTTGTCTTTTAAAAAGCATTTGGACAGTTACATGGGGAAGATGGGTATCGAGGGATATGGGCCAAGTGCAGGCAATTGGGACTAGCTTAGTGGTATAAACTGGGCGACATGGACATGTTGGGCCGAAGGGCCTGTTTCCATGTTGTAACTTCTATGATTCTATGATTCTATGACACCGTGTATCACAAACTAACAATGACACCGTGTATCACAAACTAACACTGACATCGTGTATCACAAACTTACAATGACACCGTGTATCACAAACTAACAATGATACCGTGTATCACAAACTAACACTGACACCGTGTATCACAAACTAACAATGACACCGTGTATCACAAACTTACAATGACACCGTCTATCACAAACTAACAATTATACCGTGTATCACAAACTAACAATGACACCGTCTATCACAAACTAACAATTATACCGTGTATCACAAACTTACAATGACACCGTGTATCACAAACTAACAATTATACCGTGTATCACAAACTAACAATGACACCGTCTATCACAAACTAACGATGACACCGTGTATCACAAACTAACACTGACATCGTGTATCACAAACTTACAATGACACCGTGCATCACAAACTAACAATTATACCGTGTATCACAAACTTACAATGACACCGTGTATCACAAACTAACAATGACACCGTCTATCACAAACTAACAATTATACAGTGTATCACAAACTAACATTGACACCGTGTATCACAAACTAACACTGACACCGTGTATCACAAACTAACAATGACAGCGTGTATCACAAACTAACAATGACACCGTGTATCACAAACTAACAATGACACCGTGTATCACAAACTAACACTGACACCGTGTATCACAAACTAACAATGACAGCGTGTATCACAAACTAACAATGACACCGTGTATCACAAACTAACAATGACACCGTGTATCACAAACTAACAATGATACGGTGTATCACAAACTAACAATGACACCGTGTATCACAAACTAACAATGACACTTTTACCTTGGCCTTATGCTGTGTGCTAAAAGCTCCTGTGCACTCTGGAAGATGGTAAATTTTGCACTGTCAGACTGAAAGATTCAGACTATAACTCATCAGATTTATTTGCAAGGATGGTATTTGCACAGAAGCGGTAGAATAGAGCATGAGCATTCTGCTGTACTCCATTCTGGGGAGTGTTGGATGGGCACAGAGCAGCTCTCCTGTGTCATAATCCATATGCCAACCCTTTGAGGAGCTCCTGTTCTTTGCAGCACCTTACAGAGGGCAATTCCCATTGGTCAGTGTAATGATGCTGTGGGAAATTAGATAAATAAAGCAAATAACACAAAGTTTGATGAGAACTGGGTTCCAGATGAGGGATGAGGTCCTGCAGGCAGATTTTAGGGAGCTAGGAATAAGATTAAAGAACAGGACCTCAAGGGTAGTAATCTCCAGTATACTCCCGGTCCCACACGCTGGTGAGTATAGAAATAGGAGGATAGAGCAGATGAATGCGTGGCTGGAGAGATGTGCAGGAGGGAGGGCTTTAGATTCCTCCAGCATTGGGACCAGTTCTGGTGGAGGTGAAACCCGTACAAACAGGATGGGGTGTACCTCAACTGAGCTGGGACCAATGTCCTCGTGGGAAGGTTCACTAGTACTGTAGGGGAGGGTTTAAACTAATTCGACAGGGGGATGGGCACCAGGATGTAGCATTGGAAAGCAGAAACAAGATGCACAAAGGATTAGGAAAGAAAGATAGCACCAGAGCAAGAAAAAGTACGGTATTAGGTGAATCCAGACTAAAGGAGAATACGAGAAGGTCTAAGATTGGTTTACAGTGCATGTGTGTAAACACACGAAGTGTGGTAAATAAGGTTGGTGAACTGCAGGCACAAATAGACAGATGGGAATATGATGTGATGGCGATAACGGAGACCTGGCACAAAAAAGGGCAGGATTGGGTACTAAATATTCCTGGATACAAGGTGTTCAGGAAAGATAGGGAAGGAAAGGAAGGAGGGGGAGGGTGGCAGTATTGATTAAGGAGAATATTGCAGTGCTGGAGAGAGATGATGTCCTGGAGGGGTCAAGGACAGAATCTATTTGGTTAGAGTTAAGAAACAATAGAGGTGCCATTACACTACTGGGTGTATTCTATAGGGAACCAACTAGTGGGAAGGAGATAGAGGAGCAAATTTGCAGGGAAATTACAGAGAGGTGCAAGAACAATAGAGTAGTGACAATGGGGGACTTCAATTACCCTAATATAGACTGGGATAGTAATAGTGTAAAGGGGCAAAGACGGGGAAGAATTTCTGAAGTGTGTTCTTAGAACTTTCTTGATCAGTATGTTTTTGGCCCAATGAGGAAGGAGGCATTGCTGGATCTGGTTCTGGGGAATGAGGTGGGTCAAGTGGAGCAAGTGTCAGTGGGGGAACATTTAGGGAACAGTGATCATAGTATCATAAGGTTTAGAATAGTTATGGAAAAGGACAAGGAGCAATCTAGACTAAAAATACTCAATTGGAGGAGGGCCAATTTCAGTGGGTTGAGAACAGATCTGGCTCGGGCAAATTGGAATAAAAGATTGGCAGGCAAAACTGTAATTGAACAATGGGCGGCCTTTAAAGAGGAGATGGTTCAGGTACAGTCTCGGTACATTCACATGAGGGGGAAAGGGAGTGCAACTAAAGCCAGAGCTCCCTGAATGATGAAAGAGATAGAGAGTAAGATTAAGCTGAAAAAGTTGGTGTATGACAGATGTCAGGTTGATAACCCAAGTGAGAACCAGGCTGAATATAGAAAGTTCAGAGGGGAAGTGAAAAAGGAAATAAGAGAGGAAAGAGAGAGTATGAGAATAGACTGGCGGTTAACATAAAAGGGAATCCAAAAGTCTTCTATTGGCATATAAATGGTAAGCAGGTAGTAAGAGGAGGGGTGGGGCCGATTCGGGACCAAGAGGTGGGTGCATGGAGGCAGAGGGGATGGCCGAGGTACTAAATGAATACTTTGCATCTGTCTTTACCAAGGAAGAAGATGCTGCCAAAGTCTCAGTAAAGGAAGATATAGTTGACATACTGGATGCGTTAGAAAGGCGAGCTGTACTTAAAGTAGATAAGTCACCCGGTCCGGATGGGATGCATCCTAGGTTGCTGAGGGAAGTAAGGGTGGAAATTGCGGAGACACTGGCCACAATCTTCCAATTATCATCAGATATGGGGGTGGTGCCAGAGGACTGGAGAATTGCAAATGTTGCACCCTTGTTCAAAAAAGGGTGTAAGGATAAACCCAGCAACTATAGGCCAGTCAGTTTAACCTCGGTGGTGGGGAAACTTTTAGAAACAATAATCCAGGACAGAATTAATAGTCACTTGGACGAGGGTAGATTAATAAAAGAAAGCCAGCACGGATTTGTTAAAGGCAAATCGTGTTTAACTAACTTGATTGAATTATTTGATGAGGTAACAGAGAGGATCGATGAGGGCAATGCAGTTGATGTTGTATATGGACTTTCAAAAGGCACTTGGTAAAGTGCCACATAATAGGCTTGTCAGCAAAATTGAAGCCCATGGAATAAAAGGGGCAGTGGCAGCATGGATACGAAATTGGTTAAGTGACAGGAAACAGAGTGGTGTGAACGGTTGTTTTTCGGTCTGGAGGGAGGTGTACAGTGGTGTTCCCCAGGGGTCAGTACTAGGACCATTGCTTTTCTTGATATATATTAATGACTTGGACTTGGGTGTACAGGGCACAATTTCAAAATTTGCAGATGAAACAAAACTTGGAAGTGTAGTAAACATTGAGGAGGATAGTGATAGACTTCAAGAGGATATAGACAGACTGGTGAAATGGGCAGACACATGGCAGATGAAATTTAACGCTGAGAAGTGTGAAGTGATACATTTTGTTAGGAAGAATGTGGAGAGGCAATATGAACTAAATGGTACAATTCTAAAAGGGGTGCAGGAACAGAGAGACCTGGGGGTATTTGTACACAGGTCGTTGAAGGTGGCAGGACAGGTTGAGAAAGTGATTTAAAAAGCATATGCGATCCTGGGCTTTATATATAGAGGCATAGAGTACAAAAGCAAGGATGTTATGTTGAACCTTTATAAAACACTGGTTCAGCCACAACTGGATTCCTGTGTCCAATTCTGGGCACCGCACTTTAGGAAGGATGTGATGGCCATAGAGAGGGTGCAGAAAAGATTTACTAGAATGGTTCCGGGGATGAGGGACCTCAGTTACCTGGAAAAGGTGGGATTGTTCTCTTTCGAAGAGAAGGTTGAGAGGAAATTTGATAGAGGCGTTCAAAATCATGAAGGATCTCGACAAAGTAAATAAAGAAAAACTGTTCTCATTGGCGGAAGGGTCACAAAACAAAGGACGCAGGTTTAAGGTGATTGGCAAAAGAACCAAAGGTGACATGAGGGAAAACTTTTTAACGCAGCAAGCGGTTAGGACTTGGTTTGCACTGCCTGAAAGGGTGGTGGAAGCAGGGTCAATTGTGGCTTTCAAAAAGGAATTAGATAGGTATCTGAAGGATAAAAATTTGCAGGGCGACAGGGAAAGTGAGGGGGAGTGGGACTGGCTAGATTGCTCTTGCAGAGAGCCGGCACAAGCTCGATGGGCCGAATGGCCTCCTTCTGTGTTGTAACCATTCTATGATTCTATGTTTCTATGAACCATGTGCAATGGTATATAAAAAACAAAAAAATAAAGAAAAACAGGACAAAAATAGCCTGAAAACAACAAAAAGTTTCTTTGAACCCTTTAAAATTTCTCACCTGCACTGCTCTGTTTATCATTCCTAGACATTAATCTGAAAATGACCTTTGAAAAAGATATAGGAGGCCTCTTTCCTCTCGGTCTAATGCCCAGAACAAGACACAGAGTGTTCGGCTGAAACAAATTAGCTTCAGTTAATACACATTATAATCTTCTGATATAATTAATTGATGAACAATAGCAACAACATCAAACAGAGGAAACCAGTTAGGCCATGTGAGACCCATAGAAAGGTCATAGAGTCATAGACTCATAGAGTTATACAGCACGGATAGAGGCCCTTCGGCCCATCGTGTCCGCGCCGGCCATCAAGCCCTGTCTAATCTAATCCCATATTCCAGCATTTGGTCCGTAGCCTTGTATGCTATGGCATTTCAAGTGCTCATCCAAATGCTTCTTGAATGTTGTGAGGGTTCCTGCCTCCACAACCCTTTCAGGCAGTGAGTTCCAGACTCCAACCACCCTCTGGGTGAAAAAGTTCTTTCTCAAATCCCCTCTAAACCTCCCGCCTTTTACCTTGAATCTATGCCCCCTTGTTATAGAACCCTCAACGAAGGGAAAAAGCTCCTTAGTATCCATCCTATCTGTGCCCCTCATAATTTTGTACACCTCAATCATGTCCCCCCTCAGCCTCCTCTGCTCCAAGGAAAACAAACCCAATCTTCCCAGTCTCTCATCATAGCTGAAGCGCTCCAGCCCTGGTAACATCCTGGTGAATCTCCTCTGCACCCTCTCCAAAGTGATCACATCCTTCCTGTCGTGTGGCGACCAGAACTGCACACAGTACTCCAGCTGTGGCCTAACCAGTGTTTTATACAGCTCCATCATAACCTCCTTGCTCTTATATTCTATGCCTCGGCTAATAAAGGCAAGTATCCCATATGCCTTCTTTACCACCTTATCTACCTGTTCCGCCGCCTTCAGGGATCTGTGAACTTGCACACCAAGATCCCTCTGACCCTCTGTCTTGCCTAGGGTCCTCCCATTCATTGTGTATTCCCTTGCCTTGTTAGTCCCTCCAAAGTGCATCACCTCGCACTTTTCCGGGTTAAATTCCATTTGCCACTGTTCCGCCCATCTGACCAACCCATCTATATCGTCCTGCAGACTGAGGCTATCCTCCTCGCTATTTACCACCCTACCAATTTTTGTATCATCAGCGAACTTACTGATCATACCTTTTACATTCATATCCAAGTCATTAATGTAGACCACAAACAGCAAGGGACCCAGCACCGATCCCTGTGGTACCCCACTGGCCACAGGCTTCCAGTCACAAAAACAACCTTCGACCATCACCCTCTGCCTTCTGCCACTAAGCCAGTTTTGTATCCAAAGTGCCAAGGCACCCTGGACTCCATGGGCTCGTACCTTCTTGACCAGTCTCCTGTGCGGGACTTTATCGAAGGCCTTACTGAAATCCATGTATACCACATCCACTGCGTTACCCTCATCCACACGCCTAGTCACCCCCTCAAAAAATTCAATCAAATTAGTCAGACATGATCTTCCCTTGACAAAGCCATGTTGACTATCCCTGATTAATCCTTGCTTCTCCAAGTGGAGATTAATTTTGTCCTTCAGAATTTTTTCCAATAATTTTCCTACCACTGATGTTAGGCTCACTGGCCTGTAGTTCACCGGTTTTTCCCTACTCCCCTTCTTGAATAATGGTACTACATTAGCGGTTCTCCAGTCCTCTGGCACATCCCCTGTGGCCAGAGAGGTTCTGAATATATGTGTCAGAGCCCCCGCAATCTCCTCCTTTGCCTCACACCGTAGCCTGGGATACATTTCGTCCGGGCCTGGGGATTTATCCATTTTTAGGCCTGCTAAAACCGCCAATACCTCCTCCCGCTCGATGTTAATATGTTCGAGTATATCACAGTCCCCCTGCCGTATTTCTATGTCGACATCGTCCTTCTCCATAGTGAAAACAGATGCAAAAAATTCATTTAGAACCCCTCCTACATCTGCCGGCTCCACACACAGATTGCCATTTTTGTCCCTAATGGGCCCTATTTTTTCCCTAGTCATCCTCTTACCCTTAATATACTTATAAAACATCTTAGGATTTTCCTTTATTTTGCTCGCCAGTGTTATTTCATGGCCCCTCCTTGATCTCCTAATTTCTTTTTTAAGTATCCCCCTGCACTTTTTGTACTCCTCTAGGGCTTCCTCCGTCTTTAGCCTTTTGTATCTGCCAAAAGCCCTCCTTTTTTTCCTAATCCATTCTCGTATATCCCCTGACATCCAAGGTTCCCTGGAGTTCTTGGAACCACCCTTGACCTTTACGGGAACATGTTGCCATTGTATGGTCTCAATCTCCCTTCTGAAAGACTCCCATTGCTCCGATGCGGATTTTCCTACAAGCAGCTGATCCCAGTCCATTTTGGCCAGATCCTGCCTTATCCTATTAAAATCGGCCTTCCCCCAATTTAGAACCTTTATTTCCGGCCCCTCCCTGTCCTTTTCCATGACCACCTTAAATCTCACCGAATTATGGTCACTGTCACCAAAGTGCTCACCTACTAGCACTTCTTCCACTTGGCCGGACTCATTCCCTAGAATTAGGTACAGTACCGCCCCCTCTCTTGTAGGACTTTCTACATGCTGGCTCAAAAAGCTCTCCTGGATGCACGTTAAGAATTTTGTACCCTCTAAGCCTTTTACACTCTGAGTATCCCAGTTAATATTGGGGAAGTTGAAATCCCCCACTATTATTACCCTATTATTTGCACAATTTTCTGAGATTTGCCTACATATCTGTTCCTCTATCTCCCCCTGACTGTTTGGGGGCCTATAGTACACTCCCATCAAAGTGCTTGCCCCCTTTTTGTTTTTAAGCTCCACCAATATGGCCTCATTAGAGGAACCTGCTAATATATCATCCCTCCTTATGGCAGTAATTGATTCTTTAATTAATATTGCGACCCCCCCTCCTCTTATACCTCCCCCTCTGTCTCGCCTGAAGATACTGTACCCCGGAATATTGAGCTGCCAGTCTTGCCCCTCCCTCAACCATGTCTCTGTGACAGCAACAATGTCATACTCCCATGTGTTTATCAACACCTTCAGTTCATCCACCTTATTCGCAAGACTCCTTGCATTAAAATAGATGCCATCCAGCCTTGCCCTTACATATTTGCCCTGTCTTCCAAGCTGACTTGTTTTTTTCTCTATATTTGGCTGCACATCACCCCCTATTGTAGCTCCACTCTGTACCCCATCCCCCTGCCAAGTTAGTTTAAACCCCCCCCAACAGTGCTAGCAAACCTCCCCGCAAGGATATTTGTCCCGCTCTGGTTCAGGTGCAACCCGTCCAACTTGTACAAGTCCCACCTTCCCCAGAAGCAGGCCCAGTGATCCAGGAAACTGAAACCCTCCCTCCTGCACCAACTCTTTAGCCACGCATTCATCTGTTCTATCCTCCTATTTCCATACTCACTAGCCCGTGGCACTGGGAGTAATCCAGAGATTACAACCTTTGAGGTCCTGCTCTTTAATCTGCTACCTAGCTCCCTAAATTCTTGATGCAGGACCTCATCTCCCTTCCTACCTATGTCGTTGGTCCCAATGTGGACCACGACCTCTGCCTGCTCACCCTCCCCCTTGAGAATGCCCTGTAGCCGCTCAGTGACATCCATGACCTTGGCACCAGGATGGCAACAAACCATCCTGGAGTCACGTTTACGGCCACAGAAACGCCTGTCTGTTCCCCTTACGATAGAATCCCCTACCACTATAGCTCTTCCACTCTTTTTCCTCCCAGCCTGTGCAGCAGATCTACCCGTGGTGCCAGGAAGTTGGCTGCTGCTGCCTTCCCCTGATAAGTCATCCCCCTCAACAATATCCAAAGCGGCACAGAGGCAAGGAACTTGTCAGGAATTTGTAATCTACAAATTCACACACCTGGTGAGGAGTTCCTTCTGCTGGAAATGCATCGTGGATTTTGGGTGCTGAGGTCAGTGATCTTCTGTCTTCCAAGGCACACTGATCTTGGGTCCAAATTCTTGCTATGTGCTTTTAGGGAATGAATTTCTACAGCAGGAGAGAAAATTCATAAAATATTCCCTAATGTTTCAGCTACAAGTAAGTGAAATTAATTCTTGATCCACATTGTTCATCTAAAGCTATAAAAAAGATGATATGATAGATACATTTTCCTGTTTGAGATTTTTGTTTTCGTTCTGAGGATGTGGGCGTTTGCCGGCATTTATTGCCCATCGTTAGTTGCCCTGGGAAGGTGGTGGTCACCTTCTCCTGAACCGCTGAGATATGACAGAGTCTGCTTCTGCCACATGACTTTTCCCCCCTGGGAAGATAATTACTCGCTGGTGCCATTTACGCGGTGCTTACGAAAATTGGCCTGGTGTCTTGCTTGGGTGAACTGCCCAGGACAATATTGACAAGCCTTTCCAGTTAAAGTGTTTTGTGGGACAAGCCAGAGCCTTTCCTGACATACATGTATTTTGATGCTTGTTGTGGTCTCATACACTAAATGGCATGGAATCTGGATGCTGCTTGGCTGGTGTCAGGTTGGCCATATTTTGCTTTCAAATAAACTGCCTCGTGTCCCAAATCTTCCCAGTGGTAATGATTGAAAGCTTAGTTAAAAACTCTGCAGCTCCTGTCTGTGTGACTGCTGTCTAGCTGGAGCAACAGCCATCACTGAGAAACTCACTCTGCTCTCAGCTAATTCACTAATTATGTGACTTCCAAATCCTTCCTTTGAGCACGTAAGACACACAAAGCTATCTCATCACAGAGGATCTACTATTGTGCTGCATTTGGTGCTTCTGATGAACCAATAATGTATTTTGTGGGTAAAATTACCATGTGAGCTCGGACTACACTGCAAGGTTAATGCTCTACATTTACCTCCAAATGGTTGCTTACGTAGGGTCAGCATGCTGGACTCTACTAGTCCTGCCAGATCACACTATCCCAGGCTACCCTGGACATCTACATACTGAGTAACATCTCTGTTATTCTGCTGTGCTCAAAGTTAATGCAGCAGATCCCCCTGCCCCTGGACGATGCCAGAAGCCTGCACTGTGGCTGGCTGCAGTATCTCTAGATTCAGATACTCCCCTCAACTGCTCAGGCTACAGCTACAGCAACATGTCAATCATTACCCAACAGTGCCACATATTACAATGACATTAAAACACTTACTTCTTTTTCACCCTTCCAAAATGGACACTCGCTTTTGTGCTTTTGCCTCCTCCTAACCCTGCTCCACACACCAAAGAGTCCACTTGCTGTCTACTGCCCTGTAAAACGCTCTGAGATGTTTCTTTGTACGTAATGAGTGTAAGATGATGTTTCTCCTGTCCCTTTATGTCTTTCTTCATAGTCCTGCCATCATAAGGCACATCTGCCATTATCTTCCCGCCAACACTTCATCTAAGCATCTGAAATGCGATCTGATGATCTTAGCGACTCTGGCGACAGGTGGGCACCAGAGGGAGGTGACCCAGGATTTGAACCTGTTTACCTTCGGGAGGAAATCACTCCGCTGCCTGTGCTACTAGTTTCCATGCTTCCCAGCTACTCTGCTTAACAGGCTGCCAGGATTTCATGGCAAATACTTTTTTTAGGACATTGTATGACGGTAACTCATTTGACTGAGTACCGAACTTCCTAACAAGGGCACCTGCCACTCAGACTGACTTGCCTCAGTTAGGGAACATCTCCATTCTCAACTGACTGCTTATGAATCAGAAACAATGGTGGCCATGAGTCGCACATGTTAAGTCACGCGTGATAAGTCGCGAGGGTTAAGTCGCCCTTTCAGTTGCTGCATGATGAATGCCAATACATGACGGTACCCATTGGGTGGAGGTGAAATGGGTACGGTCTGTGTGGTTGAAGGACTGTTTTGTACAGGGGGAGAGGGATTGGTGGTTGTGCCTGCCGGCCTGAGTTTCTCAATATCTCTCTTTTGCCACTATTATTAAGAGAACCTGTGAAAGATGAAGGCATCACGGCATCCCGGGCAGTAATGTTCATGACTGGTCTGGCGATGGGTGCACCATCATCATTTTCCTCCTCCTCGTCCTCCTCCACATCCTCCTCCTTGTCCTCCTCCTTGTCCTCTTCCTCTTCTTCAACGCTGTCACTAATAGAGGATGATTAAGCACCTTTGTCCTTCTCCACCTGTAAACCTCTCTGCCGTGCTATGCTGTACAGGACGCAGCACATCACAATTATTCTGGAGACCCTTGCTGGTGAGTACTGAAGGTTGCCTCCAGACCTATCCAGGCACCTGAAGAGCATCTTCAACATGCCTATGACTTGCTCAATGACACACCTGGTGGTCATGTGGCTCTAGTTGTATCACTCTTAGAATCATAGAATCATAGAAATTGATGGCACAGTAGGAGGCCATTCGGCCCATCGTGTCTGCGCCGGCCAAAAACGAGCTATCCAATCTAATTCCACTTTCCAGCACTTGGTCCGTAGCCCTGCAGGTTACGGCACTTCAGGTGCACATCCAAGCACTTTTTAAATGAGTTGAGGGTTTCTGCCTCTGCCACCCTTTCAGGCAGTGAGTTCCAGACCCCCACCGCCCTCTGGGTGAAAACATTTCACCTCAACTCTCGTCTAATCCTTCTACCAATTACTTTAAACCTATGCCATCTGGTCACTGACCCCTCTGCTAAGGGAAATAGCTCCTCCCTATCCACTCTATCTAGGCCCCTCATAATTTTATACACCTCAATTAAATCACCCCTCAGCCTCCGCTGTTCCAGTGAAAATAACCCGAGCCTATCCAATCTTTCCACATAGTTAAAATTCTCCAGTCCTGGCAACATCCTTGTAAATCTCCTCTGTACCCTCTCTAGTGCAATCACATCTTTCCTGTAATGTGGTGACCAGAACTGTACGCAGTACTCAAGCTGTGGCCCAACTAGTGTTTCATACAGTTCTAGCATAACCTCCCTGCTCTTATATTCCATGTCTGGGCTAATAAAGGAAAGTATCCCGTATGCCTTTTTAACCACCTTATCTACCTATCGTGCTACCTTCAGAGATCTGTGGACATGTACTCCAAGGTCCCTTTGTTCCTCTACACCTCTCAGTATCCTTCCATTTATTGTGTATTCCCTTGCCTTGTTTGCCCTCCCCAAATGCATTACCTCATGCTTCCCTGGATTGAATTCCATTTGCCACTTTTCTGCCCACCCCGACCAGTCCATTGATATCTTCCTGCAGTCTACAGCTTTCCTCCTCACTATCAACCACATGGCCAATTTTTGTATCATCTGCAAACTTCTTAATCTTGCCCCTTACATTTATATATAAATCATTAATATATACCACAAAAAGCAAGTGACCTCGTACTGAACCCTGCGGAACCCCACTGGAATCAGCCTTCCAGTCACAAAAACACCCTTTGCTTCCTGCCACTGAGCCAACTTTGGATCCAAATTGCCACTTTCCCTTGGACCCCATGGACTTTTAATTTTCTGACCAGTCTGCCAGGTGGGACCTTGTCAAAAGCCTTGCTAAAATCCACGTAGACTACATCAAATGCTCTACCCTCATCGATCATTCTTGTTACCTCCTCAAAAAATTCTATCAAGTTAGTCAGACATGACCTTCCCTTAACAAATCCATGGTGACTGTCCTTGATTAATCCATGCCTTTCTTGTGTGTCATTGGTGGGGTTTCTCACAGGTTTCATGAGCCAGGTTTGCAAGGGGTATCCCTTGTCTCAAGGAGCCAGCCCTTAAGCCTATCTCCTATCTGGAAGAGACCTGGAATGTTGGACTGGCGCAAAATTTACGCATCATGACCAGCTGCCAGGGAATCTGGCCCACACCTGCAGAACTCACTTCTAGTGGGTGCACACCAGCTGTGCATTGATGGAGTGATAGCCCTCTCGGTTTATGAAGACTCCTGACTCATGCGGTGGTCCTCGGAGTGCCACGCGCATGCAATCGATTGCGCCCTGCCCCCGTGGGAAGCCAGCCAGAGGGGAAAAAACCAATTCCCACTCATTCTGGCTTATGTCGCCATAAGTGGACCCCCAGCAAACAACCCATCCGTCAACTGCTTTATACACTTATGTGCAGACACACCCTGGAGATGTCACTGGTGGCGCCCTTGAAGGATCCAGAGCAAAGAAATAGAGGGCAGTGGTTACTTTTACTGCAACAGACAATGCATGGCCACCAGGTTCAACAGCAAGCAACTCTTCCTGAAGGAGGCTGCAGATGTCTACGACCACCTACAGACGCAATCTGAGCCTGCATAGGCACTTCTTCTCAGAGAGGTCCAGGAAGGTCAGCCTCTGCCTGTATGCCTTCTCATGTGGGTAGTGTCTCCTGCAACCTCTGACCCCTCTGTTTCTCCCCTCTCTGCTGTTCTCCACTCAACTCTTTTCTCTGCTGTTCTCCAGATCTTTGTTGAGCACCTCTCTCTTGTGCATCTGCAGATCCCAAAACATCACAACATGGCTGCCATGGATGGACGTTTTCTTCCTCCTCAGATGTCCTCTTGAATACATCCATTGAGCCACCCATCCTGATCTTGTGTTGAGAGGCTCCAAAGTTTTACTAAGGAGTAGAGTTAAGAGAGAAATCAGGAGGGCAAAAAGGGGACATGAGATTGCTTTGGCAGATAATGCAAAGGTAAATCCAAAGAGCATCTACAAACACATAAAGGGCAAAAGAGTAACTAGGGAGAAAGTAGGGCCTCTGAAGGATCAACAAGGTCATCTATGTGCAGAACCACAAGAGATGGGTGAGAACCTAAATGAATATTTCGCATCGGTATTTACGGTTGAGAAAGGCATGGATGTTAGGGAACTTGGGGAAATAGTGATGTCTTGAGGAGTGTACATATTACAGAGAGGGAGGTGCTGGAAGTCTTAACGCGCATCAAGGTGGATAAATCTCCGGGACCTGATGAAATGTATCCCAGGACGTTATGGGAGGTTAGGGAGGAAATTGCGGGTCCCCTAGCAGAGATATTTGAATCATCCACCGCTACAGGTGAGGTGCCTGAAGATTGGAGGGTAGCAAATGTTGTGCCTTTGTTTAAGAAGGGCGGCAGGGAAAAGCCTGGGAACTACAGACCGGTGAGCCTGACATCTGTAGTGGGTAAGTTGTTAGAGGGTATTCTGAGAGACAGGATCTACGGGCATTTGGAGAGGCAGGGACTGATTAGGAACAGTCAGCATGGTTTTGTGAGAGGAAAATCATGTCTCACGAATTTGATTGAGTTTTTTGAAGGGGTAACCAAGAAGATAGATGAGGGCTGTGCAGTAGACGTGGTCTACATGGACTTTAGCAAAGCCTTTGACAAGGTACCGCATGGTAGGTTGTTACATAAGGTTAAATCTCACGGGATCCAAGGTGAGGTAGCCAATTGGATACAAAATTGGCTTGACGACAGAAGACAGAGGGTGGGTGTAGAGGGTTGTTTTTCAAATTGGAGGCCTGTGACCAGCAGTGTGCCTCAGGGATCGGTGCTGGGTCCGCTGTTATTTGTTATTTATATTAATGATTTGGATGAGAATTTAGGAGGCATGGTTAGTAAGTTTGCAGATGACACCAAGATTGGTGGCATTGTGGACAGTGAAAGAAGGTTATCTAGGATTGCAACGGGATCTTGATAAATTGGGCCAGTGGGCCAATGAATGGCAGATGGAGTTTAATTTAGATAAATGTGAGGTGATGCATTTTGGGAGATCAAATCGGGCCAGGATCTACTCCGTTAATGGTAGGGCGTTGGGGAGAGTTATAGAACAAAGAGATCTAGGAGTACAGGTTCATAGCTCCTTGAAAGTGGAGTCACAGGTGGATAGGGTGGTGAAGAAGGCATTCAGCATGCTTGGTTTCATTGGTCAGAACATTGAATACAGGAGTTGGGATGTCTTGTTGAAGTTGTACAAGACATTAGTTAGGCCACACTTGGAATACTGTGTACAGTTCTGGTCACCCTATTATAGAAAGGATATTATTAAACTAGAAAGAGTGCAGAAAAGATTTACGAGGATGCTGCCGGGACTTGATGGTTTGACTTATAGGGAGAGGTTAGACAGACTGGGACTTTTTTCCCTGGAGAGTAGGAGGTTGAGGGGTGATCTTATACAAGTCTATAAAATAATGGGGGGCATAGATAAGGTAGATAGTCAAAATCTTTTCCCAAAGGTAGGGGAGTCTATAACGAGGGGACATAGATTTAAGGTGAGAGGGGAGAGATACAAAAGGGTCCAGAGGGGCAATTTTTTCACTCAAAGGGTGGTGAGTGTCTGGAACGAGCTGCCAGAGGCAGTAGTAGAGGCGGGTACAATTTTGTCTTTTAAAAAGCATTTGGACAGTTACATGGGTAAGATGGGTATAGAGGGATATGGGCCAAGTGCAGGCAATTGGGACTAGCTTAGTGGTATAAACTGGGCGACATGGACATGTTGGGCCGAAGGGCCTGTTTCCATGTTGTAAACTTCAATGATTCTATTCTATTCTAAGGCTGTCTCAACGCAAGAACTCTCAGATAGACGTTTGTCTGAGAGTGCTGAGAGACCAGCTGCATTCCCTGAGCTTTCACATGGGTCAACCACAGGTTTAAAAGCCCAAATTAACTTTGGCTGAATCTCGCCTCCATTTCACTGGCGAGATGGAGAAGCTGCAGGAAACCTGTGCAGGATAAGTTAAATTTGTTTACGTTTAAGAATCAATTAATAAAAACCCACCTCAATTACGTCAATGATCTTAATTGACATAAGAACATAAGTACAGAAGAAATAGGAGCAGGAGTAGGCCAATCGGCCCCTCCAGCCTGCTCCGCCATTCAATAAGATCATGGCTGATCTGATCCTAACCTCAAATCTAAATTCATGTCCAATTTCCTGCCCGCTCCCCGTAACCCCTAATTCCCTTTACTTCTAGGAAACTGTCTCTTTCTGTTTTAAATTTATTTAATGATGTGGCTTCCACAGCTTCCTGGGGCAGCAAATTCCACAGACCTACTACCCTCTGAGTGAAGAAGTTTCTCCTCATCTCAGTTTTGAAAGAGCAGCCCCTTATTCTAAGATTATGCCCCCTAGTTCTAGTTTCACCCCAACTACCCGCTAACTACACGCGCTAACTACCCGCCCACTGGATGCGACTTCCGGGCTTCGGCTGCACACACGCATTCAAACGCGCCCACGTTAAACCTGGAAGTGCAGTGTATTGGAGCTGTGTTGCAATCACACTCCCAAAATCAATGAATTTCACTACCCACCCATCCCCAACCAACCCGTCCTTAGGGATTAAAACTCCCCCCACAATGTCATTGTTAGTCTGTGACATGCTATTCCATTTACTGCATGCATAAGCTACAGGTCATGGGAAAGCCAATCTGCTAATGGCAACTGCCTTTTTTGCCAATACAAGATAGAAGCTTTGAAATAGATCTGAAATTGTAACAGGCAGAATAATGCATAAGAAATTAGGGCAATGCCATCCCATGTTGGCAGGACGGATGCCAGTACCGAAACAAATCTTAACATCTTCAGGAGAGAAGGGGAGAAAACTGGAATTACTGTTGGTGATAATTGCAGACAAATGTTTAATGCATTGAAACAAATGGGCTAACACCTCGCTTTAAATAGCGGACAGAAGAATGTCACACAAGCACCTTAACTGCTTCCTGTTATCATCACAATAATTTCTCGCCTCTGATCGACTGTTACACCACGGCCTTTTTTCCCTGACTGAGCTTTTTCTCACTTACTGATCATATCTGTTATTTTTAGCACCGATATGTGTTACATTTCTCAATATTTGAACACCGTGACTCAGTTTACTTGTCCCAGCGCTGTTGGGTGAATAGGCTCCCAATGACCATAGCTGTTCACAGCCCCCTTGTTAGTTTGGCCTGTGAGTGCAAGTAGCAGAAAAAAAGGCACGAGAAAGATTTTATAGTTAGAAAACAAAGGGAAATAGTCGAATAGGTGGAATAAATAATTTTCACTCGAAAAATGGCAGAGGAGAAGAAAATGTTAAAGAAAAAGGAAAACATGGGGAACACAAACGTGTACAATTATGGAAGTTATATAAAATTATGTTTTATGTGTTTATTTAATAGAATTCAAACCCCACTTCAGACAATCCTGGTGATGGAGACTGGTCCTCTGGATCTGCATTCTGGGCTGATATCTAGTGGGATCCTTATGTTGGTGGATGTGGGTGGTCCCCCTTATCATGTGAGAGACTTTAGAACCCTCCTGCTGTATAGGACTAACCATCTTATCGGCTGTTTATGGCCATGGAAGGAGCATTCACTATCAGACTGTTAATCAGCCTGTGAATCCTTCCACCTCTTCACACGATTCTCCAAGGGGAAGAGTGTGAAGAAATCAAAATGTCAAAACAACAACAATAAGAACTTTAATGAGCAGCTTTATTATTGTACTACTTGTGGGATTTTTTCAGTGTCACAGTGCATGAGCTGAAAACAAATTTCATTGGTCCAGGGAGACAGGAGTACCCCTGAACTTGTCGGCAGCTTAAGTATTAAATATCATTTGGGATTCATCAATTGATGAGATTCTATAAATCTCATTGAATTTTATCTCTTTCTTCTGAACATCCTGTTCTTCCATACATTTTAATGGCTTTTAATATAGATATATAGTTAACACCAACATGAACATTTGTTTAAAATACTAGCAGGTTTCCCGTGGTGGTGTTTATGGGTAGCCTATCCTGGAGCACTGAGCTGATGTTAAACTGCTAAAATAGAGCTGTGTTTAATCTGTCCTTGGAATTACAAATAATGCCACTAAAGACTGAGAAATCTCCAGCACCTGATAGTTCCCACACCAGAGTTTTAAAGGAAGTTGGTGAGGAAATTGCAGATGCTTTATCCATAATCTTCCAAAGCTCTCTCGATTCAGGAATTGTCCCTTTAGATTGGAAAATTACAAATGGAGCTCCATTACTTAAGAAAGGTGAGAGAGAGAAACCAGGAAATTATAGACCTGTTAGTCTAACATCTGTTGTGGGGAAGTTATTAGAATCTGTAATTAAGGACAAAGTGACTGAGCACGTAGAGAAATTTGAGCTGACATGGATTTGTAAAGGGTAGGTCATGTCTAATGAGCCTAATAGAATTTTGTGAGGAATTAACTAAAGTAGTAGACAGGGGAAATGTCTAAGGATGCACTTTATATGGACTTCCAGAAGGCATTTGATAAGGTTCCACATAAGAGACAGAGAGTAGGGATAATGTTTTTTTCTTGAATTGGGAAGAAATTCCTACTGGTGTTCCACAAGGATCTGTGCTGGACCTCAACTATTCACTATATTTTTTAATGACTTAGATGCTACAATAGAGAGCCATATATCCAAGTTTGCCAATGACACAAATATTGGTCATGATGTGGAGATGCCGGTGATGGACTGGGGTTGACAATTGTAAACAATTTTACAACACCAAGTTATAGTCCAGCAATTTTATTTTAAATTCACAAGCTTTCGGAGATTTCCTCCTTCCTCAGGCAAATGTTTCAAGAGCTCCTTGAAGCCTACGCATTTATACATATAGAACAATACATGGTGTTTACAGACTGCCCCTGCAACTGCCCGTTGCCAAGGCAATCACCGTGTTCAGACAGAGAGGTGTCACCTGCAGAACCCCCGAATACACATTCAACAAAAAAACAAACAGGGAAAAAAAACAGAGAAAAAAAACAGAGAGAGGCAGAAACATCCGGAAGGCAGAGAGAGCCAGCAAATGACCCATTATATTAAAAACAGATAACATTTGTTCGCTGGTGGGGTAACGTGTAGCGTGACATGAACCCAAGATCCCGGTTGAGGCCGTCCTCATGGGTGCGGAACTTGGCTATCAATTTCTGCTCGACGATTTTGCGTTGTCGTGTGTCTCGAAGGCCGCCTTGGAGTACGCTTACCCGAAGGTCGGTGGATGAATGTCCATGACTGCTGAAGTGTTCCCCGACTGGGAGGGAACCCTCCTGTTTGGCGATTGTTGCGCGGTGTCCGTTCATCCGTTGTCGCAGCGTCTGCATGGTCTCGCCAATGTACCATGCTCTGGGGCATCCTTTCCTGCAACGTATGAGGTAGACAACGTTGGCCGAGTCACAGGAGTATGAACCATGCACCTGGTGGGTGGTGTCCTCTCGTGTGATGGTGGTATCTGTGTCGATGATCTGGCATGTCTTGCAGAGGTTACCGTGGCAGGGTTGTGTGGCGTCGTGGACGCTGTTCTCTTGAAAGCTAGGTAGTTTGCTGCGAACGATGGTCTGTTTGAGGTTGGGTGGCTGTTTAAAGGCGAGTAGTGGAGGTGTGGGGATGGCCATAGCGAGGTGTTTGTCCTCATTGATGACATGTTGAAGGCTGCGGAGAACATGGCGTAGTTTCTCCGCTCCGGGGAAGTACTGGACGACAAAGGGTACTCTGTTGGTTGCGTCCCGTGTTAGTCTCCTGAGGAGGTCTATGCGATTTTTTGCTGTGGCCCGTCGGAACTGTCGATCGATGAGTCGAGCGTCATATCCCGTTCTTACTAGGGCGTCTTTCAGCGTCTGTAGGTGTCCATCGCGTTCCTCCTCGTCTGAGCAGACCCTGTGTATTCGCAGGGCCTGTCCATAGGGGATGGCCTCTTTGACGTGGTTAGGGTGGAAGCTGGAAAAGTGGAGCATCGTGAGGTTGTCCGTGGGCTTGCGGTAGAGTGAGGTGCTGAGGTGCCCGTCTTTGATGGAGATTCGTGTGTCCAAGAAAGAAACTGATTCTGAGGAGTAGTCCATGGTGAGCTTGATGGTGGGATGGAACTTGTTGATGTTATCGTGTAGTCTCTTTAGTGATTCCTATGCTATTTACTATGCCACCAAATATTGGTGGCATAGTAAATAGCATAGACAGGAGCATAAAATTAAAAAAAGACATTGATAGATAAAGTCAGTGGGCTAAACAGTGGCAGCCAAGAGTGAGGTCATCCATTTTGGACCAAAAAAGGATCGATCCGAGTATTTTTCAAATGTGAAAAGTTAGAAACAGTGGAGGTCCAAAGAGATTTAGGGGTTCATGTACACAGATCACTAAAATGTAGTATTCAGGTACAAAAAATCATCAAATGGAACATTAACCTTTATAATTAGAGGGCTAGAATATAAAGGGGAGGAAGTTTTGCTACAACTGTACAAAGCCCTGGTTAGACCACATCTGGAGTACTGTGTACAGTTCTGGGCACCGCATCTTACAAAGGATGTTTTAGCCTTGAAAGGAATGCAGTGCAGATTCACCAGAATGTTACCAGGGCTCCAAGAGTTAGATTATGAGGAGAGATTACATAAACTAGGCTTTTATTCTCTGGAATATAGAAGGTGATTTGATTGAAGTTTTTAGGATTTTGAAATGATTTGAAAGGAGAGAGAGAGAGAAATTTTTTCCGCTGGTGGGGGAGTCTAGGACAAGGTGACATAACCTTAAAATCAGAGCCAGGCCATTCAGGAGAGAAGTTTGGAAACACTTCTTCACACAAAGGGTGGTGGAAGTGTGGAACGCTCTCCCACAGAGAGCAGTAGATGCTCGCTCAATTAATAATTTTAAATCGGAGATCGATAGATTTTTACTAGCCAAGAGTATTAAGGGATATGGAGCAAGGATCCAAATCAGCCATGATCTAATGGAATGGTGGAACAGGTTCGAGGGGCTGAATGGCCTCCTTATGTTCCTATGTCCTGTCCCTTTAATAACACTAATCAAGTGTTTCCTGTGGGCTGTGATCTAAATAGGTAAGTCCAGGTAATTGTAACTGCTTGTAAATACCTCAGGTCACTTAATGGTTAATTAGTAACAGCTTGTACATTTCTGGCAATCGGCCAGCACTCAATGGCCGACTTGTTTTCTCCTTTTTAACGTGTGACATTTCAAAAGCAGTTTGGAGTTTGATGGACTGTGCTCACAGTAAACTGTAGGATACAACATTACAACAAGTATAAGAGGATTGTAATATGTAACAAAATGTATCGTGTATCGGCATATGTTTGGTGATGTTGATCAAAAATGAAGAAATGAATGTGAAACTGATAAAATTATGTGTGGAAATTATATACAAATTGAAATGAAATATGATGAATTTATATATTTTTTTTATTCGTTCATGGGATGTGGGCGTCGCTGGCGAGGCCGGCATTTATTGCCCATCCCTAATTGCCCTTGAGAAGGTGGTGGTGAGCCGCCTTCTTGAACCGCTGCAGTCCGTGTGGTGACGGTTCTCCCACAGTGCTGTTAGGAAGGGAGTTCCAGGATTTTGACCCAGCGACGATGAAGGAACGGCGATATATTTCCAAGTCGGGATGGTGTGTGACTTGGAGGGGAACGTGCAGGTGGTGTTGTTCCCATGCGCCTGCTGCCCTTGTCCTTCTAGGTGGTAGAGGTCGCGGGTTTGGGAGGTGCTGTCGAAGAAGCCTTGGCGAGTTGCTGCACTGCATCCTGTGGATGGTACACACTGCAGCCACAGTGCGCCGGTGGTGAAGGGAGTGAATGTTTAGGGTGGTGGATGGGGTGCCAATCAAGCGGGCTGCTTTATCTTGGATGGTGTCGAGCTTCTTGAGTGTTGTTGGAGCTGCACTCATCCAGGCAAGTGGAGAGTATTCCATCACACTCCTGACTTGTGCCTTGTAGATGGTGGAAAGGCTTTGGGGAGTCAGGAGGTGAGTCACTCACCGCAGAATACCCAGCCTCTGACCTGCTCTTGTAGCCACAGTATTTATATGGCTGGTCCACTTAAGTTTCTGGTCAATGGTGACCCCCAGGATGTTGATGGTGGGGGATTCGGCGATGGTAATGCCGTTGAATGTCAAGGGGAGGTGATTAGACTCTCTCTTGTTGGAGATGGTCATTGCCTGGCACTTATCTGGCGCGAATGTTACTTGCCACTTATCAGCCCAAGCCTGGATGTTGTCCAGGTCTTGCTGCATGCGGGCTCGGACTGCTTCATTATCTGAGGGGTTGCGAATGGAACTGAACACTGTGCAGTCATCAGCGAACATCCCCATTTCTGACCTTATGATGGAGGGAAGGTCATTGATGAAGCAGCTGAAGATGGTTGGGCCTTGGACACTGCCCTGAGGAACTCCTGCAGCAATGCCCTGGGGCTGAGATGCTTGGCCTCCAACAACCACTACCATCTTCCTTTGTGCCAGGTATGACTCCAGCCACTGGAGAGTTTTCCCCCTGATTCCCATTGACTTCAATTTTACTATTGTTAATGCATTGGAAATAAACACAATGTGAATTAAAAATAAATGAATTAATAAAGCTCGGATTAAATTGTACATTAAAGGGGAGGTACTGTATGTAATTTTTATAGAGTACATATTTTCATATGTCTTTCGGTTGAGACGTTAAACCGAAGCCCCGTCTGCCCTTTCAGGTGGTTGTAAAAGGCCCCATGGCATTATTTCGAAGGAGAGCAGGGGAGGTTGATCTGTCTGTCGAGACAAGGCACATCTTCTAACTAACAACTGTGCT
The DNA here is from genome assembly GCF_035084215.1 of Heptranchias perlo. Lineage (NCBI taxonomy): Eukaryota > Metazoa > Chordata > Chondrichthyes > Hexanchiformes > Hexanchidae > Heptranchias > Heptranchias perlo. The sequence goes on from NC_090329.1 coordinate 5,031,648, forward strand.
TTTTTTTACCTAAAATGTATGAATGAACAGTGTGCGGTTCTCTCAATTTTCCTGCACTCCTTGATTATGAAAAATAATAAAGAGGCCACTTTTCTATCTCTCGAAATGTAGGCTCATGTTTTTAGGTTTTCAAGGCTGAGCTGGTTCAGACTTTTAACTTGTTGCCTGCCAGAACAGAGCTCACTCTCTGGGGTAATTTTAACCAAACCCACCCAATGGGAAACTGCTGAGATCAGATCAGCCGCCCCTTTTATATCCCGCCCGATCGAGCGGGTGTAAAACTATCTTGAGAGGAATGCCTACCCTTTGATATGGGAGCTGGAGGCTCTCACTCATCTACCTTAGGCCCCCATTGGGCAAATGGAATGAAATGGCACCTTTCCCCCTCAGGTGTCATAAGGAAGGCATCTTCTCACAATGGCATGAAATGCTTGAGATTGTACATACCAACCTGACCTTATTTATTAATTAAAACTCCTAAATCACTATTGTTGAGACGTGGTCCTGCTGGCCTGGTGTCAAGAAAAAAACGTTGCATGCAGTCTCGGGAATTAACTCTTTGTGTGCTGAATCTAGTGTTGCAGAAATAATGGGCTGGATTTTCCTGTGAAAATAACAGCCAGGCTAATAGGGCTCACCATTATTTCAGTGCATCTGGTACAGCAACTTCCGGCAACTGTACATAGTGCAGTCAAACGCAGAAATCCGGACGTTGCTGTTCCAGATGTGACCCTCCTCAGTAAATTCCGCGAGAATGACATCCCACAGGCTGGCTCACCGTTCAAATAAATGGAACGGAGTGAAGTTCCTGCACTGACCTGATGGATACGAATGGCTGCCAAACAACCTCTCTGGCACCCAAAATTATCTTTTACAACTGTCGTGTCTCATTCCTTCAGATTTTAATTGCTGTTGGGCTTAAATTTTTTTTGTTGTTTTACTTTTTCTTTCTGCCTCTTTTATCACTGTCTCTTAATGTTAATTAAATTAATGAAAATATATCTGTGATCATGTTTTTGGGTCCTTACTCTAGATTTTTCAGCCCTCATACCTTAGCTCACTCTCCTCGATGAGTCCCAACTCCCTGTGCCTTTGAGAGTGTCTTTATTACCCTGACTACCTGGGTAAAATGGTGGGGAATGTGCCCCAGAGCAACAGACAAAAAAAACCCCGGTACACAAATAATTGTTAATCAATTGGATTGATTACTTTGCCTCCACAAGATCTATCTCCAGTCCTCAAATGGATCACATCAGACCTCGATCTAATTCAGCAAATTTAAAAAATAAGCATTGAAGAAGCAAATGTAACAACAATATAGGATTCATGTAATTCTATCATCTATCTCCTCGAAAGGGAAAATAACAAATGCTAACCTGTAAGCAACTGTTGTATATACAGCTGTCCTCTATTTTAACTCGTCCTGAGCTGTGAGAGTGAGTCAAAATGTATCTACCTCGCAAAGAAGATCTGGGTGTGTTTGATTCACCTCTACTGTCACACTTTGGGTTTTCTGACCAATTTTTCCAGAGAAAGGATTTGGGAAAAGAGTTACTTTTCAATGTTGTAATTTAAAACATGGTGTATTTACTCAAGTTAAAGATAAAAGGCACTGAGGAGATAGATGAAGATTCATTGGCTTGTATCAGTAATCACATTAATTGTGAAGAGAGGGTGAAAAAACACAGAGCCGAGGACACAAGCAGTCAGTCCGACTTTTAAATCAGAAAGCTATGAGGTCGTTAAGCCAACAAAGGCTGCAAGAGGGCTAGATTGTAGGAGATTGGTCCTACTTTTTTATTTAAGTCCAGCAATATGACCCACTGATGTGGGAAAGCCGAGCATGTTCGTTATTTTCTAATGTTACCTGAAGGTGTACTGATTGAAGGAAGTGAATTTGATTGTAACTGTTGCATTGTAGATTCACATGCCGTGAAATAAAGAAGGGTAATGAATTGTATTCGGCCTTATCTAACAGAGTGTTTCCTTGATCCATCTTCAAAGAGCTTGAGGAAACACACAAGTGAAAGAAACAATTATCTGATTTTATCACAATGGGGTCCTATTGTTACATCTCTGGGTTACACTATCATATAGTTAGATATGGATACACCCCCTAAATATAAGTCACTCAGACTGCTTACGGAAGTGATCAGCAAGAAAGCATTTGAGAGAGTACCTAAGGCAAGACCCTAAACTTGTAACATATACTCAGAGGATTGTTTATAGCTCTCGGCCTGTTGTTAAAGCTGGTTATAAATTCATAACTAGCAGCCTCATTTAAAAAATAGCTTTCCATCATATTCATAACTGAACCAATAATGAAGTCTGCAAATATTTGGCTGCAACACCTTTGTCTTTCCACTCAAAATTATTAATTTATACCCTAAACTCTGCTGTGCAAACACATTTACCTACTTTGCGGACCCCCTCAAACTCACACCGTCAGGATGGGGGGCACCATGGCTGCATTCACCACTTCATCCGAGGACGAGCAACATCACCAGCCTCGCCAGGCACGCCGTCCACCTCCGCCACGTGGAGCTCCACAACACAGTGCTGCACCACAGGGACCTGCACAAAATAGTTGTGCAACTACACATACACCCACTGTAGGGTGACCCAATGGGTGGCATCAAGTGTGGGTGTTCATGGAAAACCTCATGAAAGGGACTTATTGCACAAGCCACTCAAAAATGGCCAAGGCGTGACAGTAGTGGTGACAATAATAATATTTAATGTGAGTTGAACCAAAATCAAATATAAATAAAAAACATGACAAACCGTCAAACCCCCTTGTGCATCCCCTTTGCGCTCATGAAACCTTTGCCTTATGCTTCCTACTACTCATATGTGATGCATCCCCTGTGGCTGCAGCAGAGGTAGTGGCAGGTTGGGTGAGGGTGACTGTGAAAGAGATGCATGAGAAGGTGAGTATGAGATAGAGCCATGAGATTGTATGAGGATTGGGTTGAGTGGTAGTGGTGGGGTGAGTACTGGGGAGGTGAGTAAGTGCAGGTAAGATGAGGATGAGATTTGAGTGGGTGTGAGGAGTGATGTGATAGAGTAGTGTTGGCAGTGCAGAATGAGTTGGGGGGTGGGGGCGGTGATGTGGAAGACGGAGTGTAGTAGAATCAGTAAGTGTGCTCACTTTGGCTGACCTGGTTAGGTCATTGAAGCGATTCCTGCACTGTATCCAGGTGCGGGAGATGTTGCTGCTGCTGGTGACCTCCTCTGCCACCTCGAGACAGGCCTTCTTAGTGGCAGAGGCCGGCCACTTCCTCCCGTCCGCTGGGTAGTAGATCTTCTTCCTCCTCCTCACCCCATCCAGTAGAACCTGGAGTGAGGCATCATTAAATCTGGGAGCAGCCTTTCCCTTAGGCTGCACCATTCTATAATTTTGGATGTTTGCTCCAGGAGCAGCATTGGAGGACTGCCCCTTTAAATAGGGCTCCTTCAGCTGACAGCCTGTGACGCGGCTGCGCAGGTTTCCCAGAAGCCAAGGTAAGTGGCTTCAATTTACTTGCGATCGCGTGGGGAATGCACCGATTTTACTGGGCGGGTTACCCACGCGCCGTGTTGGCCCCCCCGCCTCCTTGGTAATATCGGGGCCAATAGGTTGGGGCGACAGGTGGCTTTGAAAATCTCATGTATTGTGCCTGATTTAAAGGGACAGCCACCAGACCAAGAAAAGTCAGAATTACTTCATATTTGTCACAGTGTCCACCTGTCATCTGGATTGGCAGGGATAGGCAGCCTACAGTGGAATAAAATAAGTAGCAAGATTTCAGACATTGGACACTGACTAGGGCTGTCACCCATCTGATTCTGGTTTTAATTACCTAGAATTTTAATGGTCTATCTGGAAATTTCTGAAATGTGAACTAAAAGCCAAATATCCATTTTTTTTCATGACAGAAGTTCACTTTTCCACTTTTCTGTATCCTATGATTTGTTAAGTTATTAAAGTTTACAGTGAATTTCCTTCATCACCAAAGCAAACATTATAAGTAATATCATGATCCTACCAGTCACCTAGCCCTGTACCTACACACGTCCCTGCTCAGTTTTGGACTTAGTAAAGGGTGTCAACCCTAACTCTGATGGTCAGATCCTCCTCCAGTTTAACAAGATGTGAACTCTAAATCCTGCAAAGTTTATGAGTCTTTATGATGGGGAGGCAATGCAATTATGAAAATGCCTTTTCAACAGACTCAGTTATTATCACAACTACATAATTGGCTGTCACCCAGAACAGATGGCAACAAGTCTATCACAACCCTACTTTAAAAGTTCAGCCTTCCTTTGACTGCTTTAAAACCAAGAGAAACTCTTAAAGTTGTTCAGAAACATCTCTGCAACATAGATCACAGACTCCACTTTGACTGCCGATGAAATTTTCTAACCAGCTGGTCAGTTATGGGAATTTTTGGGAATTTCTGTAGATTATTGGCAATAATTCCCCTTTCTAGGTGTCACCAGCATATATGGGGAAAATCCTGATGTCTGTTTTCAATAGATTCATTCAAATACCTTTGATCTGGAAAAGTATGGTTTTATATTGAATTCAAAATAACACACTTATGCTTAATAATACGAAATGAAAAATAAATCTTAATACAAATATGGCTCAGTTTCACAGCTACACAAAAATGCCTCAAGGCAATTTTGTATTCAAAAACAAATTGTTTGCCTTTATCTCTTCAATTTTACACGGAAGTATCACGGTACTTTTAATTACAACCAAAACACAGTTCAACATTCAGACTGCTGATTCATACTTGTCTTTCGCCAAACATTTTAAAGATACCTTGGCTTTAATAACAATGTTTGAGAATTTTGTTTTTCCCCAGCACTTGTCAAACACGCCAAAACAGATCACTGCATCACAAACAAAAACAGAAAATGCGAGAAATACTCAGCAGGTCAGGCAACCTCTAGGGGAGTTAATATTTCAGGAGTCGACCCTTCATCAGAACTTAATCCGTTCTCTGAACAGCTGAGTGTTTCCAGCATTTTTTGTTTGTGTTTCAGATTTCCGGCATCTGCATTTTTTTTGCTATGTGTTCATAGCATCACAAAACCATTACTGTGTCAATTGTGTGTGACGAAACTAAAGCCCCCCACCAGTCTGGCTGGTCTCCCTCCTCGGCAAGACCCCATTTAAAGAAAAAACTGCCATGCTGTAGGCCTGAATTCTGGTCTGTGTTCAAATTCTGGTCTGGACTGAGCTAGCTTACCTTAGATAGGGAAGGGGTTAGAGTGCTACAATTGGCAACAAGACCCCCAAACTGGGAAGAGGCGGGGGACGGGGGGTGGGAAATCACCCAGGCTTCCTGATGCTGTTTGCTACCCAGTGACTGCCTCACTGGAAGGTGCACCTGTGTGGACATCAGATGAGGACAAGGTTAGCCTATGGTTGTGATGCTTTCCATAATTGAATAGCTTTTTTTTATTCGTTCATGGGATATGGGCGTCGCTGGCAAGGCCGGCATTTATTGCCCATCCCTAATTGCCCTTGAGAAGGTGGTGGTGAGCCGCCTTCTTGAACCGCTGCAGTCCGTGTGGTGACGGTTCTCCCACAGTGCTGTTAGGGAGGGAGTTTCAGGATTTTGACCCAGCGACGATGAAGTGACAATGCTTGCCAACTTTCATCGCCTAGTTCACACAGGAAGAATAGCCACTTGGAAAGCTGCTGCAGAGCACCCATAATACCATGTCACAATATGAAAGAAGGGGGAAGAGTGGAGAAAATAAAAAGGACACAATTATTAAATATGTTCTTGCCAACATAAGGTTCTGGTCAATAGAGAATAGTGGTGATTGGTTGTTTTTCGGACTGGAGAAAGATGTACAGTGGTGTTCCCCAAGGGTCGGTACTGGGACCACTGCTTTTCTTGATATATATTAATAACTTGGACTTGGGTGTACAGGGCACAATTTCAAAATTTGCAGATGACACAAAACTTGAAATGTAGTAAACAGTGAGGAGGACAGTGATAGATTTCAAGAGGACATAGACAGGCTGGTGGAATGGGCAGACACATGGCAGATGAAATTTAATGCAGAGAAGTGCGAAGTGATATATTTTGGAGGAAGAATGAGGAGAGGCAATATAAACTAAATGTACAATTTTAAACGGAGTGCAGGAACAGAGAGACCTGGGGGTATATGTGCACAAATCTTTGAAGGTGGCAGGACAGGTTGAGAAAAAGCATATGGGATCTTGGGCTTTATAAATGGAGGCATAGAGTACAAAAGCAAGGAAGTCATGATGAACCTTTGTTATAAAACATTGGTTCGGCCACAACTGGAGTATTGTGTCCAATTCTGGGCACTGCACTATAGTAAGGATGTGAAGGCCTTAGACAGGGTGCAGAAAAGATTTACTAGAATGGTTCCAGGGATGAGAGACTTCAGTTATGTGGATAGACTGGAGAAGCTGGGGTTGTTCTCCTTAGATCTGAGATGGTTGAGAGGAGATTTGATAGAAGTGTTCAAAATCATGAAGGGTTTAGAAAAAATAAATAAAGAGAAATGCTTCTCTTCGGCGGAAGGGTTGAGAACCAGAGGACGTAGCTCCCAGACTGGGCCTGCGGCAGGTGGTGAGCGAACCAACACGAGGGAAAAACTTACTTGACCTCGTCCTCACCAACCTACCTGTCGCAAATGCATCTGTCCATGACAGCATTGGTAGGAGTGACCACCTCACAGTCCTCATGGAGATGAAGTCCCGTCTTCCAACTGAGGACACCATCCAACGTGTTGTGTGGTACGATCACTGTGCTAAATGGTATAGATTCAGAACAGATCTAGCAGCTCAAAACTGGGCATCCATGAGGCGCTGTGGGCCATCAGCAGCAGCAGAATTGTATTCCAGCACAATCTGTAACCTCATGGCCTGGCATATTCTTCACTCTACCATTACCAACAAGCCAGGGGATCAACCCTGGTTCAATGAAGAGTGTAGAAGAGCATGCCAGGAGCAGCACCAGGTGTACCTAAAAATGAGGTGCCAACCTGATGAAGCTACAACTCAGGACTACATGCATGCTAAACAGCGGAAGCAACATACTATAGACAGAGCTAAGCGATTCCACAACCAACGGACCAGATAAAACCTCTGCAGTCCTGCCACATCCAGTCTTTAATGGTGGTGGACAATTAAACAACTAACGGGAGGAGGAGGCTCTGTAAACATCCCCATCCTCAATGATGGCAGAGTTCAGCATGTGAGTGCAAAAGACAAGGCTGAAGCGTTTGCAACCATCTTCAGCCAGAAGTGCCAAGTGGATGATCCATCTCGGCCTCCTCCTGATATCCCCACCATCACAGAAGCCAGTCTTCAGCCAATTCGATTCACTCCACGTGATATCAAGAAACGGCTGAGTGCACTGGATACAACAAAGGCTATGGGCCCCGACAACATCCCGGCTGTAGTGCTGAAGACTTGTGCTCCAGAACGAGCCGCGCCTCTAGCCAAGCTGTTCCAGTACAGCTACAACACTGGCATCTACCCGACAATGTGGAAAATTGCCCAGGTATGTCCTGTCCACAAAAAGCAGGACAAATCCAATCTGGCCAATTACTGCCCCATCAGCCTACTCTCAGTCATCAGCAAAGTGATGGAAGGTGTCGTCGACAGTGCTATCAAGCGTCACTTACTCACCAATAACCTGCTCACCGATGCTCAGTTTGGGTTCCGCCAGGACCACTCAGCTCCAGACCTCATTACAGCCTTGGTCCAAACATGGACAAAAGAGCTGAATTCCAGAGGTGAGGTGAGAGTGACTGCCCTTGACATCAAGGCAGCATTTGAATGAGTGTGGCACCAAGGAGCCCTAGTAAAATTGAAGTCAATGGGAATCAGGGGGAAAACTCTCCAGTGGCTGGAGTCATACCTAGCACAAAGGAAGATGGTAGTGGTTGTTGGATGCCAATCATCTTAGCCCCTGGACATTGCTGCAGGAGTTCCTCAGGGCAGTGTCCTAGGCCCAACCATCTTCAGCTGCTTCATCAATGACCTTCCCTCCATCATAAGGTCAGAAATGGGGATGTTCGCTGATGACTGCACTGTGTTCAGTTCCATTCGCAACCCCTCAGATAATGAAGCAGTCCGTGCCCGCATGCAGCAAGATCTGGACAACATCCAGGCTTGGGCTGATAAGTGGCAAGTAACATTCGCGCCAGATAATTGCCAGGCAATGACCATCTCCAACAAAAGAGAGTCTAACCACCTCCCCTTGACATTCAACGGCATTACCATCGCCGAATCCCCCACCATCAACATCCTGGGGGTCACCATTGGCCAGAAACTTAAGTGGACCAGCCATATAAATACTGTGGCTGCAAGAGCAGGTCAGAGGCTGGGTATTCTGCGGTGAATGACTCACCTCCTGACTCCCCAAAGCTTTTCCACCATCTACAAGGCACAGGTCAGGAGTGTGATGGAATACTCTCCACTTGCCTGGATGAGTGCAGCTCCAACAACACTCAAGAAGCTCGACACCATCCAGAACAAAGCAGCCCGCTTGATTGGCACCCCATCCACCACCCTAAACATTCACTCCCTTCACCACACGCACCGTGGCTGCAGTGTGTACCATCCACAGGATGCACTGCAGCAACTCGCCAAGGCTTCTTCGACAGCACCTCCCAAACCCGCGACTTCTACCACCTCGAAGGGCAAGGGCAGCAGGCGCATGGGAACAACACCACCTGCACATTCCCCTCCAAGTCACACACCATCCCGACTTGGAAATATATCGCCGTTCCTTCATCGTCGCTGGGTCAAAATCCTGAAACTCCCTCCCTAACTATCACTGTCCTCCTCACTGTTTATTACATTTCAATTTTTGTGTCATCTGCAAATTTTGAAATTGTGCCCTGTACACCCAAGTCCAAGTTATTAATATATATCAAGAAAAGCAGTGGTCCCAGTACCGACCCTTGGGGAACACAACTGTACATCTTTCTCCAGTCCGAAAAACAACCAATCACCACTGTTCTCTATTGACCAGAACCTTATGTTGGCAAGAACATATTTAATAATTGTGTCCTTTTTATTTTCTCCACTCTTCCCCCTTCTTTCATATTGTGACATGGTATTATGGGTGCTCTGCAGCAGCTTTCCAAGTGGCTATTCTTCCTGTGTGAACTCGGCGATGAAAGTTGGCAAGCATTGTCACTTCATCGTCGCTGGGTCAAAATCCTGAAACTCCCTCCCTAACAGCACTGTGGGAGAACCGTCACCACACGGACTGCAGCGGTTCAAGAAGGCAGCTCACCACCACCTTCTCAAGGGCAATTAGGGATGGGCGATAAATGCTGGCCTTGCCAGCGATGCCCACATCCCATGAACGAATAAAAGAAAAAGACTCCAGGAGACATTGTTGCTCTTGTTTGTATGGTGCGACAGAATATTTTACACCCACCTGAGAAGGAAGATAGGGCCTCAGCTTAAAGTCTCATTGAAAAATCACACTTCCAATCATGCTGCACTCAAGTCCTTAAGTCGGACTTTAACCCATATCTTCGTGACTCAGAATCAAGCATGCTACCAACTGAACCAAATAGTCACCTAGGGTTAATCTCCGTTACCTTGGTGACAGTGTATGATGGGTGTCTTCTAGAACCCAACCCAGTACTTCATATAAATGCCTCCCCTGTGGGATGAATAAATGTCGTGGTTGTCTATTGGGTATCAATGGATGCCTCTTGGAATGGAGGTGGCCCTGTATTTGCTTTTGGTGGTTCATAAGACGACCCTGCAACTGCTGCCATCAAGCCTCATGCTCCAGTGGCCGTCTGGTTCTGCATATTTTCTGGTGAATCTTATGTTATTTGAGTGGGACAGCTTGGTGGGACAGGTGTGAGACAACTCCCTCATCGGCATGTTGGGCAATCTGCAATCTGTGGTCAACCTTCACTGTGAAATATCATGGTAAACAGGCTATTACTAATCCTGTCACATTCCAATTCGTGGCACACATGAGGCTGCAAGTTTTGGGTCATGGGAGACACAAGGTTGGTTTCTGAAAAATGCACTTAAAATGAATAAAAGTAGCTGGGAGAGAGCCCAAACTCTAACAGGTTGTCCAAATTTCTCAGGGCATTTCCAATTACAGATTTATGTTAATTTCTTTAAACCCAGGGAAATGTGTACAGATTCACTGTCACACTGGCAGCCCTCTGACACCTTCTCGTTCCGGTGTGAATCCAGACAGTGAGGCCCGGATTTTCCACTTCAGCTTTCCTGGTGCTTATCAGGAACTTTCACACTCCCACAACATGGTTCTCTCGCTCTTTAAATGAATGGTCGGAAAGTCACAGGCTTGCAGTGGGGAATTTCCATGTGCCAGGATCATTGAAGTGGGAAATCCGTGCCTGAGTATCACCAGGCTATTCTCAGCTGGCATTCACAAACACACATTTTCCAGCAGGAATTACTGGATAAACATTATGGGTTATCTCCTCTCGAGCCAAGGGGTGCAGAGGAGAATTGTACAAACCGCATCACTGCTTTGCTGCGATCAGCAAACTCAAACCTGGGACCTTTCTACTTTGGTGAGTGTTAGAAATCCTGCTTCAGAGTCAAAGGTGGAGTCAAGCAGTACTCCTGATTTTAAGCATATATTCCAGGCCGACACGTCGATAATAATGCAGAGTCGGGTTGTGTACAGGGTGGTGGGTGGGGGGGGCGATAGCGGGCACAAAACCCAGAAGAAGTTTCGTCGAGTCAGAATGTCCGATTTCAACATGGCCTCCTAATTATAATTTTACTTAGAGAGGGTGCAGGCAGAGAGGGACTGGGTGACCGCCAGATAGACAAGGAGGACCAGGCAGGAAGTTCAGGAGTACCATGACTGCATCTCACTCTCTAACCAGTATTCAGTTCTGAATACCGGTGGGGGAGAGAGTCCCGCTGGGGAGTGCAGCCAGAGCCAAGAGCATAGCACCATGGGTAGCTCAGCTGTACAGGGGGAGAGGAGAAAGTTTAGGAGAGTGATAGTGATAGGGGATTCTATAGTTAGGGGAACAGACAGGCGTTTCTGCAGCTGCAGATGTGATTCCAGGAGTGGGTGTTTCCTTCCTGGTGCCAGGGTCAAGGACATTCACCTGAGGAAGGAGGAAGCCTCCGAAAGCTTGTGAATTTTAAAATAAAATTGTTGGACTATAACTTGGTGTTGTAAAATTGTTTACAATTGTCAACCCCAGTCCATCACCGGCATCTCCACATCAGGGTCAAGGACGTCACTGAGCATCTGCAGAACATTCTGAGGGGGGATAATGAACAGCCAGAGGTCATGATCCATATCAGTATCAACGACATAGGTAGAAACATAGAACATAGAGACATAGAAAATAGAAGCAGGAGTAGGCCATTCGGTCCTTCGAACCTGCTCTGCCATTCAAAATGATCAGGGCTGATCCTCTATCTCAACTGAGCTGGGACCAATGTCCTCGCGGGGAGGTTTGCATGTGTTGTTTGGGGGGCGGTTTAAACTAATTAGGCAGGGGGATGGGCACCAGGATGTAGCATTGGAAAGGAGAAACAAGGGGCAGAAAGGATTGGGAGAGAAAGATAGCAGTAGAGTAAGTAATAGTACAGTATTAGGTGGGATCAGACTAAGAGAGAATACAAGAAGGTCTAAGACTGGTTTAGAGTGCATGTGTGTAAACACACAAAGTGTGGTAAATAAGGTTGGTGAGCTGCAGGCACAAATAGACACATGGGAATATGATATTGTGGCGATATCGGAGACCTGGCTCAAAAAAGGGCAGGATTGGGTACTAAATATTCCCGGATACAAGGTGTTCAGGAAAGATAGGGAAGGAAAGAAAGGAGGGGGTGGTGGCAGGATTGATTAAGGAGAATATTACAGTGCTGGAGAGAGAGGATGTCCTGGAGGGGTCAAGGACAGAATCTATTTGGTTAGAGTTAAGGAACAATAGAGGTGCCATTAAACTACTGGGTGTATTCTATAGGGAACCAACTAGTGGGAAGGATATAGAGGAGCAAATTTGCAAGGAAATTACAGAGAGGTGCAAGAACCATTGAGTAGTGATAATGGGGGACTTCAACTATCCTAATATAGACTGGGAGAGTAATATAAGGGGCAAAGAGGGGTAGGAATTTTTGAAATGTGTTCAGGATAACTTTCTTGACCATATGTTTCAAGCCCAATGAGGAAGGAGGCAATGCTGGATTTGGTTTTGGGGAATGAGGCGGGCCAAGTGGAGCAAGTGCCAGTGGGGGAGCATTTAGGGAACAGTGATCATAATATCATAAGGTTTAGAATAGCTGTGGAAAAGGACACAGAGCACTCTAAAGTAGTAATACTCAATTAGAGGAGGGTCAATTTCAGTGGGATGAGAACAGATCTGGTCCGGGGAAATTGGAATCAAAGATTGGCAGGCAAAACTGTAATTGAACAATGGGTGGCCTTTAAAGAGGAGATGGTTCGGGTACAGTCTAGATACATTCCCATGAGGTAGAAAGGTAGGGCAACTAAAGCCAGAGCTCGCTGGATGACAGAAGAGATAGAGAGTAAAATGGAGCAGGAAAAAGGGGTGTATGACAGATGTCAGGTTGATAACACAAGTGAGAACCAGGCAGAATATAGAAAGTTCAGAGGGGAAGCAAAAAAGGAAATAAGAGGGGCAAAGAGCGAGCATGAGAATAGACTGGCAAATAACATAAAAGGGAATCCAAAAGTCTTCTATAGTCATGTAAACAGTAAACGTATAGTAAGGGGAGGGGTGGGGCCAATTAGGGTCTGAAAAGGAGATCTACTCATGGAGGCAGAGGAATAGCCGAGGTACTAAATGAGTACTTTGCATCTATCTTCACCAAGGAAGAAGATGCTACCAGAGTCTCAGTAAAGGAAGATGTAGTTGAGACACTGGATGGGCTAAAAATTGATAACGAGGAGGTACTCGAAAGGCTGGCTGTACTTAAAGTAGATAAGTCACCCAGTCCGGATGGGATGCATCCTGGGTTGCTGAGGGAAGTAAGGATGGAAATTGCAGAGGTACTGGCCAAAATCTTCCAATCCTCCTTAGATATGGGGGGTGGGGGTGGTGCCAGAGGACTGGAGAATTGCAAATGTTGCACCCTTGTTCAAAAAAGGGTGTAAGGATAAACCCAGCAACTATAGGCCAGTCAGTTTAACCTCGGTAATGGGGAAGCTTTGAGAAACAATGATCCAGGACAGAATTTGCAGTTACTTGGACGAATGTGGATCGATTAGGGAAAGCCAGCATGGATTGGTTAAAGGTAAATCGTGTTTAACTAACTTGATAGAGTTTTTTGATGAGGGCAATGCGGTTGATGTTGTGTATATGGACTTTCAAAAGGCGTTTGATAAAGTGCCGCATAATAGCCTTGTCAACAGAATTGAAGTCCATGGAATAAAAGGGGCAATGGCAACATGGATACGAAATTGGCTAAGTAACAGGAAACAGAGAGTAGTGGTGAACATTTTTTTTGGACTGGAGGGAGGTGTACAGTGGGGTTCCCCAGGGGTCGGTACTAGGACCACTTGATATATATTAATGACTTGGATTTGGGTGTACAGGCACAATTTCAAAATTTACAGATGACACAAAATTTGGAAGTGTAGTGAACAATGAGGAGGATAGTGATCGACTTCAAGAGGATATAGACAGGCTTGTGGCATGGGCGGACACGTGGCAGATGAAATTTAACACAGAAAATTGCGAGGTGATACATTTCGGTCGGAAGAATTAGAAGAGGCAATGTAAACTAACGGGCATAATTCTAAAAGGGGTACAGGAACAGAGAGATCTGGGGGTATTTGTACATAAATTGTTGAAGGTGGCAGGGCAGGTTGAGAAAGTGATTTAAAAAGCATACGGGATCCTGGGCTTTATAAATAGAGGCATCGAGTACAAAAGCAAGGAAGTCATGATGAACCTTTATAAAACATTGGTTTAGCCACAACTGGACTATTGTGTCCAGTTCTAGGCACCGCACTTTAGGACGGATGTGAAGGCCTTAGAGAGAGTGCAGAAGAGATTTACTGGAATGATTCCAGGAATGAGGGACTTTAGTTACGTGGATAGACTGGAGAAGCTGGGGTTGTTCTCCTTGGAACAGAGAAGATAGAAAGGAGATTTGATAGAGGTATTCAAAATCATGAAAGGTCTAGACGGTGTGGATAGAGAGAAACTGTCTCTATTGGCAGAAGGATCAAGAACCAGAGGACATAGATTTCAGGTGATTGGCAAAAGAACCAAAGGTGACATGAGGAAAAACTTTTTTACACAGCGAGTGGTTATGATCTGGAATGCACTGCCCGAGGGGGTGGTGGAGGCAGATTCAATCATGGCCTTCAAAAGGGAATTGGATAAGTACTCAGGAAACTTGTCAGTGAAATGGAGGTGATATTGAGCTGAAACTTTGCCATCTCTTTACAGAACCTTCCAACTCCTCCGAATTCCATCTTTGAATTGGCCCTTTAAATAGTCGAATTGTGATTGCGTCATGCAGGTGCACGTCATGCTCACTGTCGCACATTGGAGATGCGAAACCCAAAAGTAAAATCATAGAAAGGTTACAGCTAGGAAGGAGGCCATTCGGCCCGTCGAAACCGTGCCGGCTCTCTGCAAGAGCAATCCAGTGCTGGGTGCCATAAGGAATAGGAAGGAAATAATCTTCCTCTCTGTTGTCCACCTCTATGTTGTCCACCTCTCTGTTCCTCCCCTCTCTGTTGTCCACCTCTCTGTTGTCCACCTCTCGTTTGCTTCCCTTTCTGTTGTACACCTCTCTGTTGCTCCCTTCTCTGTTGTCAACCTCTCTGTTGTCCACCTTTCTGTTATCCATCTCTCCATTGTCCACCTCTCTATTGTCCACCTCTGTTGTCCACCTCTCTGTTGTCCACCTCTCTGTTGTCCACCTCTATGTTGTCCATCTGCAGTTCTCACCACAGCCTGACCTTGCTGCTGTGGATGTTGATTGTCTTCTCATCCGAGGTCCAATCTTAAGCAGCCATGGCGCCACCCATCCTGAAGTTCTCTGTTTGAATACCTCCAAATGTTACCAATACGTCTGTCAGCACAAGAACCTTCTGCAAACCGTCTCCCAGAGGGACCTGAGAAAGCAGCTGTGAGCACTGAGCCTCTATTCATTATGGGGCACCTGACCTTTGTCAATCCCCATGAAGTGCTGTTCAATCTCACCTCCGTTTCACCAACAAGTTTCCCGTGTCCCGGGAAAATTTCAAATCACTGCCGATCTCATGAAATTTCACTCATTAACATATTATAATGAGGGACCCGTCTCTCAAGAGCGGGTAACTCGGCCGCACCCAAACTCGCTTCCATTAAAACCGGAATTGTTGGAGGCGGGTTGGGGTCGGGTTTCCCAATTTTGAAATTTTAACCTACCGTCCTCCGACACTAACCCACCCGTCAGGGGGCGGGTGATGGTTAAAATTCCTCCCTTCCATTCTGAAAAACTTTACGTCTTACAATGAGATATTAAGCCAGGACTCAGGATAAATATGTGCTGTCTGCTGTATTAAATGATTGCTGTGTGCAGCCAGCACTACCTGAGCTATTCATTGGCAGCAGGGGACTCAATATCACGCGTGGCTAGTGCTACTTAAAGGCACCCTGCACTCCTTAACGGTTCAGTGTGGCTGCAAGAAGTGGTGGGAGTGATTTGAAAACTGTATCTGTGCTTTGAGGAATGGCTGTGCCTGCGAGAGAGCATCCACCAAGGTTCTCTGATGATGCAATAGAGGCCTTGGTGCAAGAGGTGGAGAGAAGGAGGGGCATCCTGTATCCGCAGGGAGGCAGAAGTCCCTCGAGACGTATGTTCAGGAGCCAGTGGGAGGAAATAACGGCGCAGGTCAATGCCAGGCCCATAGCTCCAAGAACATGGATGCAGTGCAGGAAGAAGTTTAATGATCTGTCATGAGTTAGAATCATAGAATCATAGACTATTAGAAAATTTACGGCACAGAAGGTGGCCATTCGGCCCATCATGTCCGCGCCGGCTGAGAAACGAGCCACCCAGCCTAATCCCACTTTCCTGCATTTGGTCCGTAGCCCTGTAGGTTACGGCACTTCAAGTGCACATCCAGGTATTTTTTAAATGAGTTGAGGGTTTCTGCCTCTCCCACCCTCTCAGGCAATGAGTTCCAGAACCCCACCAGCCTCTGGATGAAAAAATGTTTCCTCAGCTCCCCTCTAATCCTTCTACCAATCACTTTAAATCTATGCCCCCTGGTTATTGACCCCTCCGCTAAGGGAAATAGGTCCTTCCTATCCACTCGATCTAGACCCCTCATAATTTTATATACATCAATCACCCCTCAGACTCCTCTGTTCCAAGGAAAACAACCCCAGCCTATCCAATCTGTCATAGCTAAAATTCTCCAGCCCTGGCAACATCCTCGTAAATCTCCACTGCACCCTTTCCAGTGCAATTACGTCCTTCCTGTAATGTGGTGACCAGAACTATGCGCAGTGCTCAAACTGTGGCCTAACTAGTGTTTATACAGTTCCAGCATAACATCCCTGCTTTTATATTCCATGCCTCGGCTAATAAAGGAAAGCATTCCGAATGCCTTCTTATCTGCCTTATCTACCTGTCCTTCTACCTTCAGGGATCTGTGGACATGCACTCCAAGGTCCCTCACTTCCTCTACACCTCTCAGTATCCCCCCATTTATTGTGTATTCCCTTGCCTTGAGTTATCAAAGTGAGCGAGATGAAACTTCAAATGGCATATCCTACCAACTGCACCACTAGCCTCATCCACTGCTCACGGAATTGGGGGTAATATACTGGCATGGATTGAGAATTGGTTAACCGACAGAAAATGGAGAGTAGGAATAAACGGGTCTTTTTCAGGTTGGCAGACTGTGACTAGTGGGGTACCGCAGGGATCAGTGCTTGGGCCCCAGCTATTCACAATCTATTTCAATGATTTGGATGAGGGGACCAAATGTAATATTTCCAAGTTTGCTGATGACACAAAATTAGGTGGGAATATGAGTTGTGAGGAGGATGCAAAGAGGCTTCAAGGGGATATAGACAGGCTAAGTGAGTGGGCAAGAACATGGCAGATGGAATATAATGTGGAAAAATGTGAAGTTATCCACTTCGGTAGGAAAAACAGAAATGCAGAGTATTTTTTAAATGGTGAGAGATTGGGAAATGTTGATGTTCAAAGGGACCTGGGTGTCCTTGTACATGAGTCACTGAAAGCTAACATGCAGGTGCAGCAAGCAATTAGGAAGGGAAATGATATGTTGGCCTTTATTATAAGAGGATGTGAGTACAGGAGCAAGGATGTTTTACTGCAGTTATATAGGGCCATTGGTGAGACCGCACCTGGAGTATTGTGTACAATTTTGGTCTCCTTACCTAAGAAAGGATATACTTGCCATAGAGGGAGTGCAACGAAGGTTCACCAGACTGATTCCTGGGATGGGGTGGGATTGTCATACGAGGAGAGATTGAGTAGACTAGGCCTGTATTCTCTAGAGTTTAGAAGAATGAGAGGTGATCTCATTGAAACATACAAAATTCTTACAGGGCTCGACAGGGTAGATGCAGGGAAGATGTTTCCCCTGGCTGGGGAGTCTAGAACCAGGGGTCACAGTCTCAGAATAAGGAGTGAGCCATTTCGGACTGAGATGAGGAGAAATTTCTTCACTCAGAGGGTGGTGAATCTTTGGAATTCTCTACCCCAGAGGGCTGTGGAGGCTCAGGCATTGAGTACATTGAAAACAGAGATCGATAGATTTCTAGATATTAAAGGCATCAAGGGAAATGGAGATGGTGCAGGAAAATGGCGTTGAGGTAGAAGACCAGCCATGATCTTGTTGATTGACGGAGCAGGCTCAAGGGGCCGGATGGCCTACTCCTGCTCCTATTTCTTATGTTCTTAATTCACTACACCCCCAACACCCACCTACCAACAACATCTCTTAATCAGCACTCAACTGTTCAACTCATATGCTTTACCTCACCCTCACACACATGACACTATTGCAAGCCTCAGACCCACAACTCACAGCTCACACACACAGGCGGCTATTTAACCATGACAGCCACATCACCCAGACACATTGCAGGGCACTCACTGACACACTTCCCTCTTTCTTACAGGAGAAGGTGGCTCATGACAGGAGGCACCAAGAGAGACCTGGAGGAGAACAAGCACGCCGACACGTTTTAAGCCCTATGGAGGAGACCATCCCGGTCATCATGGGTAGGGGAGTTGCGGAGGCGGTGGCCACTGGCGAGGAGGTGAGAGTGCTTCCACTGAGCCAAGGTTCTTCTTTCCAGTGCAATTGCTGGTAGAAATGTGGTGGGATGGGATTTCCTGATGGATTCGGCACTGAACATCTCGAATTTCTAGGCTCAGTTCAACTGAAATATCTTGGATGGGCTCTTGGTGCTATTGCTACCTATGCTTGGGAGCTCGCAAAGCTGGGGTTGCTGAGGAATGACTGCAACAGGATGAAGGGCCAGGCAGCACCTCAACATTCACCATGTTGGTATCTCCACTAATCAAGTAAAATTCCAACAATAGGGTATTTATATCAATCATATCTCTCTCCATTGAAGTGCCAGCTGTGGCCATTTAAATGTCCTTCCCCAATTTCCATTACCGCGCAATGCTGGGTGCCTGCTATATACAGGTGTAAGTTACACTCCGTGTCACTGAGACGGTAATGGTGAGAAATATAGTTTATGATCTGACAGCATCATTGTCGTCTCATTTAAATACATCCACCTGTATTTTTAGTGATGCTGTGGCTCAGTGCCTTCTTGAATCAGAAGATTGTGGGTTCAAGTCCCACTCCAGAGACTTGAGCACAAAATCCATGCTGACGCTCCAGTGCAGGTGGACATAAAAGATCCTGTGGCACTATTTCGAAGAACAGCAGGGAAGTTTTCTTTGGTCTCCTGGCCAATATTTATCCCTCAACCAACTTTACTAAAACAGCCTGTCTGGTCATTATCACGTTGCTGCTTGTGGGATCTTGCTGTGCGCAAATTGGCTGCTGAGTTTCCTACATTAAAACAGTGACTACACTTCAAAAGTACTTCATTGGCTGTAAAGCGCTTTGGGACGTTCTGAGGTTGTGAAAGGCACTATATAAATGCATGTTCTTTCATTCTTCATTATCTTTAGTGGGAGTGATGCCAGAAAATCTGCCAGCCATATAAATGGGCAGGGATCTGATATAATTAAAACAGAAAATGCTGGAAATACTCAGCAAGTCAGGCAGCATCCGTAGTATTTTGCTTTTGATTTAGGGATCTGGTGTATTGGGCTCTCATTGCACCCACCACCACAGTATTCCAAAACTGGGTGGTATTCAGAGAAAACACCTGCCTAAAAGTTCATCGGCCGATTTTTGTGTACTGGTCTAAGTCACTTCTAAAAGGTTAAGAGCTTTACTGCCAATCTCCAGTATGGTAATATACTAATAGCAATTGATGTTCAGAATTATTGACAGCTCTGGATGTAGATTTGGGAATCCACTTGTAGCGGGAGTGGAAACAGACATTGGGCCAGACTTTGCTGAAGAAATAACGGTGTCTGAACGACGCATGGTGTTATTAACGTGCAAGTCGTCCAGCAACTTGTAACGAGGAAGAGATACCCTGTGAATTGTGAATCGCCACAAGTTGCTGGCCGATTTGCGCCGCTCCACCACAAGCTTCACATAAACAGCATCTCACGATTAACCTCCCCGTGATTTACATGAAGTTGTTGCATTTGCACATTAATTGCCCATTAAATTCATTATAGAAAGTAATGCTAATAATCAATAGCGTATGATAACGACATGATAATTGTTAATGACGGCCAATCAACCACTCTGGCCCAGAAAGTAAACAATTAAAAGTGTGGTGTCTCATTCCTTCAGGTTGTGAATAGTTTTAGGAGATTTTAAAAATGTCCGATTTTAATTTGTTATTTTTTTTTCCTTACTTTTCCTTTGTGTCTTTTTTCTCTCTCTTAATCCAATCTTTCTTTCTATCTCTTTATTTCTCTTTCTGTACCTGATTTGACTCTAATTCACCCTCCTTCTCAGTCCTTCCTCTGTTTATTTCTCAATCCTTTAATCTCATAGGTTATGGAGATACATTGCTTGTCCTGTTGTTCACCAGGGTCCCAGATGCCCTGTTGGCCCTCGCTGCATCATTATTAGCTCGCACTTCCAGCAACTTTGTGCGCAAAACATTTTAAAACCTAAACATGCACGAACAAGTCGAACTAATGGGGCAAACTGTGAGATTCCCCGCTCCAGTTAAATCTGGCCCATTATATGAAATTTAAAGGGAAGCAGATAATTAAAGGGAGTGGCTGAGTATTAGGACATAAATTCTTACAGCCTTTGGAAAGACTCAAAAGCTATCTCAACCCATTGTTAAGGCTGATGGGGGTGAGGGCTAAGCAGGGACAGGCAAAAATGATGGGAAATTTAGCTCATCTGGCCAAATATTTGCCATGCAAATGACATAAACTGATGTGTTTCCTGCCATTTGGATAATGGCTATGCTGCACACAAGATGCACCTGCTCATCTCTGGCCTCCAACATTCATCAGTATTAGCACTAGAGTGTGAGATTAGCTTTTGTTCTCAAATCCCTGGAGTGGGGTTTGAACCCATAACCTTCATGATTCAGAGGTAAGAGTGCTATCACTGCACCACAGCTACCTTCCTGCAAGTATCCCGCTCGCCTGCTCAAAAGGGCTGGTTAACATCGGGACACAGTGGGAAGACAACGGGATCAGAGGCGGTAAGTGACTGCCCTCATTTTAACTGCCCCCTCTGCCAGGTGCAAGGAGTTAAAATCGGAACCACAGAGACAATGGAAAGGAAAATCGGGGACTATGTATAACGAGCGGGCGTTCTGTCCACTGGTGTCAGTGTTCTGCCTCTGCGAAATTGAAAATTACCTTCATGATCTCATTTATCATCAGACACTGCACAGTAATTAAATCTACCCCCGCATGTCACCTCCCGAGTCCCGCAAGGATCCATCCTTGGCTCCACCCTCTTCCTCATCTACAGGCCGCCTCTGGTGCTATCATCTGCAGACATGGGGTCAGCTTTCACATGTACGCCCTTGACACCCAGCTCTACCCTTCCACCAGCTCTCTTGACCCCTCTACTGTTTCTGCACTGTTGTACTGCTCGTCTGACATCCAGTCTTGGATGAACTTGAACTTCCAGCAGCTAAACTTTGCGAAGACCGAAGACATCGTCTTTGGCTCCTGCCATAAACTCCGTATCCTCGCTATTGATTTCATCCACCTCGCCAGCCACTAAGAGTGAACCAAACTGCTCAGTGATCTGTTTGACCACCAAGCTGAGTTTCCAATCCCAAATCCTCTCTATCACCAAGACCACTTCCTTCCAACTCCGTAACATCTCCCATCTCCCATCTCAGCCCATTTGCTGCAAAACCCTCTTCCGTGACTTTGCAACCTCCAGACTCGGCTATTCCAATGCTCTTCTTGCCAGTCTCCCAACATCCACCCTCTGTAGACTTCAGCTCATCCAATATTCTGATGCCTGTGCCCTATTCCCCACCAAGTCCTATTCACTCATTACCCTTGTCCTCTCTGACCTCATGAATCTCATTCCCCCAAGCCTCAAATTTTAAATTCTTATCATTGTCTTTAAATCCCTTTGCAGTCTTGCTCCTTTCTATCTCTGTAACCTCCCAGAGAGGAGGGGGCAGTGGACAATGGGAAGAAGCCAATCTCAGGTCGGCAGAGGCCCACAGGAGTGCTGTGGAGCCAGGAGGAGCATTCCTGATCACCTTAAAAACATTTTTACCTATCTTTTTGTTGGTGGCCACTTGCTAGGTTGCATGTATCCCCGTAAAACCTGAACGGAGCAAGGCCAATGCCTGCTCTCCTTAAGTCAACCCAATTTCTCGGGGCATATGCAAGGAGCTTAACGCTTGTTTTAGGTGGCCGCCCCGGACGCTTGAAAATCATCTGAGGCCAATATGGCTTTGGATATTTTTCAGGGGTCCTTGGGGCACAGCACTTAGCCCTGCGTAATTGATCATTTCTGTCCACGTTTCCTGACCAGAAACCGGGGCAAAGATGACCAATTTCTATCCAGGGGCCTGACATTCCTGGGGTGGAGAGGGTGCAACACAGGCTGATTGACATCAGGGGACCAGAATTTGGGACAAAATCCATATTCGCTGTGTTTTTGTCCCTCGTAACTTCCACCCTAAATTGCACCCTGGGGGTGGGGAGCAACCTCTTCTTAGGCCCACCCCCGTTATGTACATTAAGCATATCGGGGGGAATATTTTCTCCCCTTCCCCTCACTCTGGTTTCCATGTCCTTCGTCCAATGAACTGAACCCCTGGGCCACCCTGGGAACTTATACTAAAATAATACATTTGAAATTTGAGATATGCACTGCTCACACAAATACTTAATTGCATCACCAAGTGTGTCTTTGTGCAATGTTCTGTGGTGAAATATCTGTAGATCTTCTAGGAACAGGGTCAGACCACCCAAAACTCATTTCATAACCATCTCACCAGTCACGTTTGATATAATTAGATGTTATCCAATGAGTTGCACTTTAATTGATGGTAACAAAAGATTATTGTCAGGTGCACAAAACCAGGCGTCATTGTTAGTCACAGTATGTCAGTTCCACACTCGTTGAGTAACAAGTTTACCCAGGCTGTTCAGTCTGGTTTTTCATTGTTATATATCTAAATGCCTAATTTTGTCATTATGGGTTATTCAGTCAGTTCGCTTCTGAGAAAAACTGTACTCAGGCAGCCACATTTTATCTAATCTGAGTGAAGTTTGGCAAAAACTGTAGGAATACTGGGAGGAGGGCATTTTTGTAAAAAATCTATCTCAAAGTGGGCATAAAGTAACAGACTCACTGGGTGATGCAGCTCCTTGTCTGGAACTTTGATTCTCCAGTAAGTCACAGAGCAAATCTGAGTCATTGGCTTTGTGACTCAATGTAGTTTAAAAAATGAAATATATAATCCCATTTCTGCTGCCCACATCAGTCCTGCTGTACAGGAGGGTATCTGTGCAGAATTAGCTCCCATAGGTTACTGAATGCATCTGGCATGTCCAATTATGTAAAATATGGGTCCAGAAATTGTTTTAAAAAGAACAGTAAGCTCGACAGCACTCTCCGTTGTTAGTGGCGAAGTCAAGGAGCAAGTCCCAGCGTTCACACACGCGCAGTGAAAGGCGGAAATCCAGAACTTGTTCCTCCTGGTTCACCGGCAATATGACATCTTCGAATTAAAGGGATATCGCCGGCTGAAATCAGTGGAAACAAGGGACCAGCATCAACTTGCTCATCTCCCAAGCTGGAATGTAACTAATATTGCCACAAAAAACAGGTACGCTTAAAAATACCAGGTCTAAACTAAGTTTTAACAGTCTTAATGACTGCAAAACAACTAAAAATTAACTTTTAAAAATGTGGAACGTCATTACTCCTTATTTTAATAGTTTTTGGTCATTAAAAAAACATTTTTTTAAAAATTAATAAATATAAAGATTTTTTTTTTACTTTTCCCTTCTGTCTCTTTTATTTAATTTGATGATTTCTGACTCTTTTTTTCGCTGTCTGTAACTGTCTTTACAAATGATTTTAGCGTTGTACCTTTCAATTCCTGGATTTTATGTTCCAGCTTGCAGAAACTCTTTGCAGCTTGTCAAAAATGCTGCGATCTGATTGGTCGAGGGGAGAGAGTGATCCTCTCTCTCCTTCCATGGGTCCTAGCTTCGCTGGAGCTCACTGGGCTCTTCTCCACTTCCCATTCGAGGAAGTGCCTGCGGTAAGCACCGCGGTAAGTTAGCGGGTTAGTATAAATCTATGGAATGGCAAGCACTGTTGGTTCACCGCTCCATGCAATTTCTGGGTCAGCGAAGGATTTCAGCATCTGCTTGAGCATGGAACAGATTTACTGATCCACATCTCATGAGGGAGAAGTAGATTCCTTCAAGACTTTTGGTCTGCCCAGGGTGTAAGGATTTTAAATTTACATTATCAACGCAAAACTAGAAGACACTGGTGTTAAGTTAATAAGCTTCAAGTTAGTGTTGAGGTCAGAAGGCTTTTTTATGCCAGTCACTGGTGAATTGATGGAACACACTCCCAGCAAAATCAGTTCAGACTGAATTTATCAACTCCATCAAAAAGAACAGGTGAAATTTCTGGTTAGCAATGAGGTTATGGTTAAATGGTTCAGTATCGACTCCACAAGGGGAAGGGAGTAGGCCAGGGTTGAACAGTTGAGATATGAGTGTGGATGAATAATTTGTTTGGTGATGTTTGAGGATCATTGTGTATTTGTGTAGGTATTTCCCTCATTAAATTAGTTGGCTGATAATGAGCCCTATGCATTGTCCCACCTATGCACAGTCAACAGATTAAATTAGGTCAGCTCATTTGCATAATTGTGTGACATACAGGGCAAATCTCTTGTGGCAAGCCAGGAGTTTCAGGGCCACCAGCAGCCAATGAAAGGCACATTGTGTGCCAGGCAATTGTCTGGTGTGGGGGAGAGGCACAAAACATGGGGCAAGAGGGCTGTACAGGGCACCGGGCAAGGGAAGCAAGGATGCCAGCTTGGCCAGAATTGCCAGGAATGCAAAATGGCAGGGATGACTGAATTTTCCCATCAAATTTCAATGGCAGCCTTGCCTTCAGTACCTCTTCCAAATGGACTAAACGTGGCTTGATCACTGCCTAATCACCATTTAAAGTAAAGAGCCTATTGACCCTAGCAGACTTGCTCACTTTATATTCACTGTCTACATTGGAGTCCACTGGGTGACTCGAGTATGTTTTATAGACCTGAAGACTCTGTGCATGATTTTCTGGGGAGGGGTTAGTGCATCGGGCACCTGTCATTATATTGGCTCCTAAATGTGTGAGGTAGAATTCCCAATGGGAAGTATGAAAAAAATTGCATTTTTTGCCCTGTTAGGACATGCAGATTTTTTACGTGGTGATAACTGAGATCTATTACAAGCACTGTATTGAGAACTGAAAAGGCTGCCCTGAGACTATTGACAATATTAGCAGATGAATATTTAATATGCTTGTATGATATTCTGCTTTGCCCAGTATTCTAATTCAGGGGTTAACCTGTTTATTTTAATTATTTTAAATGGATTTAAGTCTCCACTAAAATAACATTAAATAATATTATAAACATTAATCCACTAATATCAACAACAATTTCTTGGCTAATATATCTGAATCACAGCCAACTGAACCACAGTAGTATCATTTGTCCTAGATGCCAGTTAGATTGTGTACTTCTAATTCTTATCAACTGGAACATGATGTTTGGAAACCAAACATTGTGTGTTTACTTCTGATTAACATTCCATGGTACACTTTTTAGTCACCAGGGCGAATTCACATTCTATGTGAATTCGCCCTGGTGACTAACACATAATTTCAGATTGCTTGGGTGTGTTAAGACAGGTTGTTGAAAATGCGGTAAAGTCCTTGAGTTCAGGAACTCCCATACTAACATCCCATTGTTTGCCAAGAGCTGCTAATCCTGTTAAGATTCTGCTTGCTTTACCATCTTTTCAAAAAAGACTGCTTTAGAAATTGGTATATGTTGTGCCCTTTTCTTGGGTGTAAAATGGACACAACACTTACCAATTTAGCAATGGGATGGCCTAGCGCTTAATCAGCGCAATGCTATGTTCATGTGGCAAAGAATAAAAGATACAGGTTTCAGTTTGTAAAGAGACACAGTCTGCTTATGGAAACCGTCATCAAGTCATGATGGTGGTAGGAAAAGTGCAATCCATAATGGATAGATTATTCCTGGTTTGTGGAAGAAGCAACCTTTATGGGAAAATAGCCCTTTCTCATTCCATGCTTACATTGTTCTAAAGTCCCATTATAAAGCTTTTCAAAATGAAACCTGAAAAGAATCTGATTTTTGATCACCACAGTCAAAGGTAAGAAATGTATAAGGTCTGGGCTTTGCAACATAAAGCAAATGAAACTGGAGAAAACCAGGATCTCGATTTTTGTCCGTCACTGATAGATTGATATGTAAGACTATATAAGTGGTTCTTGGCAAACCAACTTAAAAGAGGCAGTTTTCTTACCATCCATGGCATGCCAAAGCCCCTACGTTGTGTTCCCAAGAATAGGAATTTGGAGTATGCCGTTTCGAATTGCCACCTCCCTGGTGTTACCTGCTCTAGTTTGTTATGACACTGTTGCTTTTATTATAGTTCTGTGCACATTCGTCAAGTTACATAGGGCAAGGATATCCAAGGTTTTCTTCTTTATGGGCTGCATACCATGGAGACTTAGGGCCATACTTGTTTAAAATCATTAATTTATTTGCATCTCAAGCTGTTATTGTGTTGACCCTCACTAGGGATTTCAACATAATCCATCTGTAGCTTTCCAGGTTTCCCATGAATAAATCACAAATACAATCAGCACTGCGCAAAACTTCACGCTTCAATCCAAATGAATCATGTTTTCATTGGAACGCTTACTGCAGGAAACCCAAAATGTTTACTAAATTGGTGAAACTTCCCTACAGTATTTGTTGTCGAGCCTTTGCTTATTGAATTTACACAGCTAATTATCTTTTAACTGCAAGACAACAGAAGTGTGCAATTTCACTTTTACTTAGTGTTTTGAAATGCATTACCAATGAATAATGAGAATTTCAAGGGAGCCACAAGCAGCTAGTATTTCAGATTGGGACATAATCAATTAACTGAGTAAAGCATAGACCGCCTCCAACTCCTGCTTGTGATGGAGTAAAATTAGTGAAAGTCTTTAACACCCTGCATTGTCTCAGACATGTAGGGGGCTAAATTGGGCCGCATAGCAACCGTTGTGTAGGCGTTACATGGACTCCTAAGCACCGAAAATGGCGTCCGAGACACGCACATTTCCAGCATGACGTGCGCAGGATGCCTTCTTGTTAAAGGCGTTTGCTCACACGCACTTAACGAACACCAGCACCGTGTAAAGTAAGGAGATTATGTGGTAGGTCATTGTGCAACGCTGATTTAAAGGGACAGATGTGATTTTGGAACTCCACGCTCCAGCTAACGCACTGTGGTAATCTCGCACAGCTGAACAGGTCTTAAACAGCTTGGAGGATCCCCACTGGTGCGATTTAGGAGGATCTTGGAGGAGTTACAGGTTAGTTGCTGGATTACTGTTACTGGCTGCTGATGCATTTGTACCTGTTTTTGGAGGTCTCCTATACTTGAATACTAGGACAAGGGGACATAGCCTAAAAATTAGAGCCAGGACTTTCAGGAGTGAAATTAGGAAACACTTCTACACGCAAAGGGTGGTAGAAGTTTGGAACTCTCTTCCGCAAACGGCAGTTGATGCTAGCTCAATTGTGAATTTTAAATCTGAGATTGATCGATTTCTGTGAAGTGAGGGTATTAAGGGATATGGGGCTAAGGCAGGTATATGGAGTTAGGTCACAGATCCGCTATGATCTCATTGAATGGCAGAACAGGCACGAGGGGCTAAATGGCCTACTCCTGTTCCTATCGTCCTATGTTCCTATAATAAAGTTTCAATACTCTACAAAGAGTGAGCTGGCTAGCTGACAGGCAACAGCAAGGGCACTGGCGGAGTGGGACAGGAATGCTGTCATCCTGAGAGAATAGCTGCCAGTGTGTGTGACCTGTGAGTTGTGGGTGTGCAACTTGCAACAGTGGTAATGTGTGAGGGTGAGAGGAAGCATCTGATTGTAAGAGTTGAGAACTGATTGAAAGAGTTTGTTGGTAGGTGGGTGATGGGGGTGTAGTGTGTGGAGCAGTGGATGCGGCTAGTGGCGCAGCTGGTAGGAGACACTTGACAGTTGAACTCACTCACCTTGACCACTCATGTCAAATCATTGAACTTCTTCCTGCACTGCTTCCATGTTCGTGATGCTATGCTCCTGCCATCCCCTACTGCCTCCCACTGACTCTGGAATATATGTCTGGAGGGCCTCTTGCCCCCCACTGCGGATATAGAATACCCCTCCTTCTGTCCACCTCTTGCACCAAGGCCTCTGGTGCATCATCAGAGAACCTTGGTGCACGGACTCTCCCAGGTCCGATACAAACTCAGATCAGGAGATTGGTGGGGCGTGGCGTGCAGATTGGAGGATGTGGGATGTAGTTTTGAGCAACCATTAGACAATGTTTTGAAATAACTCCACAGTTTGTAAACATCAGGACGGGACCTGCATCTGTGTTTTCCATGTGGGATTTCTGATCTCCGTTCAGACTCTGTGCGGACCCCGTATCTTATATTTTTCAAATATCTCAGTCCTGCAAACGTTGAGCAGCCCAGTTGTTGCTCATCAAAAATTCCAGAGTTCCCATCATCACCGTGCTTCACTATATTGCAGCACAGATTCACTTCACCATTGACTTCCACCACTTCCTGGAGCTATGGTGCACACTCTGCATTGGTGCAGGCTGCCTTTTAGTGATGTTGGCCACTTGCACTATCTGGGCCCCCTGCTGGTGAGCAGCCACTCAACAGTGCAGGTAGGGCTGGCTGCACGCAGCAATCACGTACAACAGCGAATGTTATGTGCTGCCTGCATCTCAACGACCGGGCGTGGGTTAATCACGCACCACGATCCCCATACCCATTTTCAGGGATTAACCAATTTAACCCCCGTATAATCTTATATGTATGAGAATCAATTAATCCTTAAGGAACTGGGTACTCCTTGATTTAAAATCATTTTGTATAGGTTTTCCGCCACCTAAGAGCTGCAAAACATATTGGTCAGAATTCATAGATATTCTGCACATCTACTGGAGTCAATTTTCTATAAACTTGTCCACAAAGTATTTGACAAATTGCAAGTAATGCAGAAAACTGCACTTCAGCAGATCAACAAGAGCCTTATGAATAAGAATAATTGAGGCCCTTGCATCTTTTCCACCTGGGCGTTAATTATCGCTTGGGTGGAGCGCAGAAAGGAGACTCATGCACTCCTAACACAACCTGCCAGGTTATCCCCCACTCATTTAAAATGAAGGAGAATCCACCAGATTCTGTTATCAGTGTGCGATCCTCCCTAACAGATTGATCTTCCAGTGCTCCACCCAGGCGATGCTTAATGCCCTGGTGCTGTAAATCAAAACCTACCCCATTATCTCTGTTACAGGTTATGTTCTCCACTTCTTGAGTTCCCCTAATGCCACAAACCATATCCCAACCAAGTCACCTCTTGAACTAGTGCTCAGAGTTGTGGAAGACCATGTGGGCTGACTTGTTTATTGTTCTCATCTCTGAGGGTGGACCTCCACTTGGCAACTCTGCCATATGCCCCAGTTGAGATTGGGAACCTGTATGGGGAGTCATGGGGAGAAACTGCATTCTTCTGCTTTGTGGACCAGTCTGTTGGTACACAGGTATATTTTGCAACCAAGCCATCTGCAGTGACAACCTCAGCAATGCTTGCCATAGCTATAGTAGTTGTATCTCTCATGAATGCTCCCACTATTGCTATGGATACTTTGGTGGTACTGTATCGAAGAAGCGGTTAAGGCTGGCTTTAACTCACGTGGAGTTAAAGGAAACCATCAAGTTTCAGATCTTTGGGCCTTGTGAGACAATGGACTCCAGTAGTGGCTTACCTGAAGAAGCATAGGACCAGTTGAGTGATGGTCATGTCAGCTCTGTGCCACCAAGTTGCATAAGTGGTAGCCGGTAGCACTTCGAAAAAATATAGAGCTCTCAGCTAATGTTCCCAAGTTATGTTCTGTTCTATATGGACTCTCAAACTAGATGATATACAGGTTGCAGATGCAGGTAGTGAGCCATCTGGCTGTCAGGCAGCTCACCAGTTGGCCAATTGTCAACCCCCACTGCTATTCCATCAACTGGTGGAGTATTTAGGCACAGGTCAAACGAGAAGTTCACAAGTCACAAAGGGCACTTTAAAGCATTGAAACACTTCAAAAACTCACACGGTATGGACTGGAACGTCACATGCACTAAAATATTAGAACCACATATTGGAATGATTGTTGTTTTCATTCCTGCAATGTGTGAAAAGGAGTTTTTCTAAACCATACTAACCGTAGGAAATTAGGCACCACTAAATAGGAAAAACAACTAGCACTTCTGTGACTGTAAATATATCCAATTATTTTCAATGGTACCCAATTGCGGAGCCACTGGAAGCTCTGTTCTATGAGTCACCTGTCACACAGGTC
This sequence comes from Heptranchias perlo, assembly GCF_035084215.1. Lineage (NCBI taxonomy): Eukaryota > Metazoa > Chordata > Chondrichthyes > Hexanchiformes > Hexanchidae > Heptranchias > Heptranchias perlo. Next base: position 5,061,910 of record NC_090329.1, read on the forward strand.
TCCTTGGCTGCAGTGTTTGTGTGCTGCCGATGAACCCAGGTTATAGTGATCAAACCTCTGCTTGCTGATTATTCATTTCTTCCAATGCCATGGAGAAACTTTGACATCTCGCTCGGCCTTTGCTGACAGTCAGTGTTTCACGCCTCACGTTGGCATGTCAGTATTTGACCAGAATTGGAGATTGCCAGTGTCAATCAATTCAATCATTTGGAAGGCAGGCATGGATGCTGTTAGAACCAATCAGATGTTATGTTCTCCTGCTGTTCATTGTGCACAAAGGTGAATTAGAAAAATGTAAAGTGAGCTCTTAAATTCTGGAAGCTGCAGATATAGGCGGTTGTTTTAACCTTTGTCACCAGATAAGTAATGTAAATAAGCTGATAAAATGCATGTTTTAAAAACTCTTCATGGTAGATTTTCCTGTTCCTATTCTTGGGTGTTTTGGATCACTTGAGCACAGTGAATACAGGAAAATTGGGCAGGGACGATCACATGTCCATGAGAAAGACCACCTAACTTTCTGCCCATTTCTTGCAGGCATGTGCTCCTCCCTGCCCAATCTTCCTCTGTGTCCAGGAAGTTCAAAGCATCCCAGGTTCAACAACAGGAAAATGTGCCCCATCGTTTTTCCCAAAGGAACTTTCTGCAGCATGGAGTTCTTCACTCTTCGCTAAAAGTTTTCTTTTCCTTCAAGACTGGTAGCTGCTTCTTTGAGATAATTGTAAACAATTTTACAACACCAAGTTATAGTCCAGCAATTTTATTTTAAATTCACAAGCTTTCGGAGGCTTCCCCCTTCGTCAGGTGAACGATGTGAAGGGGGAAGCCTCCGAAAGCTTGTGAATTTAAAATAAAATTGCTGGACTATAACTTGGTGTTGTAAAATTGTTTACAATTATCAACCCCAGTCCATCACCGGCATCTCCACATCTTTGAGATAAAGCAGATAGTTCCTGGTATGGATGTATTAACTGGTTAGATTTCAGCATTTCTGTAATTGCTGGGGTTTCGAAATAAATTGATGATGGAATGTGCTGCAATTTACTTAATTTTTTAAAAAACACAGATTTACACTAAGAGTTTGCAGTAAGCTTCAAAATGCTGGACAATGCACAAAATTATTTGTCACATTTTTTTGTGGGCTGATGACCTCAGACAACCCGTGCTCCCAGAAAATGGTTTTAGAATTCACGTACCCTTCAATAATTTCTAAATCCACCACTGCTGTAATCTGGGTTTTTGTCTGCTCAAATAAAATTGATCAAAGTTATCAGGGTACACCTGCAACTTAAGTATGACAAGTTCAAACCCCGCTGCACAGTCTCTCTTCTCTTCGCAGTTGGTGGCAGAGCCTTCAGCCACCTGAGTCCCATTCTCCGGCACTGCCTCCCGAACCTTCTCCACTTCTCCGTCTCTCCACTCCACCTTTAAAAGCATTCACAAAACCTCTTCAACCACGCTTTTGGTCATCCCTCCCAATCTCTGCCTTCCTGGCTCATTGTTCATTTCCTCACACCTATTTGTGAAGTTCATTTAGCGTAAAGGAACTATATAAATGCAAGTTTGTTGTAGTAGAAGTAACTCTTTGTCCTAATATCTCCAATGGGCCTATATATGAGGCTGTTTTGAGCTTTCACATCCATGGGGTAGTGTCAACTCTCTTAAAGTTGTTGGCCAGCTTTTGCTAGTTTCACGGCTTGGCATGTTTATCTTTGCATTATTAACTCATAGACCTTCATGTGACTAGAGAGAGCTCTGTTGATCTGAGTTGAGTGACTGAAAGGTTCTAACTCTTTAACCCTGTAAACTGACCCTTTGGCAAGGCTTTAAGCTCCAAGCAAACAATTGTTTGTCTTATTTTTTTATCTCATTTCAGCATGAAAGCAAAATCTGCAGTGAAAACACTTTCTACTGGTTTTCTCACCAGTTTACTCATAGTTGTTTCTCTGTTGAAGTTACCCTCCTACATGACTAAGAGCTAGTTTGTTGCCAGATATGGATTTACGCTATTGATCAAATTGTTCAAGAGTTGAGCTAACTGCTGCTGTTTCTTTAAGGTACTGTGTGGGAGAACCTTCACCACACAGACTGCAGCGGTTCAAGAAGGCGGCTCACCACCACCTTCTCTAGGGCAATTAGGGATGGGCAATAAATGCTGGCCTCGCCAGCGACACCCACATCCCATGAACGAATAAAATAAATACAATCTGGGAGGATTGGCAACCCAAACTTGTTCACATTTTTTGGGAAAAAGCAACACAGACAGTAGAAAGAACTGGCCTTTGTAAACTTATACTGAAGTCAAAACACTGCTCTATTTTCAGACTTAGAATCGGCAATTTTAACTCCTGAGTGTTAAGCCAGGCAGTGGAAACCCAAACGTCCCACCTGGGAGCTGCGGTATGAGGTTCAGTCAGTTTTAACAGCCAGGACTCATTAATATTTGCCAGGTGCTCACCCTAAATAGGCATGAAGAGGCAGCTGGCCAGTTACCCCTGCCCCCCGCAAAGATTGGGTGCCTCAGAGGCTGCCTGCTGGCACTCACATAAGTCGAGGGGGGGAGGGGGAAGAGCCAAGGTCCAAACTTTCTATGGAAGGCCCAGGGAAGCACTCCTGCTCCTCCTGGCCCCACAAAGGTAAGTTCTGTATTTGCCTCTGTGGCCTCCGCTTCTGTTCCAACAGGTTTTATTGGTCGGAGCTCCAGGTAAATTTTCTCATCACCGGAACAGCAATAAACTTTGACTTTGACTAACGAAAAGGCATTCCATGAATTTCAATGTAAATTGCATGCCTTTTAATATGAAGTCATAGCAATTTCAAAATTAATTTGACTTGTTTTTTATCCATTCATGGAATGTGGGCGTGGCTGGCGAGGCCTGGCATTTATTGCCCATCCCGAATTGCCCTTGAGAAGGTGGTGGTGAGCTGCCTTCTTGAACCGCTGCAGTCCGTGTGGTGACGGTTCTCCCACAGTGCTGTCAGGAAGGGAGTTCCAGGATTTTGACCCAGCGACGATGAAGGAACGACGATATATTTCCAAGTCGGGATGGCATGTGACTTGGAGGGGAACGTGCAGGTGGTGTTGTTCCCATGTACCTGCTGCCTTTGTCCTTCTAGGTGGTAGAGGTCGCGGGTTTGGGAGGTGCTGTCGAAGAAGCCTTGGCGAGTTGCTGCAGTGCATCCTGTGGATGGTACACACTGCATCCACAGTGTGCCAGTGGTGAAGGGAATGAATGTTTAGGGTGGTGGATGGGGTGCCAATCAAGCGGGCTGCTTTGTCCTGGATGGTGTTGAGCTTCTTGAATGTTGTTGGAGCTGCACTCATCCAGGCAAGTGGAGAATATTCCATCACACTCCTGACTTGTGCCTTGTAGATTGTGGAAAGGCTTTGGGGAGTCAGGAGGTGAGTCACTCGCCGCAGAATACCCAGCCTCTGACCTGCTCTTGTAGCCACAGTATATATGTGGCTGGTCCAGTTAAGTTTCTGGTCAATGGTGACCCCCAGGATGTTGAATGTGGAGGATTCGGCGATGGTAATGCCGTTGAATGTCAAGGGGAGGTGGTTAGACTCTTTCTTGTTGGAGATGGTCATTGCCTGGCACTTGTCTGGCGTGAATGTTACTTGCCACTTATCAGCCCAAGCCTGGATGTTGTCCAGGTCTTGCTGCATGCGGGCTCGGACTGCTTCATTATCTGAGGGGTTGCGAATGGAACTGAACACTGTGCAGTCATCAGCGAACATCCCCATTTCTGACCTTATGATGGAGGGAAGGTCATTGATGAAGCAGCTGAAGATGGTTGGGCCCAGGACACTTAATAGGGGAGGAAGCTGTTCACTTGTCCCATTATTGAAGATGTGAGTTATTGTACCCACAAAGCCATATGGTGCTCATTTGAATCAAAGGAGAAGAAATCGTTTCTCATCTCGCTTGTTTTTTGGATGAAAAATTTGTGTTGGTGGGCTGCAGTCTTTTGCACCTAATCCGTCCTGGAAGTGCACCTGGTGCAAAATTGGAAGCCAGTGACTTCCAGGTGCCCAGGGCGCCTGAAATATGAAAATCAGATTTTTTTTTTTAGGAGCCTGGTCAAAATTCATCATCATCAACGAGGCAAGTCATGCTCTGCTCAGTTGTTCCAGGTCTTAAAGTGACCACTGGGGGCCGTCCACAAAAAGGTAAGTTAACTTTTTTCTACTTTTGTTTCTGTGGAGCACACTTGGTCCTCCTAGCTCCACAAATATACTGCAGGCCGGAACCTGCCCGAGCCAGCCTGGGCTCTCCCCACTCCGGCTCACCTCCCAGGACTTACCTGCAGGTTGACTTGGCATTGGAGGCGAACGAGTTTCCCAAGGTCTCGATTGGCATCCGCAGATCGCCATTTGTATCGAGATGAGGCCTGAGACCTCATTTCCAGCGCCCCTCGGGTCGATGTCTTCATGTGGGCGTTCCAGGCACGACGTCCATTTCGTGCCGGTTTCCAGCTCAACGTGAATTTCTCCCCCAGTGAGTCGTAACCATGATTTCCCTTACTTTCTAATTCGTTAGAGGCCACCAGTTTTGTTTTGTTGTGAACTGTACTTAAAAGAAGAAACTTAGTAGAATGGATCTGGTTGACTATTTATGGAAAATGCAGCCTGATAATTGAAAGAAAGAAAGAACTTTCATATATAAAGCAGTTTTCATGCTCTCAGGACATTCCAAAGTACTTTACAGCCAATGCAGTGCGTTTGAAGTGTAGGCACTGTTGTAATGTAGGCAGCCAATTTCCACACAGCAAGGTCCAACAAACAACAATGAGATAATGACTAGATAATCTGTTTTTAATGAAGTTGGTTGCGGGATAAATGTTGGCCAGGACATCGGGGAGAACTCCCCCGCCCTTCTTCAAAATAAATTGGAACGAGCCTTGATCAGAAATAAGATAGTAATTTTTTCGCTGAAGTAATGTCAATTATTTACTTCCTGCCTTTTGTTAAGGCATACCATTAGTACCTTATCATCAGCTTTAATCATTCCAAACCTCTCCCTCCACAGTAACCATGATGTGGAGATGCTGGTGATGGACTGGGGTGGACAAATGTAAGGAATCTTACAACCACCAGGTTATAGTCCAACAGTTTTATTTGAAAATCACAAGCTTTCGGAGGCTTTCTCCTTCGTCGCCAGTGGCAGGAAGCTGCAGCCGGGGCCTTTGGGGACGGTCCTCGACAATCAGGAGGTGGGCAGGCTACAGATTGGTGCTGAGGGGATGGGGGTCAGCTGTGATCGCGGGAGGGAGGCAGGCTGCCCAGGATTAGACACAATATTCCAGCTGTGATCGCGGGAGGTGGGTAGGCTGCCCAGAATTAGACACAATACTCCAGCTGTGGCCTAACCAGTGATTCATAAAGGTTTACCATAATTTCCTTGCTTTTGTACTCTAGGCCTCTATTTATAAAGTCCAGGATCCCATATGCTTTTTTAACGGCCTTATCACTGCTAGTAATCACACATCAGCTGCGCATGAATGGAGTGAAAGTCGTTGGGGGTGATTTTAAAACGGAGCTGGGAAGGAGGCGGAGGAGTCAAATTGAGGTCAGGAAACCCATTAGTACGGGTTTCCCGGATGCCTTTACGATTTTGACGTAAGGACGTCTTTTTTTTTGTCGGTTTCCTGCCCGACTGATGGGCTGATTGACAGGCTGGTCTGAGTCAGACGGGAGACCAGCCAGGGAGAGGACATCTTCAGGTAAGTCTACAGGTAAGCCTTTGTTTGTATGGATGGGGGGGTGGGGGGCACGGGGGTACATGGGTGAGCATGGGGGGCATGGGTGGGCACAGGGGCATGAATGGGCATAGATGGGCACATGTGGGCATAGGTGGGCATGGGGGTTGCGAGTCATTGGGGATGGGAGCGGGAGTCATCGCGGGGGTCCGCAATCATTGAGGGGAAGGGTCGGGGGTCGGAGGTTCGGAGTGCGGGGGAGGGTCAGGGTCGGGGGATCGGGGTCAGTGTTCGGGGGATCGTGTTTGGGGGTCAGGGGTTCAGGGTCGGGAGACGGGGAGGATCGGGGTTGGGTTAACGGGATTGGGGGGAGGATCGGAGCCGGGCGATCAGGGTCGGTGGAACGGGGTCGGGGAGGATCGGGGTTAGGGGGCGGATCGGAGACGGGAGTCGGGGGATCAGGGTTGAGGGTCGGGGCGGATTGGGGTTGGGGTGTCCGTGATCGGGGGTCTGGGGTCTGCGATCAGGGGGGTCCGCGATCGAAGGGAGGATCGGGGTCAGGGGTTGGGGAATCGGGGTCGGGGGGGTCCACAATCGGGGGGAGGATCGGGGTCCAGGAATCAGGATCGGGGGTCGGGGGATCGGGCTCTGGGGTCGGGGAGTAGATCGGGGTCGGGGGTCGGGGTCGGGGGTCCGCAATGGTGGGGTGGTCGGTGCAGGTAGGCTTGGGGGGCCTGGGGAAAGCACTTCTGCTCCTCTGGGCCCACAAGCTGTGCCTTTCTAGGCACATACATGTTAACCTCGGGCCTTCTCGCCTCCTTTCATGAGGTGTAATACAGAAGGCCCGGGAATCCCGGACCCCCGGGGTTGAAATCGGGAATTGGTGAAAAATGAAGGCCTAAAGGTTTTAAGGCCCGACCCGCCTCCTGGGAGCAGGTTGGTCGCCTGCCCATTGTCCCATCCTGGTGAAAACCGGACGGGGGATGGGGATGGGGGCGGGTCTGAAATTGTGGCAAATTTCAATGCCCCCCACCCTCAGCCCACCTATTTTTTAATTTGAAAATTGAGCCCCCTGTGATTTTTACGGTTGGTGGGTTTGTGTAAAAGTGATGTGGATGCAGTCAATGACGCCATGGACTTGGTGTATTCTAGGAGAGCTTTTTGAGCCAGCATGTAGAAAGTCCGACAAGAGAGGGGGCGGTACTGGACCTAATTCTTGGGAATGAGTCCGGCCAAGTGGAAGAAGTGCTAGTAGGTGAGCACTTTGGTGAGAGTGACCATAATTCGGTGAGATTTAAGGTGGTCATGGAAAAGGACAGGGAGGGGCCGGAAATAAAGGTTCTAAATTGGGGGAAGGCCGATTTTAATAGGATAAGGCAGGATCTGGCCAAAATGGACTGGGATCAGCTGCTTGTAGGAAAATCCGCATCGGAGCAATGGGAGTCTTTCAGAAGGGAGATTGAGACCATACAATGGCAATATGTTCCCGTAAAGGTCAAGGGTGGTTCCAAGAACTCCAGGGAACCTTGGATGTCAGGGGATATACGAGAATGGATTAGGAAAAAAAGGAGGGCTTTTGGCAGATACAAAAGGCTAAGGACGGAGGAAGCCCGAGAGGAGTACAAAAAGTGCAGGGGGATACTTAAAAAAGAAATTAGGAGATCAAGGAGGGGCCATGAAAAAACTCTGGCGAGCAGAATAAAGGAAAATCCTAAGATGTTTTATAAGTATATTAAGGGTAAGAGGATAACTAGGGAAAAAATAGGGCCCATGAGGGACAAAAATGGCAATCTGTGTGTGGAGCCGGCAGATGTAGGAGGGGTTCTAAATGAATTTTTTGCATCTGTTTTCACTATGGAGAAGGACAACGTAGACAGAGAAATACGACAGGGGGACTGTGATATACTCGAACATATTAACATCGAGCGGGAGGAGGTATTGGCGGTTTTAGCAGGCCTAAAAATGGATAAATCCCCAGGCCCGGACGAAATGTATCCCAGGCTACTGTGTGAGGCAAAGGAGGAGATTGCGGGGGCTCTAACACATATATTCAGAACCTCTCTGGCCACAGGGGATGTGCCAGAGGACTGGAGAACCGCTAATGTAGTACCATTATTCAAGAAGGGGAGTAGGGAAAAACCGGGGAACTACAGGCCAGTGAGCCTATCAGTGGTAGGAAAATTATTGGAAAAAATTCTGAAGGACAAAATTAGACTCCACTTGGAGAAGCAAGGATTAATCAGGGATAGTCAACATGGCTTTGTCAAGGGAAGATCATGTCTGACTAATTTGATTGAATTTTTTGAGGGGGTGACTAGGCGTGTGGATGAGGGTAACGCAGTGGATGTGGTATACATGGATTTCAGTAAGGCCTTCGATAAAGTCCCGCACAGGAGACTGGTCAAGAAGGGATGAGCCCATGGAGTCCAGGGTGCCTTGGCACTTTGGATACAAAACTGGCTTAGTGGCAGAAGGCAGAGGGTGATGGTCGAAGGTTGTTTTTGTGACTGGAAGCCTGTGGCCAGTGGGGTACCACAGGGATCTGTGCTGGGGCCCTTGCTGTTTGTGGTCTACATTAACGACTTGGATATGAATGTAAAAGGTATGATCAGTAAGTTCGCTGATGATACAAAAATTGGTAGGGTGGTAAATAGCGAGGAGGATAGCCTCAGTCTGCAGGACGATATAGATGGGTTGGTCAGATGGGCGGAACAGTGGCAAATGGAATTTAACCTGGAAAAGTGCGAGGTGATGCACTTTGGAGGGACTAACAAGGCAAGGGAATACACAATGAATGGGAGGACCCTAGGCAAGACAGAGGGTCAGAGGGATCTTGGTGTGCAAGTTCACAGATCCCTGAAGGCGGCAGAACAGGTAGATAAGGTGGTAAAGAAGGCATATGGGATACTTGCCTTTATTAGCCGAGGCATAGAATATAAGAGCAAGGAGGTTTTGATGGAGCTGTATAAAACACTGGTTAGGCCACAGCTGGAGTACTGTGTGCAGTTCTGGTCGCCACACTACAGGAAGGATGTGATCGCTTTGGAGAGGGTGCAGAGGAGATTCACCAGGATGTTACCAGGGCTGGAGCGCTTCAGCTATGAAGAGAGACTGGGAAGATTGGGTTTGTTTTCCTTGGAGCAGAGGAGGCTGAGGGGGGACATGATTGAGGTGTACAAAATTATGAGGGGCACAGATAGGATGGATACTAAGGAGCTTTTTCCCTTCGTTGAGGGTTCTATAACAAGGGGGCATAGATTGAAGGTAAAAGGCGGGAGGTTTAGAGGGGATTTGAGAAAGAACTTTTTCACCCAGAGGGTGGTTGGAGTCTGGAACTCACTGCCTGAAAGGGTTGTGGAGGCAGGAACCCTCACAACATTCAAGAAGCATTTGGATGAGCACTTGAAATGCCATAGCATACAAGGCTACGGACCAAATGCTGGAATATGGGATTAGATTAGACTGGGCTTGATGGCCGGCGCGGACATGATGGGCCGAAGGGCCTCTATCCGTGCTGTATAACTCTATGACTCTATGACTCTATGAACCTGTCCAACACCACAGCCCTATCCTGCTTCTTCTGGATGTCCAGGGGGAAAAGTGAATAATGCGTTTGATTTAGCAAACAGGACATCAATCACCCGCTCAATGCAAGCATGGCCTGCAGGCTGCCTGATGTTACTGATATTCCCTGTGGCAGCCTGGAACAAGCCAGAGGCAAAGAAGTTGAGGGTTGTAGTGAGCTTGACTGCAACAGACAATCCAGTGCCAGCTGTGGCAGTTGGTTGCAGGTCTTGTTGCAGGAGGCAACACATAGACAACCTCCGTATGGAAGTGCAGCCTCCTTGCGCACTGCTCCTCAGAGAACTGCAGGGTATGTTGTCCTGGGCCTATACACTCTGTGAGGATTCTTGTGAGCATGCCTCTTTCTATTTGATTTCCCTCTAGCTGCAGCTCTGTTTGCTCCTTCCACCTGCTCCTGCTCCTCCTTATCCTTCTCTCGCCAGAGTGGAATTCCCAGAATGACCAGAAGAAAGAAGTGCATTGCCAAAAGCGTCCATAAGAGTTCAGAAAGTCCATTAGCAACTACAAGCACTTTGAAATCATCCAAGTTCCAAAAAAAAATTGAATACAATAATAAAAGCTAATAAAATGTCTCCCAAAACTTTCTAGAGTTTTATTTGATAGCAGCTGAGGTTCTCTTTAAATGGCCACCTCCTGACTTGTACCAGCCATGGTTTGTGGGCGGGAGCAGGAAATGGTGGTAGCAGAGATCAAATTGGCATTGGGGCTTGTAACTATGCCATTCAACCCTGATTTGCATTTATTATGAGGCTCCTGCCTGTTTTTGGTGGTAGCTCTTGCCGTCTGGATCAGGGTCTGCCCTAAAATTGGCTGGGGTGGCAACTCTTCAGTAACGTGGCATTTCCATTGTGTTCACTATTTTGGTCCCACTACCACTCCATTTTTCAGCGCAAGTGAAGCAGTAGCGGCGTGGAAATCGCCCCCAAGAAACCATACTTCAGGTCCTACAATACCTCTGAGCATCTCCACAGGAGATCTTCTGGTATATATTAGACTCAATGCGCGGGTGAAGTTGGTGCCAGGCAGCGGCCTCCTGCCACCCCAAACTTCTGCTCCCGCCTGCCGGCCAGCTGCCGCTTCCAGCCTGTTTCAGGCGGGCAGCTGATCTGCGGCGTGCGGATGAGCTAAGCTGCTGATGTTGGGAAGGTTTGGCACATGCATGCCCGAATTGAGGCTTGTGTGTCAATAAGTTATCCAACTGCAGGAACATCACAGCTGAGCACAATCTTGTCTTTACCTAATGTACGCACACATGTACATCCAACTGGGTTGTTAGATGGCAATCATGATCAGAAATGCTGGCTGATTTTCCTCTCCTTAGCTCAGGGACACAGAAGCAAATTGCACCTGTACTTTTGGTCTGGCTGAGATCAGTTAAGTCTGCATTGATCACGGGTCGAATCTTTGACTTTCCTGGTCCAAATACCTGTAATGAATCTTATCCCCAAACCATTTGGAGAGCTGTAATATATTTTAATAGAAGAATTTACTTTGAATAGGTCAATGCCTCCATTAATATTATGTTTAGGTCCTTGGCTAGCTCTACGTTCCATATTATTATTCTTGGTTAGTTAAGGGTATTCCAAGAATTGCTAACCAAATCCTATGAACTCATCAGCACATTCGTTCTGTGGATCTCAGAGGCTACTGAGCTGTTGGTATAAAAAATAAGAATCGTAATTGTGATTCATTTAAGCTGGATCTGGAGGGGTTGGGCTAATACTTTGTAAACATACACGGGCAAATGGTTGTTGCTGATTAAGAGGCAGGAGGAGATTAATATTGTTCATGGATATCAAGAAACGGCTGAGTGCACTGGATACAGCAAAGGCTATGGGCCCCGACAACATCCCAGCTGTAGTGCTGAAGACTTGTGCTCCAGAACTAGCTGCGCCTCTAGCCAAACTGTTCCAGTACAGCTACAACACTGGCATCCACCCGACAATGTGGAAAATTGCCCAGGTATGTCCTGTCCACAAAAAGCAGGACAAATCCAATCCGGCCAATTACCGCCCCATCAGTCTACTCTCAATCATCAGCAAAGTGATGGAAGGTGTCGTCGACAGTGCTATCAAGCAGCACTTACTCACCAATAACCTGCTCACCGATGCTCAGTTTGGGTTCCGCCAGGACCACTCGGCTCCAGACCTCATTACAGCCTTGGTCCAAACATGGACAAAAGAGCTGAATTCCAGAGGTGAGGTGAGAGTGACTGCCCTTGACATCAAGGCAGCATTTGACCGAGTGTGGCACCAAGGAGCCCCAGTAAAATTGAAGTCAATGGGAATCAGGGGGAAAACTCTCCAGTGGTTGGAGTCATACCTAGCACAAAGGAAGATGGTAGTGGTTGTTGGAGGCCAATCATCTCAGCCCCAGGGCATTGCTGCAGGAGTTCCTCAGGGCAGTGTCCTCGGCCCAACCATCTTCAGCTGCTTCATCAATGACCTTCCCTCCATCATAAGGTCAGAAATGGGGATGTTTGCTGATGACTGCACAGTGTTCAATTCCATTCGCAACCCCTCAGATAATGAAGCAGTCCGAGCCTGCATGCAGCAAGACCTGGACAACATCCAGGCTTGGGCTCATAAGTGGCAAGTAACATTCGCACCAGATAAGTGCCAGGCAATGACCATCTCCAACAAGAGAGAGTCTAACCACCTCCCCTTGACATTCAACGGCATTACCATCGCCGAATCCCCCACCATCAACATCCTGGGGGTCACCATTGACAAGAAACTTAACTGGACCAGCCATATAAATACTGTGGCTACGAGAGCAGGTCAGAGGCTGGGTATTCTGCGGCGAGTGACTCACCTCCTGACTCCCCAAAGCCTTTCCACCATCTACAAGGCACAAGTCAGGAGTGTGATGGAATACTCTCCACTTGCCTGGATGAGTGCAGCTCCAACAACACTCAAGAAGCTCGACACCATCCAAGATAAAGCAGCCCGCTTGATTGGCACCCCATCCACCACCCTAAACATTCACTCCCTTCACCACCGGCGCACTGTGGCTGCAGTGTGCACCATCCACAGGATGCACTGCAGCAACTCGCCAAGGCTTCTTCGACAGCAACTCCCAAACCCGCGACCTCTACCACCTAGAAGGACAAGGGCAGCAGGCGCATGGGAACAACACCACCTGCACGTTCCCCTCCAAGTCACACACCATCCCGACTTGGAAATATATCGCCGTTCCCTCATTGTCGCTGGGTCAAAATCCTGGAACTCCCTTCCTAACAGCACTGTGGGAGAACCGTCACCACACGGACTGCAGCGGTTCAAGAAGGCGGCTCACCACCACCTTCTCAAGGGCAATTAGGGATGGGCAATAAATGCCGGCCTTGCCAGCGACGCCCACATCCCGTGAACGAATAAAAAAAAAAAAAAAAAAAGGATTAACCAGGCATAAGAAGGTAATGAAGGAAAAGCTATATTGTTTGATACTTTTGCAAAGAGGATTAGGAATACAGTTTTGAAATTAAAGTTATATGCGGCTAGTGAAACATTGACATTATTGGAACCACAGAAATATGGGCCCATATTTTAACTCGGAAAAATTGGTGGGTTGAGGGCGGGGGGGGAGTAAAAATGTTAAAAATCTAAAACCCGCCCACAACCCGCCTCCAGCCCGCCCATTTCTGGTATTAAAAGCCGAAGGACGAGGGGCTCTTAGGAGGCGGGTCGGTCACTAAAAGCTTTCAAGGAGGTTGTGGGCCTCTATTTTGGCAGGTTTTTTGTTTTTAACCCCTGGGGGCCGGGATTCCCGGGCATGCCACGTGAGAAGAGGCAAGAAGGCCTGAAATAGCAGGTAAGTGACTTTATAGCACAGTTTGTGGGCCCGGAGGAGAAGGAGTGCTTCCCCCAGGCCCAACAAGCTTAACTGCAGCAAACCCCGCCACTCCCCCCCCCCGCCATGATCTCCCAACCCCGCGATCTCCGAACTTCCCCACAATCTCTGACCCCCCCATGATCTATGGCCCCCCCCCACAATCTCTGAACTCCCAATGACTCCCGACCCCGAACCTCGATGACTCCCAATGACTCCCGACCCCGAACCTCGATGACTCCCAACCCCAACCCTCCTGATTGCTCCCGACCCCGATGACTCCCAATGACTCCCGACCCCGGACCTCGATGACTCCTGACCCCAACCCCCGATGACTCCCAATCCCTCCTCCGTGACCAACTGCACCTCCCCCCCACCCCCCACCCATCTAAGATTGTCGATCGGGCTGGCCTGTCGATCAGGAAACCAATAAAAAAAAGTAAGATGTCCTTACGTCAAAATGATACGGACGTCTGGGAAACCCGTACTAATGGGTTTCCTATCAGAACTCCCCCCCCGGCCGTCTCCCTGGATCGCAGTAAAAATATAGGTCATGGTTGTTGGCTGAAGATGGGATGGCCATGTGATAGAGCTAAGAGGGTATAGTCCATTTTACAAAGGCATATACTGATTAAATGAAATGTAGAAGTGGCTTTATTATTAAGGAATGTGATAATAGGTGTCAAAAGGGTAGGTGTGAGACAGTAGAAGCAACATGGGTAAAAATTGCTAACAATATGAGGACAACTTAATCACCACCTCAAGGTATACAGGTAGGAACAGGTAGATAGAAAACTGTTTGGCCAGTCAGAGTCTGCAGAGAATCATTATCTAGGATCTTGGGGGATTTCAATATCCCAGAGGTGAAATGAACAAACCAGAGTAAGGGAGAAGTGACAATACAAACAATTTCACAGAGGTAACCAGCACTGCTTCCTAACACTTGAAGCAGAGCAAAAGGGAGAATTGTTTAGTGATCTGGGCTTTAATGATGACTGAATGATTAGAATTAATATTGTAATTAAATAGTAAGGCCCAAACCATGTACCCGTTGCACAGTGGATTAGCATACTGCCCATTAACTTCGAGGATCCGAGTTCAAGATCAGCCCACACTGATGCGATGAAAAGTCTCTTCTGTCTGCTGTAATAGTTTTATATGAAATTAGCCACACAGTAGAAAGCTCCCCCTAAATTGGCTTGTTACTCAGGTAAGCTGTTGTAGGAATTGCAAAGTACAACTTAAGTGCAGTAAAGGTTAGGGCACATTATTGGAGCAGTGTTACTTTGGGTGGGGACGAAGGCAGCCATTCAGCTGCCATACACAAAGCCATACAGGAGAACTCAGGGCAGCCCGACAACTTTTCGACTCAGACCTTCAGAGGACTTTCAGACATTCTGGAACCGGGAGAGAAGGGCCCTTGTTTTGCATTAGTATTTTGAGCAGGTTGATTTCACCAACAGGCAAATTGAACCAACAGCTATGCCTAGTCTCATTCATAATGGTTTTCAATAATATCTTACTGATGTGCATCTGTTTTCTTTAGTTATGTGAAATATTTCCTTGGTGGCTTTTGGATTTGTAGTCTTTTTGGGAGATGAACATTAAGTTGTCCATCTATCCAAGAACGATCTGCAGCTGTAATTAATAAAGTTGAAATATGTTCTTGTTTTTTCCTGATTTAATGTGCTCTCACATAAGTATGATGTGTTTCTTCTGTTTCAGCTTTATTAGAATTATTAAAAAAGCATTCCATTGATGTCTTGTGCAACCGGCAGAGAAAATTCCCATTCACTTATCATCTTTAAGCATGTTATTTTCTGCCTTAGGCACACAGCAGCTTCGCAATAAGATTAGTGGAGTCAGCCCAGTCATTCATGTCCTTTTTTCTTTATTGTTATGCCTGATTTACTGTGTTCTGTTCACCAGACGAGCTACATGACCGTAGCAAAGATATCTTTGAATTGCTTTTTGAGGATTAATATCCTCCAAATAATAATGTGAACTGTTCATTTAGGTGAGTTTAGAAATAATCCTAATCATACTTGAAAATCAGGAATATAGGTCCTAAACATCAGAGACAAATGCCCAAAATCAAAGACACTTTTATCAGTACCTGTGCCTTGGTAAATATTCAAATACATCAGTGGTTTAATTTTCTGTACTGTTACTTATGTGCTTTTAATGAGTGTAATGAACTGTTATATGTACCACAAATTAAATGCAAATTAAAGCAGTTTCAGTCTGCAATGTGCTTAATTGTTTTTTTCACACTTCTCAATCACTTTATTACAGTTTGATAGAACATAGTCTGAATTATGACAAGGTTTTGAATGGTGAAAATCCAAAACCCATTTTATTGTACATATTTATATAATGCATTAACACATTGGGATTTCAAAAATTCCCTAAATCTGTCAGTAATCTATCCCTCACAAAAAGTGATGAAAACATTGCCAGCACAGATACACAATACAACCTGTTCACATATGTTTTGTCCTGTGACCTTGAAAAGTTGCTACAACAATAAAAGGACGCAATCATTCCAAAATGCTGTATGAGTGTTACTACAATTATAGATGCTGTTTATTTTGATGTAGCTTTCAAGTAATGGGGAAGTGACAGCACCTTAATGACACACTACTGCAGCCTCAGAAAAGGCAGCGTCACAGGCAGCCCTTGTTATCTTTGATTACTGAATAGAAGGGGACTGTCTCAAGGAGGATGGGTAAGACATAATATAATGGCTATGATATCTTTCAACACTACAGGACAGCAAACACTCCAAATTGTACAACTTGGCCCAGACACCATTCTACCATCCCGTTCAACATGGCTTTATAACAACATCACAATGGTGTAATATTAGATTAAGCATGAAATTAAGGATCTGCTGCCCTTCGGAGGGAAGTGGTCAAAGGAATTGAGGCTTTGCTTGTGAAGCACCAACCAAAAATATTTATTTTCCTATTCTAACAACCAAACCAGGTGCTCAGTGATGACTGCCTTCATCTGAGCAGCATTGGGAGCGCTGATACCTGGACTATGGCAATACTGCTACCCTTTTTCCTCTTTGGTAAGCCCATGGAAAAAAAGCCATCAGCAATTATACTGAAGTATAGACAAAAGCAATAAGTACTTAACATCCATAAATTGTCA
This sequence comes from Heptranchias perlo, assembly GCF_035084215.1. Lineage (NCBI taxonomy): Eukaryota > Metazoa > Chordata > Chondrichthyes > Hexanchiformes > Hexanchidae > Heptranchias > Heptranchias perlo. The sequence goes on from NC_090329.1 coordinate 5,078,185, forward strand.
GTTCTTATCTTTATCCTTCGGGTAAATATTACACTGTCAGACCATTACTTTCAGTCTGAAAGTATTAGTCCAATTTATTTACAATTAAGCAGAATGATACAGCAAGCAACTAGAAATACAATCTATCACAAAGACCATTCAACCATCAGCCCTGTGCTCGCTGATCTACAGTGGCTCCCAGTCCACCAACACTTTGAATTTAAAATTCTTATCCTTGTGTTCAAATCCCTCCATGGCCTCACCACTCCCTGGGGTTGATTTTAAACCCTAAGAACAGGTGGGTTGGGGGCAGGTGGGAGTTGAAAATAGTTGTTTTTTGGGTCGCGATCACAACCCGGCTTTATTTCCAGGTTTAACGTCGGCACGTAAAAGTACAGGCTTCCCACTGGGAATGCAAAGTCTGAAAATTTTGTGGTTGCGACCCAAGAAAACAATTATTTTCAACTCCCACCCGCCCCCAACCCACCCGTTCTTGGGATTTAAAATCACCCCCCGTATCTCTAATCTCCTCCTACCCTACAGCCCTCTTAGATCTCTGTGATGCTCTAATTCTGGCCTCTTGTCCATCCTCACTTGTTTCACCCCACCATTAGCGGCCATGCATTAACCGTCTAGACTCTAAGCTTTGGAATTCACTCCCTAAATCTCTCTGCCTCTCCACATCGCTTCCCTCCTTTAAGACACACCTTAAGACCAACTCTTTGACTTTTAGTCACCACTGCTAATATCTCCTTCTTAGACACAGTGTCAACTTTTGTCTGATTATGCTACTGTGAAGCACCTTAGAATGTTTTACTAGGTTAAAGGTGCTGTATAAATACAAGTTTTGTTGTTGCTTAATTTACACAATTCTAAAACTGTTCCAAAAACAATAAAGAATGCAAAATCTTAGTTGTTCTTTTTAATAAGTTCTAATTGAGTCTCTCATAATGCGTTATGTGACTCCATGGCACCCTTATTTAACTACCTCAACTGGAATAGTTAGAGCAAAGCAGGGAACTAAGAGTCCCAGGGCTGCTACCCTGTCATATTCCTGGCCTCGAATTTGCTTGGGTCACAATCCCTGTGGTCATACCAGGATTGTGCCCGATGCTGGCCTCTGGCACTGATCCCCCCAGAGTGGGAAGGCACTGCATTTACGTGGGGCATGTGGCTGCAAGTGACACTTTGGGCATATCTCTGGCACCTATCGGCCCCATACCCATGGAAATTTGGCACCTTGTCTGCCCTGGGAGAAGGTTCCCAGCCACCCACTATCCCCCACCCCCCAATGCCCTAGCACCACTCCATTAGGCCCCACTTTGGGTAATGAGGGCTAATCTAGGATATTTTTAAAAGATTTGTACCTGTTCAGGGGTGCAGACCACTTTCCAGAGCCGGACCCCACTGGTGGGGTCAACATGGAACCTGGCAGAGGTCAGTACACCTCATCTCACTGGCCGTACCAGCTGCCACTACTAGGCCAGGTGCTTACTGTGGATCAGGAGCAGGAACTCCTGCTTTAGAGACTTTCTACTTTTGGGTCTGCTTCTATTACATTATTTGCCTTTTAGGGGGTGCATGGAAATTCTGCTCCTCGCAAGTCAATGCAGGTACTCCCAGAAACAGCAGAAACCCTGGTTAAACCAGGTTTCTGCCATTTTTCTTGGGGTTCAGCCAGTCTTCCGCCAGAATTATAGCAACTGCAACCCCAGCGGAATGTCAGGGCCGCTGCCTTTTCCTTGAAATCTCAGCAGGCAATAGATTCTTCACAATAATGAGGTAGAGTAAGAAAGTTACCCTCAGATTAGGCACTAAAAGTAGACTCCCGAGGGCAAATTAGAGATAATGTATGCATCTGCTTCCCTACAGAAGGAAGGTCCACAAACTCACATTCATTAACATCTCAAAAGAGATTAACCAAGTCAACATGTAATCTCTTGACACAATTCATTTGAAAGGGAACAGCATCACTGAGGGGAACCAACTAGTCCAAATAAAATGCAGGTATCTCTGAACTGTTTTATGTCTCTGACACAAAGACAAAGGAAATTTGGGGTCTAAATTAGTGCCCGTTGTGTAGGCGCTAGGCAGACTACTAAGGACCCAAAATGGCGTCAGGAAGGCGCATACACACTTCTAGCGTGACATGCGCTGGACACCGTATTGGTGAAGGCATTTGCGCATGCGCGGATAACGAACGCCAGCACTGTGTAAAGTGGGTAGAATATGCGATAGATCATAGAATCATAGAAATTTACAGCACAGAAGGTGGCCGTTCGGCCCATCGTGTCCACGCCGGCCCAAAAAAGAGCTATCCAGCCCAATTCCACTTTCCAGCACTTGGTCCGTGGCCCCGTAGGCTACGGCACTTCAAGTGCACATCCAGGTACTTGAGGGTTTCTGCCTCTACCACCCTTTCAGGCAGTGAGTTCCAGACCCCCACCACCCTCTGGGTGAAAACATTTCTCCTCAGCTCCCCTCTAATCCTTCTACCAATCACTTTAAATCTATGCCCCCTGGTCACTGACCACTGCTAATGGAAATAGGTCCTTCCTATCCACTCTATCTAGTCCTGTCATAATTTTATACACCTTAATTAAATCACCTATCAGCCTCCTCTGTTCCAAAGAAAACAACCCCAGCCTATCCAATCTTTTTTCATAGCTAAAATTCTCCAGTCCTGGCAACATCCTCAAAAATCTCCTCTGTACCCTCTCTCGTGCAATCACATCTTTCCTGTAATGTGGAGACCAGAACTGTACGCAGTACTCAAGCTGTGGCCTAACCAATGTTTTATACAGTTCTAGCATAACCTCCCTGCTCTTATATTCTATGCGTGGGCTAATAAAGGATAGTATTCCATATGCCTTTTTAACCACCTTATCTACCTGTCCTGCTACCTTCAGAGATCTGTGGACATGCACTCCAAGGTCCCTCACTTCCTCTACACCTCTCAGTATCCTCCCATTTATTGTGTATTCCCTTGCCTTGTTTGCCCTCCCCAAATGCATTACCTCACACTTCTCCGGATTGAATTCCATTTGCTATTTTTCTTCCCACCTGACCAATCCATTGATTACTTGCTGCAGTCTACAGCTTACTTCCTTACTATCAACCACACAGACAATTTTTGTATCACCTGCAAACTTGTTAATCATGCTCCCTACATTTAAATCTAAATCATTGATATATACCACAAAAAGCAAGGGACCGAGTACTGAGCCCTGTGGAACCCCACTGGAATCAGCCTTCCAGTCACAAAAATACCCGTCGACCATTTTTGCATTGCTTCCTGCCACTGAGCCAATTTTGGACTTTCCCTTGGATCCCATGGGCTTTGATTTTTCTGACCAATCTGCCATGTGTGACCTTGTCAAAAGCCTTGCTAAAATCCATGTAGACTACATCAAATACCTATCCTCACCAACCCTCTTTGTTACCTCCTCAAAAAATTCAATCAAGTTAGTCAGACACGACCTTCCCTTAACAAATCCATGTTGACTGTCCTTGATTAGTCCGTGCCTTTCTAAATGCCGAGCCGAGCGGAGGGAGCGTCCGATAAAAGGCGGGATTTCAGAGCGCTGAGAACAGCTGAGAGGAGCCGAGCGGAGCGGAGGGAGCGTCCGATAAAAGGCGGGATTTCAGAGCGCTGAGAGGAGCCGAGCGGAGCGGAGGGAGCGTCCGATAAAAGGCGGGATTTCAGAGCGTTGAGAGGAGCCGAGCCGAGCGGAGGGAGCGTCCGATAAAAGGCGGGATTTCAGAGCGCTGAGAACAGCTGAGAGGAGCCGAGCCGAGCGGAGGGAGCGTCCGATAAAAGGCGGGATTTCAGAGCGCTGAGAACAGCTGAGAGGAGCCGAGCCGAGCGGAGCTGCGACCGAGTTCGAAGTGACGTCAGGAATCAGATCGGGACGCGACACAGGGGAGGCACCTGATTGGTGAGTAGGTTCAGGTGAGTATTTCTCCTTATCTACAGTAACTGAAGTAAAAGGAAAGGGAAGGTCTGCAGGTCTTATAGGAAGTAGCATTTATTTTTTAGTGAATCAAGGTCCCTAGTGTAGTTAACATTCTCTAAATTGAGAACAATTTAAAGGAGTAAACTCCTTAAAGGGAGTGGTAAGTAGTTTTTCTTTCCTTTTTTTTTTTCTCTTGACATTGTAGTTGTTCTTAAGCTAATTTAAGGGTTAAGTCATGGCAGGAGATCCCAGCGCCGTGTCATGTTCCTCTTGTGGGATGTGGGAATTCAGGGCTCCTTCCTGTATCCCTGATTCCTTCACCTGCGGGAAGTGTGTCCAGCTGCAGCTATTGTTTGACCGCTTGACGGCTCTGGAGCTGCGGATGGACTCACTTTGGAGCATCCGCGATGCTGAGAAAGTCGTGGATAGCACGTTCAGTGAGTTGGTCACACCGCAGATAAAAATTACTGAGGGAGATAGTGAATGGGTGACCAACAGACAGAGGAAGAGTAGGAAGGCAGTGCAGGGGTCCCCTGCGGTCATCTCCCTCCAAAACAGGTATACCGTTTTGGATACTGTTGGCGGAGATGGCTCACCAGGGGAAGGTGGCAGTGGTCAGGTTCATGGCACCGTGGCTGGCTCTGCTGCACAGGAGGGCAGGAAAAAGAGTGGCAGAGCTATAGTGATAGGGGACTCGATTGTAAGGGGAATAGACAGGCGTTTCTGCGGACGCAACCGAGACTCCAGGATGGTATGTTGCCTCCCTGGTGCAAGGGTCAAGGATGTCTCGGAGCGGCTGCAGGACATTCTGGAGGGGGAGGGTGAACAGCCAGTTGTCGTGGTGCATATAGGCACCAACGATATAGGTAAAAAACAGGATGAGGTCCTACAAGCTGAATTTAGGGAGTTAGGAGTTAAACGAAAGAGTAGGACCTCAAAGGTAGTAATCTCAGGATTGCTACCAGTGCCACGGGTTAGTCAGAGTAGGAATGACAGGATAGCTAAGATGAATACGTGGCTTGAGAGATGGTGCAAGCTGGAGGGATTCAAATTCCTGGGCCATTGGAACCGGTTCTGGGGGAGGTGGGACCAGTACAAATTGGACGGTCTGCATCTGGGCAGGACTGGAACCAATGTCCTAGGGGGAGTGTTTGCCAGTGCTGTTGGGGAGGGTTTAAACTAATGTGGCAGGGGGATGGGAACCGATGCAGGAAGTCAGTGGGAAATAAAGTGGTGACAGAAACAAAAGGCAGTAAGGGAGAGTGTACAGAACATGACCGGACAGATGGTCTGAGAAAGCAGGGCAAAGACCAAGGGAAGTCTAGATTAAACTGCATTTATTTCAATGCAAGAAGTCTGATGGGCAAGGCAGATGAACTCAGGGCATGGATGGGTACATGGGACTGGGATGTTATAGCTATTACTGAAACATGGCTAAGGGAGGGGCAGGACTGGCAGCTCAATGTTCCAGGGTACAGATGCTATAGGAAAGATAGAGCAGGAGGTAAGAGAGGAGGGGGAGTTGCGTTCTTGATTAGGGAGAACATCACGGCAGTAGTGAGAGGGGATATATCCGAGGGTTCGCCCACTGAGTCCATATGGGTAGAACTGAAAATAAGAAGGGAGAGATCACTTTGATAGGATTGTACTACAGACCCCCAAATAGTCAACGGGAAATTGAGGAGCAAATATGTAAGGAGATTACAGACAGCTGCAAGAAAAATAGGGTGGTAATAGTAGGGGACTTTAACTTTCCCAACATTGACTGGGACAGCCATAGCATTAGGGGCTTGGATGGAGAGAAATTTGTTGAGTGTATTCAGGAGGAATTTCTCATTCAGTATGTGGATGGCCCGACTAGAGAGGGGGCAAAACTTGACCTCCTCTTCGGAAATAAGGAAGGGCAGGTGACAGAAGTGTTAGTGAGGGATCACTTTGGGACCAGTGATCATAATTCCATTAGTTTTAAGATAGCTATGGAGAAGGATAGGTCTGGCCCAAAAGTTAAAATTCTAAATTGGGGAAAGGCCAATTTTGATGGTATTAGACAGGAACTTTCAGAAGTTGATTGGGAGAGTCTGTTGGCAGGCAAAGGGACGTCTGGTAAGTGGGAGGCTTTCAAAAGTGTGTTAACCAGGGTTCAGGGTAAGCACATTCCTTATAAAGTGAAGGGCAAGGCTGGTAGAAGTAGGGAACCTTGGATGACTCGGGAGATTGAGGCACTAGTCAAAAATAAGAAGGAGGCATATGACATGCATAGGCAGCTGGGATCAAGTGGATCCCTTGAAGAGTATAGAGATTGCCGGAGTAGAGTTAAGAGAGAAATCAGGAGGGCAAAAAGGGGATATGAGATTGCTTTGGCAGATCAGGCAAAGGTGAATCCAAAGAGCTTCTACAAATACATAAAGGGCAAAAGGGTAACTAGGGAGAGAGTAGGGCCTCTTAAGGATCAACAAGGTCATCTATGTGCGGAACCACAAGAGATGGGTGAGATCCTGAATGAATATTTCACATCGGTATTTACGGTTGAGAAAGGCATGGATGTTAGGGAACTTGGGGAAATAAATAGTGATGTCTTGAGGAGTGTACATATTACAGAGAGGGAGGTGCTGGAAGTCTTAACGCGCATCAAGGTAGATAAATCTCCGGGACCTGATGAAATGTATCCCAGGACGTTATGGGAGGTTAGGGAGGAAATTGCGGGTCCCCTAGCAGAGATATTTGAATCATCCACCGCTACAGGTGAGGTGCCTGAAGATTGGAGGGTAGCAAATGTTGTGCCTTTGTTTAAGAAGGGCGGCAGGGAAAAGCCTGGGAACTACAGACCAGTGAGCCTGACATCTGTAGTGGGTAAGTTGTTAGAGGGTATTCTGAGGGACAGAATCTACAGGCATTTGGAGAGGCAGGGACTAATTAGGAACAGTCAGCATGGTTTTGTGAGAGGAAAATCATGTCTCACGAATTTGATTGAGTTTTTTGAAGGGGTAACCAAGAAGATAGATGAGGGCTGTGCAGTAGACGTGGTCTACATGGACTTCAGCAAAGCATTTGACAAGGTACCGCATGGTAGGTTGTTACATAAGGTTAAATCTCATGGGATCCAAGGTGAGGTAGCCAATTGGATACAAAATTGGCTTGACGACAGAAGACAGAGGGTGGTTGTCGAGGGTTGTTTTTCAAACTGGATGCCTGTGTCCAGCGGTGTGCCTCAGGGATCGGTGCTGGGTCCGCTGTTATTTGTTATTTATATTAATGATTTGGATGAGAATTTAGGAGGCATGGTTAGTAAGTTTGCAGATGACACCAAGATTGGTGGCATTGTGGACAGTGAAGAAGGTTATCTAGGATTGCAACGGGATCTTGATAAATTGGGCCAGTGGGCCGATGAATGGCAGATGGAGTTTAATTTAGATAAATGTGAGGTGATGCATTTTGGTAGATCGAATCGGGCCAGGACCTACTCCGTTAATGGTAGGGCGTTGGGGAGAGTTATAGAACAAAGAGATCTAGGAGTACAGATTCATAGCTCCTTGAAAGTGGAGTCACAGGTGGATAGGGTGGTGAAGAAGGCATTCAGCATGCTTGGTTTCATTGGTCAGAACATTGAATGCAGGAGTTGGGATGTCTTGTTGAAGTTGTACAGGGCATTGGTGAGGCCACACTTGGAGTACTGTGTACAGTTCTGGTCACCCTATTATAGAAAGGATATTATTAAACTAGAAAGAGTGCAGAAAAGATTTACTAGGATGCTACCGGGACTTGATGGTTTGACTTACAGGGAGAGGTTAGACAGACTGGGACTTTATTCCCTGGAGAGTAGGAGGTTAAGGGGTGATCTTATAGAAGTCTATAAAATAATGAGGGGCATAGATAAGGTCGATAGTCAAAATCTTTTCCCAAAGGTAGGGGAGTCTATAACGAGGGGGCATAGATTTAAGGTGAGAGGGGAGAGATACAAAAGGATCCAGAGGGGCAATTTTTTCACTCAAAGGGTGGTGAGTGTCTGGAACGAGCTGCCAGAGGCAGTAGTAGAGGCGGGTACAATTTTGTCTTTTAAAAAGCATTTGGACAGTTACATGGGGAAGATGGGTATCGAGGGATATGGGCCAAGTGCAGGCAATTGGGACTAGCTTAGTGGTATAAACTGGGCAACATGGACATGTTGGGCCGAAGGGCCTGTTTCCATGTTGTAACTTCTATGATTCTATGATTCTATAATACTGCTCCTCAGAATTGATTCCAATAATTTGCCCACCACTGAGGTTAGGCTGACTGGCCTGTAATTACTTGGTCTATCCCTTTCTTCCTTTTTAAACAACGATCAGTGTGCAATGCTGATTTAAAGGGACAGTTGCAATTTTGGAACTCAACGCTCCAGCCAATGCACAGCTGAACAGGTCTCAAATAGCATGGAGGACCCCCCCCACCAGCATTATTTAAAGGGATCATGTAGGAGTTACAGGTTAGTTGCTGGGTTATTGCTTCTGGCTGCTGATGCATTTGTACCTGTTTTTGGAGGTCTCCAATACTTGGATACGAGGACCAGGGGATATAGCCTAAAAATTAGAGCCAGGACTTGATAATGGTGCAGTTGGTAGGAGATGCCACTTGACAGTTGACCTCACTCACCTTGAGCACTTGTGTCAAAGCATTGAACTTCTTCCTGCACTGCATCCATGTTCGTGGTGCTATGTGTCTGGCCTTGACCTCGTCCCCTGCTGCCCACCATTGCCTCGGGAGCATATGTCTGAAGGGCCTCTTGCAACCCCCCCTGCGGATATAGGATGTCCCTCCTTCTATCCACCTCTTGCATCAAAGCCTCTAGTGCATCATCCAAGAACCTTGGTGCACGGACTCTCGCAAGCCCAGTATAAACTTAGATCAGCAGATTGGTGGGGTCTGGCATGCAGATTGGAGGATGTGGGATTTAGTCGTGTTATTCAATATTTTAAAATAACTCAACAGTTTGTAAACATAGGGACGGGACCTGCACCTGTGTTTTACGTGTGCGATGTCTGATCTCCGTTCAGACTCCGTTCAGACCCCTATCTTATATTTTGCAAATATCTCAGTCCCACAAACGTTGAGCAGCTCATTAAAAATTCCAGAGTTCCCATCATCACCGTGCTTCACTATATTGCAGCACAGATTCACTTCCCAATTGATTTCAACCACTTCCTGCAGCCACAATGCACCTCCCCTTTAAGAGGTGCAGGCTGCCTTTAAGTGGTGTTAGCCACGTACAATATCTGGGCCCCTGCTGGTGTGCAACCACTCCACAGCGCAGGTAGTGCTGGCTGGACGCAACAATCATAGAAATCACCAGGCAGCACGAGTGTTATGTGCTGCCTGCATCGCAACGACCGGGCGTGGGTTAATCGTGCACCACAACACTAGCAGTGTCAATAGACACACTGTTTATTCACTCACCCAACTAGCATCAGAAATTGTAAGATTCTCAAAATTCACAGATCCCCCAAAACTCGGAGAAAAACCCTAAAGAAAAGGACTTTGGACTATTTTCTAACCATTTCAGGGTGATGAAATATTGGGCCTAACAGAGGGTGATTCAAGGTCAAAAACCAAGATTTGGTATTTTTTTTAAAAAGGCATGTTTGGGCTTGTAAAGGAAAAGGCTGCAACATGAGTTGGGATCAAGCTCTGTAATAGACGGTTTGAGTATTGGAGTTAATCAAACTGTCTGGGGATCTGTGTGACCTCACTCAGCCCCAATCAGACATTTACATTCAGACAATAGACCCACGGAAGAGCAGCCCCCACCCAAATGACAGGACCCAGCCAAAACATGCATAAAACAAATCCAATTACCCCATTCCATAGAAATCTCAGGCCCAGTCAAGACACTCGAAACCTGAGCACAATGACTACAATCAAACAAGAGCTCAACAACTGATGAAACCATCCCGAAACCACTTCACACATTTCATAAACAAGTTCTTAACGAGCCCGCCAAAATCTTACAATAAACCAGGTCAGATTTGGCATGCAGATAAGGAGGCTTCAATTAGTATAATTGAAGGCCCATTTTCTCAAGAAGCTCAGTTCAGCCAGGAGTTCGACAGCTCGGAAGACAACAGTTCAACAAGGTGAGGGGGCAACAGAAAAAAGTTCAACAGAGAAGGTCAGCAGCTCTAGAAGCAGGCCGACACACAAGAAGAAACCAGAGCAACAGCCCCAGTGACCATCGGACACCTCGCGGCAACAAGGGCCTTACGAAACAACCAACCGAATATTACCACCAACCAACCGGGTAATATTGGCCACCCGCGACCAAAGAAAACCAACTCGGGAGAAAACCGAAGATCCGCAAAATTTCCACTCTACAATCTATTCCTGACTTACCCCGGGTAAGTCTTCTACTCAAAAGACTCTAAATCCTATCCCTTTACGAAGAAAAGTGGGTACTCACCCGATAGATGCAAGATGCACCCTACCGAATCAGCAGACTTGCGAAGACTGACCAGCTACGCAGTTGAAGTCCTCTATCGCGTCCGGGGTACGGCAGACACCAACCAACACATACAGCAAACCCCGAAATCACGAACCAGCTCAACTGTCAAGGATTTGTTTGGTGAGCATTATCTCTGGTCCTTTAGAGCCCAACTTAGCTAGTACAGTGGGATTGGGAGTGGTGAGGTATCTTTCTACTGTAATTTCCCTCGTGTCCACCAAAGTGTTCCCCATTTTATTAGAGTGTTAAGATTGTTGCGTTGTATTTTCTTTCTTGAATAAAGGTCAAAGTTTCTTGCACCAAAACCAGTTGTCTGCTGCACTTTGTCACAAGCCCCAAATAAGTCCAAGGTCTAGAACCCAGGGAGTGGGAGCGATTCGAACCGCTCAGAAGTCAGAGGTGAAGCTGACACACACCACCACCCCCTACAGAAATGCAGTGTATAACACTCATATAAACATGCTGAGACAGATCAGTCAGGGTAATCAAAGTAATAGTTAGTGTAAACCATCGTCATGTCTCAATCATGAAAAATTTGCCAATGTAAGCAAAGCAGTCTTTACCCTGAAGCCACTTTACATTTTTTTTTCTTCTGTGAGAAAAAAAAGTTACAATTTGCACGTCCGGAATGCTAAGATTGCTGGGCTCATTCGAATATGCCTCAGTTGGAAAGTGATGATTTGGAAGTGGCACAGTCAATGGCCAATGTATTGACCCCTTAACACTAACGGCTAAAAAGCTAAGAAAATGCGGCTGCCTCCAGCTAGCATACCAATAATTAAATGAATTATTTGGGTGTTTATCCAGAGTTAAATATTAAAGCATAAGTAAGTAAAGAGAGCTGGATGATAGAGGTGCTGCCGTGAACTGCAAGAGTCCGATCAGAAAGAGCGACCAGCAAGTAACTAGGAGATATCTGGAGAGCTACTGCCAACACATTTCAAATCTTGAGTTCCCAGTAAGGGTAAATGAACCATTAAACTAAACCAACTATAGAGTCTTTTAAAAAGTTATTGTCAAAGGCCTTGATATTGGCAAAGGATAAAAATTCTGCTATGAGTTGGCCAGAGTCTTCAACTACACAGTGTTCTACCAGCTCAGCTATCTGCATGTACACCTCTCAATTTGTGGTTATTTTACTATATGCAATTGACGTTAAGTTAGTTTAACACTTTCAAAACCAATGCCTTTTCCAGCTTGTTGAAGTTCTCCAATTAAATATTTCAGTTTTCTTCCTTCAATACTGCCCGGTCACCAGCGCTGTTCTGGTTCAGTCTAAGTGGCAGCGATGATCAAAGCAGCGTTTATCCAGCAAATCGGACATCGCCAGTGATTTTATAGGGCGGGCGGAGCTATGATAATGGAATTCTCACTACGTCAGCGAGGGTCACTGTGGAGCAGCGCAAGGGCCACAGGAAATGTTGGCGTGACGCAAGTAATGGCTTTAGTCACCTACGTCACAATCTCCTGGACAATCTGTGCCATGGTAGTGGCATACGCTGTGTCATTACTTTGACAAAAGTTTCCAGCAAATTCCAGCACAATAGTTTCTATTCTCTTCAGGCTCCACCTGCAACACAAAATAATTCTTCCTGTGATCATGCAGCCTTTGGGTTCGTGAGTTTTCTATTGCTTCCAGCTTTAGTTTAAAGGAGCCACCTTTGTGAGAAATTCTGCTCTCTGACTCCCTAAGATCACAAGTAACGCTCCAGGAGACTGATGCAGCCAGTAAGTCTTCATAATCACAGCTAACTAGCAATTTACCATCTATAACTGGAAATGTAATTTTCACTCAGGAACTTGTCAAGTTCCCTATTAAAAGCCTGTAGCAAATCCATACCCATTACAATCTGTTCCAGAGGATGGTGACTGTGTAAAGAGAATTACTTCTTGGCATCCAACCTAGCTCTTTTCCTACTGATTTTATATACATGTCTTCTAGTCCTGCCATCCCAATGCAGTTCAAATAAGCTATCCTGCGGCCGAGCAGACTGTAATGACAAAATAGAAATAATCAGGCGAATAGAAGGAAAAACAGAAAAAAGAAGGGAGAAAAAGAAAAACAGGAAGGAAAGAGAAAAAGTAGAAGAGGCAAAAGAATTAACATTATGCTAACAGAAGTGGAAGCCATGTTTTCATTGCCTGCTCACAACGTTGCGAAGCAGAGCTCCACATGTATTCAAACACACACAAGTCGTGTACCTTGGAACTGTGCTGTAACATTGGATGATCCTATGATATCAGCCATTGGTTTGAGATTAGGAACTGGTATATCAGATCAGCAGTTAGTGGGAGGTCATAGATCCAGTGTATCAGATCAGCAGTTAGTGGGAGGTCATAGATCCAGTGTATCAGATCAGCTGTTAGTGTGAGGTCATAGATCCAGTGTATCAGATCAGCAGTTAGTGGGAGGTCATAGATCTAGTGAATCAGATCAGCTGTTAGTGTGAGGTCATAGATCCAGTGAATCAGATCAGCTGTTAGTGTGAGGTCATAGATCTAGTGAATCAGATCAGCTGTTAGTGTGAGGTCATAGATCCAGTGTATCAGATCAGCTGTTAGTGTGAGGTCATAGATCTAGTGAATCAGATCAGCTGTTAGTGTGAGGTCATAGATCCAGTGAATCAGATCAGCTGTTAGTGTGAGGTCATAGATCCAGTGAATCAGATCAGCTGTTAGTGTGAGGTCATAGATCTAGTGTATCAGATCAGCATTAGTGTGAGGTCATCAGATCAGCCATTAGTGTGAGGTCATAGATCTAGTGAATCAGATCAGCATTAGTGTGAGGTCATAGATCTAGTGTATCAGATCAGCCATTAGTGTGAGGTCATAGATCCAGTGTATCAGATCAGCCATTAGTGTGAGGTCATCAGATCAGATATTAGTGTGAGGTCATAGATCTAGTGTATCAGATCAGCCATTAGTGTGAGGTCATCAGATCAGCCATTAGTGTGAGGTCATCAGATCAGCCGTTAGTGTGAGGTCATAGATCTAGTGTATCAGATCAGCCATTAGTGTGAGGTCATAGATCCAGTGTATCAGATCAGCCATTAGTGTGAGGTCATAGATCTAGTGTATCAGATCAGCCATTAGTGTGAGGTCATAGATCCAGTGTATCAGATCAGCCATTAGTGTGAGGTCATAGATCTAGTGTATCAGATCAGCCATTAGTGTGAGGTCATAGATCCAGTGTATCAGATCAGCCGTTAGTGTGAGGTCATCAGATCAGATATTAGTGTGAGGTCATAGATCTAGTGAATCAGATCAGCATTAGTGTGAGGTCATAGATCTAGTGTATCAGATCAGCTGTTAGTGTGAGGTCATAGATCTAGTGAATCAGATCAGCATTAGTGTGAGGTCATAGATCTAGTGAATCAGATCAGCATTAGTGTGAGGTCATAGATCTAGTGAATCAGATCAGCATTAGTGTGAGGTCATAGATCTAGTGAATCAGATCAGCATTAGTGTGAGCTCATAGATCCAGTCTATCAGATCAGCAGTTAGTGCGAGCTCATAGATCCAGTCTATCAGATCAGCCATTAGTGTGAGGTTTTTTGAAAGGGAGTTAGAATGCGGATTGGGAAGAAAAATGTAAGGAGTATAGCGAGCAGGCAGGAGCGTGGGATTAGATTTATGTAGTGAAAAACTTCACAGGCTGTATTTTACTGGCTGTAAAGTGCTATGGGCCGTCCTGAGGTCGTGAGGGGCACTATATTGTTGCAAGTCTTTCTTTTTTCTAAAACAGTGGAGCAGACTTGATGGGAGCATTGGATTGTTTCTGTGTAGTAATTCTCTATGATTTTACAATTCTATTGTCTGGAAGGCATCATTAGTCAAGGTTGGAAGGAGTTCTGAATAAAAGGAATTCATGAATTTCAAAAGATTTTACCAAAAGATTCTGCTAAAATACAGTAATCTCTGTTACAGAGATATTTGATAAAAGAAAAGACGTAAATAATAAAGATTAGGGTAAAGTTTTTTTTAATATTTCTTAACCTTTGCTTTAAAAGGCTACACCCTAAACAGACTGATAATAAATAGCTTCTCCCCATACAGTGTCTCTGTCGTTCACTTTACCAGATTCAGAAATTGCTGAATCAATGTCATGTTCATCCCCATGTCAATCTTGAATCAGTGAAATATTTTTTAATATTTGTTCTCAGGATCTGGGCAACACAGAGAAGGCCATTATATTATCCATCTCTACTTAGAAAGAAAAAACTTGCATTCATATCGAGCCTTTCATGACCTCAGAATGTCCCAAAGCACTTTACAGGCAATGAAGTACTTTTAAAGTGTACACACTGTTGTAATGTAAGAAACGCGACAGCCAATTTGCACACAGCAAGATCCCACAAACAGCAATGTGATAATGACCAGATGATCTGTTCTTTTCAGTGGTGTTGGTTAAGGGATAAATACTGGCCAGAACTGGGAGAAGTCCCCCGCTCTTCTTCAAATAGATGGGATCTTTAACGTCCACCTTGGTTTAATGTCTCATCCAAAAGACAGCATCTCTGACAGTGCAGCACTCCCTCAGTACTGCGCTGGAGTGTTAGCCCGGATTAGGGGATTAGGTGCTTAAGTCTCAGGAGTGGGTCTTGAACCCACAGCCTTCTGACTCAGAAGTGAGAGTGCCACCACTGAGCCACCGTTGACACACTCCTGGGGCGGCACCTCAGCAATTCTAGTGAACAGTTGGAGAACAGATTGCTGGACTGCTGTGACACTCTGGCAGCCCCTTTCAACAGTGAGGCAACAGTCTGAGCTTCCAAAGCAGCAGTCAGAGCTTCGATGGAAGATGTTTGTGCTGTGATTGGAGCTGTGATCTCGTGACCACATCACACTGCATGATGGTGGGTTCCACAGGTGTACTGATGGAGGTGACCACCCGTTCCATGTTGGAAAGGATGGGCTCCAAGCTCTGCGCAAAGCCCTGCTGCAAGTTGGAGATGGACTCCACCATGCTCCTTGACATTGTGCGCAAGCTTTCCGCAGGCTTCCCAGCCCACCAAGCATTTTATTGTGTATGCCCAATTGTCCTCTTCTGCAGCCTGGGCCATTGAAGTCCTCATTTGACCCCTTGGTGTTATTGTGCAACCTCGCCCTCCGGTGAGCTGGCACCCACGGTATCCCTTCCTGCCACCCTGGTTCTTGCACAACTGTGCCCAGTGTCTCACAATGTACAGATCCCTCCTCTATCCTAGCCTTTAATGTACACGCAGTGTCAGTCTCTGAGCTGGTGGCTGCGAGATTAAGATCGAGTGATGGTGTCTCTTCATCATCACTGTCTTCTTCTTCATTCTGCCCTGAAGGTTGCAGCTCTTGGGTATTTAAAATGAAAAAGGGACAAGGGTTGTGTTGTGGTGAGGGGAGAGGAGAGAGTAAGTGTGTACTTACACCAACTGCAGCGCATAAATCGGAAAAAATTGTGGGACGAGAAGTGGAATCATAAAATCATAGAATGGATTCAGCAAAGGAGGAGGCCATTCAGCCTTTGCCATCGAGCCCATGCTGGGTCTTTGTAAGAACAATCCAGTTAGTCCCATTCCCCCGCTCTTTCCCCGTAGCCCTGCTAATTTTTTCCCTTCAAGTATTTATCCAATTCATTTTTGAAAGCCAAGATCGAATCTGCTTCCACCACCCTTTCAGGCAGTGAGGGAAGGAGCAATGGGTATACAGATACCCTTATCATTGATCCCTCCAGCGCCACCACTGACCATAGCCTCAGCGATGCCCCTTCCCATGATGCCCAGGAAGGTCTCCTCCATGGGGGTTAGAATGTGTAGGCGTGCTTGTACTCCTCCATGGGGTTAGAATGTGTAGGCGTGCTTGTACTCCTCCATGGGGTTGGAATGTGTAGGCGTGCTTGTACTCCTCCATGGGGTTGGAATGTGTAGGCGTGCTTGTACTCCTCCATGGGGGTTGGAATGTGTAGGCGTGCTTGTACTCCTCCATGGGGGTTAGAATGTGTAGGCGTGCTTGTACTCCTCCATGGGGGTTAGAATGTGTAGGCGTGCTTGTACTCCTCCATGGGGGTTAGAATGTGTAGGCGTGCTTGTACTCCTCCATGGGGGTTAGAATGTGTAGGCGTGCTTGTACTCCTCCATGGGGTTAGAATGTGTAGGCGTGCTTGTACTCCTCCATGGGGTTGGAATGTGTAGGCGTGCTTGTACTCCTCCATGGGGGTTAGAATGTGTAGGCGTGCTTGTACTCCTCCATGGGGGTTAGAATGTGTAGGCGTGCTTGTACTCCTCCATGGGGGTTGGAATGTGTAGGCGTGCTTGTACTCCTCCATGGGGTTAGAATGTGTAGGCGTGCTTGTACTCCTCCATGGGGGTTAGAATGTGTAGGCGTGCTTGTACTCCTCCATGGGGGTTAGAATGTGTAGGCGTGCTTGTACTCCTCCATGGGGGTTAGAATGTGTAGGCGTGCTTGTACTCCTCCATGGGGTTAGAATGTGTAGGCGTGCTTGTACTCCTCCATGGGGTTAGAATGTGTAGGCGTGCTTGTACTCCTCCATGGGGTTAGAATGTGTAGGCGTGCTTGTACTCCTCCATGGGGTTGGAATGTGTAGGCGTGCTTGTACTCCTCCATGGGGGTTAGAATGTGTAGGCGTGCTTGTACTCCTCCATGGGGTTAGAATGTGTAGGCGTGCTTGTACTCCTCCATGGGGGTTAGAATGTGTAGGCGTGCTTGTACTCCTCCATGGGGGTTAGAATGTGTAGGCGTGCTTGTACTCCTCCATGGGGGTTAGAATGTGTAGGCGTGCTTGTACTCCTCCATGGGGTTAGAATGTGTAGGCGTGCTTGTACTCCTCCATGGGGTTAGAATGTGTAGGCGTGCTTGTACTCCTCCATGGGGTTAGAATGTGTAGGCGTGCTTGTACTCCTCCATGGGGTTGGAATGTGTAGGCGTGCTTGTACTCCTCCATGGGGGTTAGAATGTGTAGGCGTGCTTGTACTCCTCCATGGGGTTAGAATGTGTAGGCGTGCTTGTACTCCTCCATGGGGTTAGAATGTGTAGGCGTGCTTGTACTCCTCCATGGGGTTGGAATGTGTAGGCGTGCTTGTACTCCTCCATGGGGTTGGAATGTGTAGGCGTGCTTGTACTCCTCCATGGGGGTTAGAATGTGTAGGCGTGCTTGTACTCCTCCATGGGGGTTAGAATGTGTAGGCGTGCTTGTACTCCTCCATGGGGGTTGGAATGTGTAGGCGTGCTTGTACTCCTCCATGGGGGTTGGAATGTGTAGGCGTGCTTGTACTCCTCCATGGGGTTGGAATGTGTAGGCGTGCTTGTACTCCTCCATGGGGTTAGAATGTGTAGGCGTGCTTGTACTCCTCCATGGGGGTTAGAATGTGTAGGCGTGCTTGTACTCCTCCATGGGGGTTGGAATGTGTAGGCGTGCTTGTACTCCTCCATGGGGTTGGAATGTGTAGGCGTGCTTGTACTCCTCCATGGGGTTGGAATGTGTAGGCGTGCTTGTACTCCTCCATGGGGGTTAGAATGTGTAGGCGTGCTTGTACTCCTCCATGGGGTTAGAATGTGTAGGCGTGCTTGTACTCCTCCATGGGGTTGGAATGTGTAGGCGTGCTTGTACTCCTCCATGGGGTTAGAATGTGTAGGCGTGCTTGTACTCCTCCATGGGGGTTGGAATGTGTAGGCGTGCTTGTACTCCTCCATGGGGGTTAGAATGTGTAGGCGTGCTTGTACTCCTCCATGGGGGTTAGAATGTGTAGGCGTGCTTGTACTCCTCCATGGGGGTTAGAATGTGTAGGCGTGCTTGTACTCCTCCATGGGGGTTAGAATGTGTAGGCGTGCTTGTACTCCTCCATGGGGGTTAGAATGTGTAGGCGTGCTTGTACTCCTCCATGGGGTTAGAATGTGTAGGCGTGCTTGTACTCCTCCATGGGGGTTAGAATGTGTAGGCGTGCTTGTACTCCTCCATGGGGGTTAGAATGTGTAGGCGTGCTTGTACTCCTCCATGGGGTTAGAATGTGTAGGCGTGCTTGTACTCCTCCATGGGGTTAGAATGTGTAGGCGTGCTTGTACTCCTCCATGGGGTTAGAATGTGTAGGCGTGCTTGTACTCCTCCATGGGGTTAGAATGTGTAGGCGTGCTTGTACTCCTCCATGGGGTTAGAATGTGTAGGCGTGCTTGTACTCCTCCATGGGGGTTAGAATGTGTAGGCGTGCTTGTACTCCTCCATGGGGGTTAGAATGTGTAGGCGTGCTTGTACTCCTCCATGGGGGTTGGAATGTGTAGGCGTGCTTGTACTCCTCCATGGGGGTTAGAATGTGTAGGCGTGCTTGTACTCCTCCATGGGGTTAGAATGTGTAGGCGTGCTTGTACTCCTCCATGGGGGTTGGAATGTGTAGGCGTGCTTGTACTCCTCCATGGGGGTTAGAATGTGTAGGCGTGCTTGTACTCCTCCATGGGGGTTAGAATGTGTAGGCGTGCTTGTACTCCTCCATGGGGGTTAGAATGTGTAGGCGTGCTTGTACTCCTCCATGGGGTTGGAATGTGTAGGCGTGCTTGTACTCCTCCATGGGGTTAGAATGTGTAGGCGTGCTTGTACTCCTCCATGGGGGTTAGAATGTGTAGGCGTGCTTGTACTCCTCCATGGGGTTGGAATGTGTAGGCGTGCTTGTACTCCTCCATGGGGGTTGGAATGTGTAGGCGTGCTTGTACTCCTCCAGTTTCTTGGTGCCTCCTGTTATGAGCCACCTTCTCCTACAAGAAAGAGGGAAGTGTGTCAGTGAGTGTCCTGCAATACGTTTGGGTGATGTGGCTGTCATGTTTGAATAGCTGCCAGTGTGTGTGAGCTGTGAGTTGTGGGTGTGAGGCTTACAACAGTGTTAAATGTGTGAGGGTGAGGTAAAGCATATGAGTTGGTGTTCAGTACTGATTGACAGAGATTGTTGGTAGGTGGGTGATGGGGGTGTGGTGCATTGAGCAGTGGATGAGGCTAATGGCTCAGTAGGTAGGATATGTCACTTGAATCTTGAACTCACTCACCTTGGCAACTCGTGTTAAATCATTGAACTTCTTCCTGCACAGCATCCATGTTTTAGGAACCAAGCTCCAGGTATCGGCTATTTCATAGAATTACGTAGAATTACATAGAAAGTACAGCACAGAAACAGGGCACTCAGCTCAACCAGTCTATGCCGACATTTATGCTCCATACATGTCTCCTCTCACCCTCTTCATCTAATCCTATCAGCATATCCTTCTGTTCCTTTCTCCCCATGTGTTTATCTAGCTTCCCTTTAAATGTATCTATGTTATACGTCTCAACGACTCCGTGTGGGAGCAAGTTCCACATTCTCACCACTCACTGGTTAAAGACGTTTCTCCTGAATTCCCTATTGGATTTATTAGTGACTATATTTATGGCCCCTAGTTTTGGTCTCCCCCACAAGTTGAAACATCTTCTCCATGTCTACTCTATCAAACCCTTTCATAATCTTACAGATCACCCCTCAGCCTTGTCCTTTCCAGAGAAAAGACCCCCAGCCTGTTCAATCTTTCCTGATAGATATAACCTCTCAGTCCTGGTATCTTCCTTGTAAATCTTTTTTTTCCCCTTCCTCAGTGCCTCTATATCCTTCTTATAATATGGAGACCAGATCTGTTCACAGTATTCCAAGTGTGGTCTAACCAAGGTTCTACACAGGATTAACATAACTTCTCTGCTTTTCAATTCTATCCCTCTGGAAATGAACCTCAATGCTTTCTTTGCTTTTTTTATGGCCTTATTAAACTGTATCGCTACTTTTAGTGATTTGTGTATCTGTACCCCGAGATCCCTCTGCTCCTCTGCCCTATTTATTCTCTTAATTTCCAAGTATGTGGCCTCCTTATTCTTCCTACCAAAATGCACCACCTCACACTTATCTATATTGAAATTCATTTGCCAATTTCACGACTATTCTGCAAGTTTATCAATGTCTTCTTGTATTTTGTCGCCATCTTCCTCAGTATTAACTATACCTCCAATTTGGTGTCATCCGCAAATTTTGAAATTGTACTTCCGATTTCCAAGTCCAAATTGTTTATGTAAATGGTGAACAGCAGTGTTCCCAGCACCGATCCTTGTGGAACACCACTTCCCACCTTTTGCCAGTCTAAGTAACTACCCTTAACCCCTACGCTGTGTTCTCTGTTTTGTAGCCAGCTTGCTATCCATTCTGTTACTTGTCCCCTGACTCCACATGCTCTGACCTTAGTCACGAGTCTACTGAGACGAAGACCTTTTGAAATATATCGCATGTACTGCATTACCCTTGACTACTCTTTCTGTAGTTGCGTCCCACTGTCTCCTCATCATATATCTTAATGGCTTCCTGGCCCCCTGCAGATAGAGGATGTCTCTCCTTCTCTCCACCTCCTATACCAAGGCCTCCATTGCAGCATCAGAGAACCACGGTGCTGCACTCTCCCAGACTCAGCCATTCTTCAAAGTATTAGAGTATGGATACACTTCACAAAGGACTCCCACCACTTCTTTCAGCCACAATGCACCTCCCCTTTAATAGATGCAGGCTGCCTTTAAGTAGCACTGGTCACTCGCGATATCGGGCCCCCTGCTGACTGTACTCGGGTAGCGTTAGCTGCCCCCGGCAATCGATAGCCGTTCACCGCCATCCCTCCGCCCATTTTCGGGGGGTTTCAGCCTGGAGGCATCTGTTCTTATAAAGATTTGTAATATAATAAACGTTATGAATAATGTTAATCCAGAATACTACTTTAAATTAAACTGTTAACGTTGGACGAGAGCACACAGGTTCAAACTAGCAAAAAGTAACTTTGGGTGGTTCTTCTCCACGCAGAGAGTGAGCAACACTTGGAATAGACTCAAAGACAGAGCGCCGAAGGCAATCAGCCCGTTTGATGCCTGCAACTTGCCGACAAAATGTTAATGAGGACCAAACTTGAAAGTGGTTTGGGATTCCCAACTGGGCAACGAGGGCATATTGCCAATATCAAGTTTGTTCAGCGCCCAAACCAAAGTCTCCCCCGGTGAGTCTGTTGAGCCGAAATGGAGAGAAAGAAGGCCTTGACTAGGCTTTCTCCTTCCATCAGAAGACTTTGGGACCATTACCACCACTACTCCAGAACTACCACCACCTTCCACCAAGCAACCCTGGGGAGTAATGGTAAGACGGGGAGGCAGGAGGAAAATCTGCTGGGATAGCAGGCCCTGCATTGCAGCTGGTAGGGCAGGCAAGGCAGGGAAGGGTGGTCAGTGATGGTCCTGTCAGGGACATTGGGAGGAAAATCTAGGTTGGAGAGTAGAGGTGGAGTAGGCTTCATTGTCTCGTACTCTTTGTTTGACAACATGATATACTTAATGTAATCGGTCAGTGTGCATTCATCCGAGGCCAATAAACATGTTTATATGCTCTTCTCACGTAACCTTTTACTCCACTTACTGGAAAAATTGGCTATGTTGCATCAAGACCATTCTCAATGTCGTCAGTGTGATTGCTAACTCTATCCTAAACAGGATGTCATTCTGACAACTGAGTTCATCTCTAAAATGAAAGAATGGACCTGCAGTGTGGGGCCTTTCACCTGCAGCGTGGGGCCTTTGACTGAAGTGTGGGGCCTTTGACTGCAGCGTGGGGCCTTTCACCTCCAGCGTGGGGACTTTCACCTCCAGCGTGGTGCCTTTGACTGCAGCGTGGGGCCTTTGACTGCAGCGTGGGGCCTTTCACCTCCAGCGTGGGGCCTTTGACTGCAGTGTGGGGCCTTTCACCTGCAGCGTGGGGCCTTTCACCTGCAGTGTGTGGGGCCTTTCACCTGCAGCGTGGGGCCTTTCACCTCCAGCGTGGGGCCTTTGACTGCAGCGTGGGGCCTTTCACCTGCAGCGTGGGGCCTTTGACTGCAGCGTGGGGCCTTTCACCTGCAGCGTGGGGCCTTTCACCTGCAGCGTGGGGCCTTTGACTGCAGCGTGGGGCCTTTCACCTGCAGCGCGGGGCCTTTGACTGCAGTGTGGGGCCTTTGACTGCAGTGTGGGGCCTTTGACTGAAGTGTGGGGCCTTTGACTGAAGTGTGGGGCCTTTGACTGCAGTGTGGGGCCTTTCACCTGAAGTGTGGGGTCTTTGACTGCAGCGTGGGGCCTTTGACTGCAGCGTGGGGCCTTTCACCTGAAGTGTGGGGCCTTTGACTGCAGCGTGGGGCCTTTGACTGCAGCGTGGGGCCTTTGACTGCAGTGTGGGGCCTTTGACTGCAGCGTGGGGCCTTTGACTGCAGCGTGGGGCCTTTGACTGCAGCATGGGGCCTTTCACCTGCAGCGTGGGGCCTTTGACTGCAGCGTGGGGCCTTTCACCTGCAGCGTGGGGCCTTTGACTGCAGCGTGGGGCCTTTGACTGCAGCGTGGGGCCTTTGACTGCAGCGTGGGGCCTTTGACTGCAGCGTGGGGCCTTTGACTGCAGCGTGGGGCCTTTGACTGCAGTGTGGGGCCTTTGACTGCAGCGTGGGGCCTTTGACTGCAGCTCCAATACCTTCCTTGTGTGAGAAATCACAAGAAAGCTTTTTAACTTGCTCCTCAGGCACAAAGCAAGCGTTGTGCACTGACCACCCGTTAGGGGAATGAAAATTGGCCGGTTTCTATATCAGGCAGCCAATCCACAATGCCCCTTTTATGCCTGGGTGGCAAGTTGAAAATCTACTGCCATGTTTGTGAAGTGAGGGTTAACTTCCCCCTTCACCACCTGGGCAGTAAGTGTCGGAGTGGATTAGAACATAAGAACATAAGAAATTGGAGCAGGAGTAGGCCAATCGGCCCCTCGAGCCTGCTCCGCCATTCAATAAGATCATGGCTGATCTGATCCCAACCACAAATCTAAAGAACACAAGAAGTCGGAGCAGGACCCGGCCACATAGCCCCTGGGCCCTCTCCGCCACCCACAGGGCATTGACCGATCCGAACTCAGCTTCATGTCCAATTTCCTGCCCGCTCCCCATAACCCCTAATTCCCTTTACTTCTAGGAAACTGTCTATTTCTGTTTTAAATTTATCTAATGATGTAGCTTCCACAGCTTCCTGGGGCAGCAAATTCCACAGACCTACCACCCTCTGAGTGAAGAAGTTTCTCCTCATCTCAGTTTTGAAAGAGCAGCCCCTTATTCTAAGATTATGCCCCCTAGTTCTAGTTTCACCCATCCTTGGGAACATCCTTACTGCATCCACCCGATCAAGACCCTTCACAATCTTATATGTTTCAATAAGATCGCCTCTCATTCTTCTGAACTCCAATGAGTAGAGTCCCAATCTACTCAACCTCTCCTCATATGACCGCCCCCTCATCCCCGGGATTAACCGAGTGAACCTTCTTTGTACTGCCTCGAGAGCAAGTATGTCTTTTCTTAAGTATGGAGACCAAAACTGTATGCAGTATTCCAGGTGCGGTCTCACCAATACCTTATATAACTGCAGCAATACCTCCTTGTTTTTATATTCTATCCCCCTAGCAATAAAAGCCAACATTCCGTTGGCTTTCTTGATCACCTGCTGCACCTGCATACCAACTTTTTGATTTTCTTGCACTAGGACCCCCAGATCCCTTTGTACTGCAGTACTTTCCAGTCTCTCACCATTAAGAAAATAACTTGCTCTCTGATTTTTCCTGCCAAAGTGCATAACCTCACATTTTCCAATATTATATTGCATCTGCCAAATCTCCGCCCACTCACCCAGCCTGTCTATATCCCCTTGCAGGTTTTTTATGTCCTCCTCACTCTCTACTTTCCCTCCCATCTTTGTATCATCTGCAAATTTTGCAGAGGATTGCCTGCCATGTGTTATAACCCACTCGATCTTCAACCCATTAAAATCTGCTCCACCAGATTACTGCCCAGGTGATGAAGGTGAAAATAACCCCCGTGATGTTGTCACACTATGGGAAGGAGTGGATGGTATTGTCTTGCCAGTGGTTCAATGGTGGAATTGGCTTGTTTGTTTTTGATGCTAATGACTGTTAATTACTTTTCAAATTACTGGGAAATTGACTATTTGGACCCCACTCTCTGTCTCTTTGTCCCCTGAATCATTTTTCTGTCCTCGATGTAGGGAAACCTGATTTTCTGTGATTCTTGAACCTGGTCGAAGACTCAAGCAAAGAAGTCCACACTCACGGTAGTTTTGTTAATCAAAAGTAATTATTTAATGATGTTATAATTCATACGAGCTCACAGGAAGCAAAATCAAACAAGACATATGACCTCCCTCTGCCCGTTATACACTTGGTAATTCACAATATTAATATTTTATTGATTTAACAATTTATACATATCAGGCAAATCATTAATATATTTAACCTTAAACCAAGGATATTTCATCAAGCCCTGAAGGATGATCAGCTCTTCAACACATGAGGTCTTCTTCTTCTTGCACAATATTCAACAGCAGCGTGGAGCCTTTCACCTGCAGCGTGGGGTCTTTGACTGCAGCATGGGGCCTTTCACCTGCAGCGTGGGGCCTTTGACTGCAGCATGGGGTCTTTCACCTGCAGTGTGGGGTCCTTGACTGCAGTGTGGGGTCCTTGACTGCAGTGTGGGGCCTTTGACTGCGACGTGGGGCCTTTGACTGCAGCTTAAGAGACTGTTTTCACCAATAGGTCTTCCTTTTATATCGTTTTTGACCAACAGGACATAGGATTGGGGGAGTGTTATATTTCTGTCCAATTACCTCCCTGTTGCTAGGCCTCAATCATGAACGTACCTCAATGATTGAGAGTTAAGTCAATCAAAACTCGGTGTAATGATCTCATGATCAGAATGTGGAGGCTCTTCTTATTTCTGAGCCTCAGACAATTTGGTCTCCAATTCTTAACTGTCGATAGTTTCAAATCATTTATGACCTTGCACATCCTGTTTCGTGTGGCCTCTTACATTTCCTCCTCTTACACCATTTGCTTGTATGGTATATCATATGCTGGATGAAACACTATTTGATGTTTTACAAATCCCAGTTCTTTGAACAGATCACCAGACAGGGATGAGAGGCCTCATGCCATTTCACACCATACTTATAACTTATCATTGCTTTTCCCAAGCCGTAACTTTGTTGTGAGCCTTTGATATATGCAACATGATGTCTTTAGTTCAGCAATCCCCTGCTGTGATGGAAAGCTTGTGTTTCCAAAAGTCAGAGAGGATAAATTGTTTGACCCCAAAAACGGACGCTGGGATTGCGGTGCGCAATTAACCCGTGCCCGTTGGTTGAGATGCAGGCAGCACGTAACATTGGTTAAAGCTGCCTGCACCTCTTGTAGGGTTGGTGCACTATGGCTGCTTCAAGTGGTGGTAGTCAGTGGTGAAGTGAATCTGTGCCACAGTATAGTGAAGCACGGTGATGATGGGACCTGTGGAATTTTTAACGAGCAACAACTAGGCTGCTCAAAGTTTGTGGGACTCTTATATTTTGAAAATATAAGATAGGGGTCTGGACGGAGTTTGAAGGGAGATCAGAAATTGCATATGAGAAACAGAGATGCAGGTCTCGTCCTTATGTTTACAAACTTTGTTGTTGCATTTTAAAATATTGAATAAAGGTTTCTCAAAATTACATCCCACATCCTCCAATCTGCACACCAGATCCCGCCAATCTGCCAATCTGAGCTTGTACCAGGCCTGCGAGAGTGCGTGCACCAAGGTTCTCGGATGATGCACTAGAGGCTTTGGTGGAAGAGAGGGACAGAATGAGAGGCATCCTATATCTGCAGGGGGGCAAGAGGCTCTTCAGACATATGCTCATGAGGCAGTGGGAGGCAGTAGCGGACGAGGTCAATGCCAGGAGCATAGCACCACGGACATGGATGAAGTGCAGGAAGAAGTTCAATGATTTGACACGAGTGGTCAAGGTGAGTGAGTTCAACTGTCTACTGACGTCTCCTACCAACTGCTCCACACACTACACCCCCATCACCCACACACCAACAAACTCTTTCAGTCAGTACGCACCTCTTCCAATTAGATGCTTCATCTCATCTTCACACATTACCACTGTTGCAAGCCGCACACCCACAACTCGCAGGTCACACACACTGGTAGCTATTCAATCATGACAACCATCACCCAAACATCCTGCAGGACACTCACCGACACACTTCCTACTTTCTTGCTGGAGAAGGTGGCGCATAACCGGAGGCAGCAAGTGGCAGTGGCTCCATGGAACATGAACCTGCTGTCCTCTCTCACGATGACAGCATTCCTGTCCCATTCCTGCCATTCCATCAGTGCCCTTGCTGTTGCCTCTCAGCTAGCCTGCCCACTCCCTATAGAGCATTGCAACTTTATTCAAGTATCGGAAACCTCAAAATCAGATACAAATGCATCAGCAGCCAGAATAAACAATCCAGTAACTAACCTGTAACTCCTGCATGATCCCTTTAAATAGCGCTGGTTGGGGGGGTTCTCCATGCCGTTTAAGACCTGTTCAGTTGTGTGAGGTTAAGACATTGGCTGGAGCGTGGAGTTCCAAAATAGCAGCGGTCCCTTTAAAAGTTGCACACTGATTAACGTCATAATCTCCCTACTCTACATGCTGCTGGCGGTCATCAGGTGTTCGTGCACAAACCCTTTTACCAAGATGGCGCCTGCGCATGTCACGCCAGAAGTGCGCGCGTGCATCTCGGACGCCATTTTTGGGGCTTCGGTGTCTGCGTAGCACCTACAAAACGGGTGCTACATGGCCCAATTTCACCCCCTATGTGTTTTATGCTCAATACTTTCCATCTAGCTTATTTATTTAATAATCTATATGTGCCTAGGCACGAGGGGCTGAATGGCCTACTCCTGTTCCTATGTTCCTGTGTTCCCATGTTCCAAGTACAATGGGTCAGAACTTGTGTGGCAAGGCTCTCCTCACCTCCTGCGGATAATAAGTATGAATGTATTTACTGTGTGGTCCATGATGTAAATTCGCTGGACTCTGAGATCTCCCTCAGTGGTGTGTTCTGATATCAGTGCAAGTCATGTGTACATGGAAACACCGTGGGACTGCAGACCCCGCCCACAAGCAGGCACGTTAAACTCATAAATTTAAAGTGACATTCCTTATTTTAGTCTAAATAAAAATTTAACATAATAACATCCTGATTATAGAAAGGCAAGGAAATGATTTATAATCAAATGAATCAAATGAAAATTAAAAGTTAAGAAAATAAAAAAATATTTTTTAACACTTTTTTTAATGATCAAAAAATATTAAAATAAGTATAATTAAACATTCCACATTTTTAAAATTTAATGTTTTGTTGTTTTTCAGTCATTATTAGTCTCCGCACTTTTAAAAGGTAGTGTAGGGCTGGTATTTTCAAGCGTACCTTCTCGTATCGTAAGTATCTTCATTCCAGCTGGGCAGATGGGGAAGTTTACGATTGTTTGGTGATTGTGTTTGATTGGATATGATTGTGGCGTAGTTGGCCCTTTAATTCGGTACTGTCAAAACGCCATTGAACCAATCAGAGCAAGTTTGTGATTCCCGGTTTTAATGCGCATGTGCACATTTGCAAACTTTCTCCAATGGATTCTTTCTTTATTCATTCATGGGATGTGGGCGTCGCTGGCGAGGCCAGCATTTATTGCCCATCCCTAATTGCCCTTGAGAAGGTGGTGGTGAGCCACATTCTTGAACCGCTGCAGTCCGTGTGGTGAAGGTTCTCCCACAGTGCCGTTAGGAAGGGAGTTCCAGGATTTTGACCCAGCGACGATGAAGGAACGGCCGATATATTTCCAAGTCGGGATGGTGTGTGACTTGGAGGGGAACGTGCAGGTGGTGTTGTTCCCATGTGCCTGCTGCTCTTGTCCTTCTAGGTGGTAGAGGTCGCGGGTTTGGGAGGTGCTGTTGAAGAAGCCTTGGTGAGTTCTTCGACGGCGGTGGGGATGGACGTCATTACTGAGTGGCGTTCAAGCTAGGTAAATTCTGGGCCAATATCTTTAGTCCTCAAACATCTGATCGAAGTTTATCAGATATTAAGGGGAACAGATAGGGTGGATAGAGAGAAACTATTTCCGCTGGTTGGGGATTTTAGGAGTAGAGCCAGACCTTTCAGGAGCGAGATTAGAAAACATTTCTACACACAAAGGGTGATAGAAGTTTGGAACTCTCTTCCGCAAACGGCAATTGATACTAGCTCAATTGCTACATTTAAATCTGAGATAGATAGCTTTTTGGCAACCAAAGGTATTAAGGGATATGGGCCAAAGGCGGGTATATGGAGTTAGATCACAGATCAGCCATGATCTTATCAAATGGCGGAGCAGGCACGAGGGGCTGAATGGCCTACTCCTGTTCCTATGTTCCTATGTCATCAGCGTCATTGTGGGAAAAACAGGATTTGCAAGAATACAATTTAAACCAATTCTGTCTACAATTACTGTGTTTGCCGTTTTTCAAATGTCTTTATTTAACCCTTCCCTTCAAGTGTCTTTTGTTCAAGTGGTTATTAACCCCACACTGAGGTACAGTGACAATAACCATAACTTGTATTGATATAGTGCCTTTAATTTAGAAAAACGCCCAAAGGCGCCTCAAAGAATCGCAATCAGCCAAAAATGGCTGCCGAGACAAAGAAGGAGAAATTCGGAGGGGTGACCAAACGGTTGGTCAAAGAGGGGGGGTTTTAAGGAGGCTCTTAAAGGGGGAGAGGGAGGTGAAGAGGTGGAGGGGTTTAGTCAGGGAATTCCAGAGCATGGGGCCTAGACGGCTGAATGCATGCGCCAATGGTGAGACATAAGAGGGGATAAACAAGAGGCCAGAGGTCAGAGGAATGGAGAATTTTGAGGGGGTGGGCGCGGTTATAGTGCTGGAGGAATTTAGAGATAAGTAAATTCCTTCAGAATGTGACGGCTTTCATCTCTTAGAATATGTGACTCAAGATCTCACGGTCATAGCTGTTGGCAAGTCTTCTATCAAATTAACAATCTTTAACTCATGTCTGAATTTCTGTTCCTTTCTAAGTACAGGCATCGATCAGGGTTGGGAATTAACATAAAGAGTGAATTAAAATAGCAAATTAGAAGAAGCAGTTTTACAAGAAAAATATAGGAATCAAAGGAACAAAAGAAGATTAGAAACGCAAAAGAAATAAAACAAATTCAAATGGCTGAAAAACACAAGCGACAAAAGAATGAAGAAAATATGTGACAGGCATAGATCCTGGCAGAAACACGGCAAGAAAATAGGCAGAAAAAGATATGATGGTGATAGGAACAAAGGCAAACTGAAAGACATAGAGAATAGGAGACATAGACAAGAGAGAGGAAAAACAGAGATACAAAACGAGGGAGACAGAAAAAGTGAGAAAAACTCAGAGCCAGGCACAGAAATAACAAGAGAAAGTGCGGTGGATTTTGGGCGGGATAGCTGCTGGAAAATGGGGCGTTGAGGCCTACAGTCACCTCCCCCATGGATTTCCCTTCCACTGCCCTTGCCGGGACGGCCACTGGCTGCCGCTTCCTCGCCCAATGCAAAGGGGCAGGTGCTGTCCCAAGCCTCCTTCCAGTACACCCCAATTACCGCTGCACCCCAGGGACACTTGGTGGAAGGTAGTGGTAGGCCCAAGGTAGCAGAGGTAATGGCCCCAGTGTCTGCAAATAGAAGGAGAGGGCCTAGTAGAGGCCTCCATCTCCATTTTGACACCCCTTTGCATCATTTTCCAAGGCTTCAGTCTTGGCTGAGGCCTCAAAGCATTTTCTCATCTCCTCTGCCTTGGTCTTCTGCCTCTTTAAATTTCCGGTCGCCTCATCTGATGCTACAATGGTAGTCCCATCTAGATCATTCATGCCCACTGCACTTTATTCACAAAGCTAGTCTTCCCCAAGCTCCAGCTACTGGCCAATATTTATCCCTCAACCAACATCACTAAAACAGGTTATCTGGTCAATATCACATTGCTGTTTGTGGGATCTTGCTGTGCGCAAATTGGCTGCCACGTTTCCTACTTTACAACAGTGACTGCACTTCAAAAGTACTTCATTGGCTGTAAAGCATTTTGGGACGTCCTGAAGTCATGAAAGGCGCTATATAAATGCAGGTCCTTCTTCCTTTACCTATACACGAACATACGAAAAATGGCAGAAAGGAAAAGACCTACTGACTGGTCCATCCAGCCTATCGCATACAGTTGTGTTGCTTTATGCATCACAATACATACACTCCCCACCTCACCCCGAGCCATGGGAAAAACCAGATACAAACCCAGGCCAATTAGGGGGAAAAAATCTGGAAAATTGCTCTCTGACCCCCTTTGGCAGTCGAACTAGTCCAGGAGACCACCCCGGTCCTGATCAATGTTACAGGGTATGTACAAGGTGATCTCCACCCCAACCAAAAACAGGTCCAGCTCTCGTTTGAGGGAATTCAGTGAATCAGCCTCCACCGCACAAACCAGCAAAATTATTTGGCCAGTGGAGTTCCATGTCTGATTTACTTTGGTTCCTTGTGAGAGGCAGGTTCCTGAAAAGATCTTGCTTGCAGTAATATTGAACCCAGTACAAAGATTAGTTCATTTTTTTGTAATTCATACCATGGGATTTTCAACCAGGACAAACAGACTGAGCAGTTTGATTTTATAATGCCTGTGTACATATGTGTCTTTTATAGGGATAGATTAATAAACTACACAGAGGCTGCAATTTGCAAAGGTTGGATTCTTTACTTCCTGGTTTTCTATACTCACTCTGCCTTTGATTAGATGCTGTTCTCCCTGGTTACGTATTTATGCAAAGCAAGTGGTTATATGTGTAATGTCTAGACAAAGCAAGTGTAATGTCTAGACATGATTCAATGATCTCAGAACACTCTCAAGACAGCATTCCAATACCTCGGTCTGATTTTGCTGGGAGGAGTGGGGGCTGCAACAGCAGTGTTGCACACCAGAAGTGCATTTATCACGAAGCACTGCGGGAGTGCACAAATTCACTAGCCCTCCTAATTTGCATGAACTCCATGTCCGCTCATGCACAGTAATCCCAGGAAATTGCAGTTCCACTGCAAGTCTTAAAGGCCCATGTCACCTTAAAGAGGCAGTGTTAGCTTCACCGGGCAGTCCCAAATGGAAGAGGACATTATGCTTGTCTTTACATCCTTCCTGAATGCTCAGGCTGAAGCCATAAAGTCCTTGGGCAGCAGTATAACTTCTGTCTTGGACAGGCTGTCAAATCAGCTTGGCTGAATAGGGAAAGCTTTGGATAGGAGTTTCAACAATGTCATTGCTTCAATGGAGTCTGTTCCCACACAGAGCACAAGTCACAAAGACACAGAGGCTTCCAACAAGGGTTGGATAGAACCGCAGATAGGTGAGGTTTTGTCTCTCACGATGGAAACACTACTGGTGCAGTCCTGCTCCACACCTCCCATGACTTCACTGGATCAAGTATGCAGTCAGGGTCAGGCTGAATCTACATCAGTGGAAGGCTCACAGACTGAAGCAGGTATCTCTTGTGGAAATGCAGCTACCTGCTTCTGGGCAGAGCCCTCTGCTGCTCTCATGCCCACAGACACACATGACTCATTCTCAGACTTGCAGTAGGGTGAGGGGGGGGTGTTTGTGGGTGGGGAGCAAGCCCCTCCTTTGTTCTCACAGGCATGAGCCGTGGTGGGTGTCAACCTGGCCAGAAGGAAAAATAAACCAGTAACAATGTGGAAGTGAGTGAGTCACCTGAGGACACTGCCAACAGCATGAACAGAGGCTGTAAAACTGGTTCTCTGCTCTAAAAGTGGATTGTTGACAATTATATTTCAATGGCATTGCTAAGAAACCTTTTCTGCAGATTTTTGATCAGTTGAAAGCTCCTCATCCACATATTGAGACCCACTTCCCATTCTGAAATACACTACATTTTCAGTCCATCACTGTACAAACCACAACCTTATGGACAAATGGACCTTTAAGTTATAGCCGCAGAATCATAGATTTTAAAGGCTGCCAAATTGTGAATCGAAAGTGTTTTGATACATTAGAATTCAGTGCTTAGGTTTACCTGGTGAGACGACATAATCAAATATAGAAAAACAAACTTTCAATACACCAAACTAAACCTAATGTACTCCCATTATGTAAATTCTCAGTCAAGGTACAATATTTAAATACTTTGGACTGAATTGTGGTGACTTAGCAATACACTGATGTGGCATTGATTAAATTACCTATTATTCAGTATCATGAAGTGTTCTCTGACAATGATGAATAAATATTAATGAGGCTATGACAGTTTCTGGAGTGTCTTTCACTGGCATTATAATCACAGACTTCAGCCACTTGCCTCCATAGAAATATTAGTTGCACAAAAGGTTTGTTTTAGAAGGATATTGGATATTGGAATTAAGCATTGTGACAGGCATGGAATTCATTAAATGATGCTGTTTCTGACAGTGTCTACCATGTGGTCTTTATAAGAAAAACAATTCAGTTGGAGATTCCCCCCATAGTAGCAAACATAGAAATATGTTTGTTAAGCATCTGGGTGTCCTCATACATGAAACACAAAAAGTCAACATACAGGTGCAGCAGGTAATCTGGAAGGTAAACAGAATATTGGCCTTTATTTCTAGGGGGATGGAGTATAAAAGTAGGGAAGTCATACTACAACTGTACAGGGTGCTGGTGAGACCACACCTGGAGTACTGCGTACAGTTCTGGTGCCCTTATTTAAGGAAGGACGTACTTGCATTGGAGGCAGTTCAGAGAAGGTTCACTAGGTTGATTCTGGGTATGGAAGGGTTGTCTTATGAGGAAAGATTGAACAGGTTGGGTCCATACTCATTGGAGTTTAGAAGAATGAGAGGAGATCTTATTGAAACATATAAGATTCTGAGGGGACTCGATAGGGTCGATGCTGAGAGGATGTTACCCCTCATGGGGGAATCTAAAACTAGGGGGCATAGTCTCAGAATAAGGGGTCACCCATTTAAGACGGAAATGAGGAGGAATTTCTTCTCCCAGAGGGTCGTGAATCTTTGGAATTCTTTACCCTAAAAAGCTGTGGAGGCTGAGTCATTGAAACATTCAAGGCCGAGTTAGACAAATTTTTGATTAGCAAGGGAGTCAAAGGATATGGGGAAAAGGCAGGAAAGTGGAGTTGAGGTAAAAATCAGATCAGCCATGATCTCATTGAATGGCGGAGCAGGCTCGAGGGGCCGAATGGCCTACTCCTGCTCCTATCTCTTATGGACTTATAATAGAGACAAAGTCGAGAGCTGCAAAGTTGCAACTCTATGTAATTTTGTTATTTTCCATTTGGGCTCTTGTTCACTTACCTGTACAAACAGGATTTCCACCAAACCTCCACTGCAGTTACAGCGGCAGAGCAGGAGAAGCCCCCTATATTGAAGTTACGTTAACATACCTGTTAGGCCCCATCCACACTACTCACAGGGCCAGAAAAAACAACTTTCCTGGGTCTGGTTGAACCCATCCCATAATGCATAGGGACTCACCTCCTCTGTGTCTGGACAACATTTCAGCACATGAGCAGAAGAGTCGCTGTGGATTATGGAGTGGGTTTGGCCAGGGCCAGATAAAAGCTGTTTTTGGGAGCCCAGCACAAGCAGTGACCAGAAAAACTGACCATCAATGAGCTCCAAAAGAAGACAGTTGGCAATCATGGTTACCACATCAGGATGTTAAGTTAGTACCTCCAAGTGAATAAATTAATGAGCCTGTTAGGCAGCATTCTAGGCAACCCAGGAATCTCTGGTGTTGAGACCAAAGCAATATTTTTGACAGAAGAACACCTCAGCTCTTGTTCTCTTTACAGCAGAGAAGGTTGAGGGGAGATTTAATAGAGGCATTCAAAATCATGAACAGTAAATAAGGAGAAACTGTTTCCACAGGCAGAAGGGTCGGTAACCAGAGGACACAGATTTAAGGTAATTGGCAAAAGAACCAGAGGGGAGAGGAGAATTTTTTTTACACAGTGTTGTTCTGATCTGGAATGCACTGCCTGAAAGGGTGGTGGAATCAGATTCAATAATAACTTTCAAAAGAGAATTGGATAAATACTTGAAGGGGAGAAAATTGCAGGGCTATGGGGAAAGAGCAGGGGGAATGGGACTAATTGGATAGCTCTTTCAAAGAGCCAGCACAAGCACGATGGGCTGAATGGCCTCCTTCTGTGCTGTATCATTCTATGATTTTAACTGTGTAGCCCTGAAGTGGTCATCCCCAATATTGACAGTGATGCAATATACTGTTTTATATATAGATATACACATATATAAAATGTATATATGACAGTTATTGTAATAGTTTGTCTGAGCCCCAACATATCATTTTTCAGAAAACCCAGGATACCAGAGGAATATAGAATGATTTAACCAGATTCTTGGCGTTATGATCAGAACTCTGCTTCCTTGTTGCAAAAGTATGTAGCCTCAAATGTTAAGTACACTCCCCTTTCCTCATAACTGTACCATATATGTATGAACTGGATTTGCAACATTTTATCTTATGTTTTAGTTCTTATGTTCAGATGAATTCAAAAATTCCTTGTAGATGTTATGTTTGGTCATATCTTTCAGGTGCATACATCAAAAATCTACGTGAAGATCTCTGTGAATCTATATGAAGGCACACTTACACTGCAGCTACCAACTTCCACCCAGGCAGAACATTGTTTACACTACTTGGCTCTTGCTTGGCTAAAAGTTTAACTGCCCCGTCCGGAACAGAGCTTTGCAAATGCAAACATTTGAAGAAGTCTCTCCCAGTAGATAGAAATTTAAATATGTACAGAGCAGAGAGGGGTGAGACTCTGCTCCCTAAACATTTAATTTACGTAGATTAGATTTACGATGAGTCCAAGTTGTCCAATGAAAATCGCTTGGCACCAACATTAAACTGGCAGCATAAATGCAAATTGCTAGAAGGATGCGAGCAAATAGCATCAAAAGAACGTCAATGTCAGAGCATAATGAGCAGATGGTAAAAGGCGTCTCAACAGAAGTGGTTAAGTGTTTCTTGCTAATAGAAAGGAATGAAGAAAAGGCTGAGCTAGCAACTAATGGGTATCCCCTTATACCAAGTAGTGGGGAATCACTTATGAGTTATAGTGTACAGAATAAAGGATGCCTCAACAGGTGAAAAGAAGGCAGTACAAGGAAACGTTCTAATGCAAGATAATTTCCTTCCTTTAAGTGATGGAGATGACCATAGTTCAGTCTCAATGGCAGGAGAAAGTAAAATTGAGAATTCCGACAGACAGAATCAGTTTTCATCTTCAGAAGAACAAGCTGAAGACAGTGATCTAGAGGTGAAGGAGGTGGAGCAATGCGGCCTGACGAGGTGAATAGCCACTCCAAAGCTTTCAAACTTCCACAGAAGATGCATTAAACAAACTCCAATACAGATTAGAGCAGCAATAAAGTTCAGTCAGATAAGGCAGAAGACTGCAGCAATGAAGCTCAGAGTGACTCTGAATCTAACTGAGAAACTGAATCTTTGTCATTGGCAACATCGGATATTGTTGATATAAGGATAGAAATTTTGGTTGGGGTCGGGGGCTGAAACTGGATGTGCAATCCTGGCAGGGGTTGCAATTTGGGGCAGAACCCAGATCCATCCCCAATATTTAAATGACTCCATTCCCTGGATTTGGCACAGAATCAATGGCAGGCCAAGATGGTGGGTGGAAGTCCTACCAAACCGCATTTTCACTCCTTCAAAAGAGTCCGCCGAATTTTTAAGCTGTAACTTTTATTGTGAAAGTTCAGAGCCACAAACCAGGGCTCAGTTGTAATAAAAGTAATGGGCAAACATACGGTGTAAATCCAACTTGTAATGTTATAAGAAATTGTTCAGATGATGTTATTAACCTGTAAGAAGACTGATCAGATCACATGACTACAGATTCTATAGCGTGTTAAAGAGGGGGTGAGATGTAACAAATGAACCTTTTCATTTGAAATTGTGCATGCTCATAACTGTATCATATACCTACGATCTGGATTTGCAACATTTTGTCTTATGTTTGCTTATTTTGTGGTATGTTCTGAGTGGCTGGGGCAGTTGCATGTCTCACTTATGTCTATCTGTGTGTATCTGAGAGGGTAAACAGAAACAGCAGAGCTAACTTAAAGAAGGGAAATTGTGGAAAGATTGTATCATCACCTGAGTGAGAAGGGGTGGTCAAGATCGAAGGACCTATGTTTGGACTTGGTGTATAAGCAGGGCCTCTCTGGTAACAATGGGGGAGAATTTTGCATCTCCATCGACCCATTTGCATTTAAAAACTGGGCAGTAATGAGACCAAAGTAGTGCATGGAATGGAAGTGCCGACTTATCGTTGCATTCTTGCCTGTTCCTATTTTCAGCCGGACCTCGGTCTGGGCGGCTGGACTCTCACCAAAAGCAGGGAGGAGCCTCATCAATATGGGGGTCACATGATGCAGTTACAAACCCTTGATTCCCTCAGAGTCCAAAAATTTATCAAGCTCAGTCCTGAATATCCTCAATGACTGAGCAGCCACAGTCCTCTGGGGTAGAGAATTCGAAAGATTCACAACCCTCCGACTGAAGAAATTTCTCCTCATCTCAGTCCCAACTGGCTGACCCCTTATCCTGCGATTATGCCCCCTAGTTCTAGACTCTCCAGCCAGGGGAAACAGCCTCTCAGCATCTACCCTGTCAAACCCCCTCAGAATCTTATATGTTTCAACGAGATCACCTCTCATTCTTCTAAACTCCAGAGAGTATAGGCCCATTCTACTCAATCTCTCCTCATAGGACAACCCTCTCATCCCAGGAATCAATCTAGTGAACATTCGTTGCACCCCCTTTAAGGCAAGTATATCCTTCCTTAGATAAGGAGAACAAAACTGTACACAGTGCTCCAGATGAGGTCTCAACAAAGCCCTGAACAATTGCAGCAAGACTTCATGACTTTTTTTTACTTCAATCCCCTTGCAATAAAGGCCAACATGCCATTTGCCTTCCTAATTGCTTGTTGTACCTGCATGTTAACTTTCTGGGTTTCATGTACGAGGACACCCAAATCCCTCTGAACACCAACATTTAATAGTTTTTCACCATTTAAAAAATATTCTGTTTTTCTATTCTTCCTGCCAAAGTGAATAACCTCACATTTCCCCACATTATACTCCATCTGCCACCTTCTTGCCCACTCACTTAACCTGTCTATATCCCTTTGCAGACTCTTTGTGCCCTCCTCACAGCTTACTTTCCCACCTAGCTTTGTATTATCAGCAAACTTGGATACATTACACTCGGTCCCTTCATCCAAGTCATTAATACAGATTGTAAATAGCTGAGGCCCAAGCACTGGTCCTTGCAACACCCCTAGTTACAGCCTCCCATCCTGAAAATGACCCATTTATTCCTACTTTCTGATTTCTGTTTGTTAACCAATCCTCCACCCATGCTAATATATTATCCCCAACCCCATGAGCCCTTACCTTGTGTAACCCGGAGTAACCCACAGTGCAGTCCATAGAAGTGCTTTTGGTACTTTAGCTTGTAAGGGCATGAATAAATCTGAGACACCTTCAAAAATAATTTGAGCAAATGAAATATGTACTCAGTTTAATTGGAGGATGTTGGTGGGTGTTTGGTGTGCATCAAAAGGTCTGACTCTATACTAATTGCATCATTGGTTATTCAAAGGAGTTTTGCAACTGCAACTGGAATTCAACCAAAACCAACAAAGCTCAATTCTAATTTGTCCTTTCAGCTGTGACCGAGGTGACCGAAGGCTGATGTGGTTAATGGAAATGGGGAAAATACCAATTTAACGTCATATAAGTGCAAAAAGGTCTAAAAATAAAAGATTGCGCTCTCCCCGTTTAAAGAGATGTTGGTGTGACCCACGTTCACCCACCGGGCAGGCCGTGGGGAGGGCAAGCCTGGCACCTGCCCAATCAACTTCATCAGCGGCCCCAACAATTTTCATGGTCAGGCCTCATTACAATATTCTTGGCGAGCTACCTTTCGTATTTGGAGCACCAACAAGCACCTCGCCGATCGGGAGGGGGCGGGAATTCCATCACTCATCCACGGAGCTGAGCCGGCAGTATTTAATTAGATCGCGATGGGTGGGACACAGAAGGTTCAACAGCAAGCAGGATGATTTTAGTGGGGCCAGGAGGAGGATTATTAAAAGAAAGACCTGGAGCATTTTTAGAGGAGGGACCGCTGGAGTGGCCGCTTTCTGTTCAGTTCCATTGGATGGGGCTTGCACAGCACTCACTGTGCGCTGAAGCATTAAAATTGCATTGGAGCCTATGTACATCATAGGAACCTGATTTGTCTAAATTAGTGAGGCCTCCTCCCATTTCAAGCTGGCCCGTTCCAAAACCGCGACGAGCCGGACATTCACCGGAGCGGGGCGGTAAGTGTTGCAATGTGATTTTGGTCACGCTATCACTCCACTCCCTGCCAAAGAATCAAGGCAATAAGTAGACCAAAATTGGGCAACTCCGATAGTGCAACAACTGTTCAGTACTGCAGCGATGTGTCAGCTTAGATCATGTGCTCAAGTCTCTGGACTCCAGTCCACAACCTTCTGACTCAGAGGCGAAAGTCAGAATAAAGTTGCATTGGTGCCAACCTGTAGCGAGGGCGTTTTATGGGATGTCAGCAAGCTGCCTCTCATAATACAACCTTCCTTTGTTCTCAGGGATTTTGACTGGGGCACAAAAGCCCACTCTCTAACCGAGTCTTTCTCTTTCAGCAGGTTGCAGACAGAGAGAGGTGAGGGCTGCTGCTCTGGTGGTCTGCACTTTGCTCAGGAAATTCCAAAAGCTTTGAGAATGGGGACTTTCATCAGCAACAAATGAGCACATTGTAATACAGATACTTATAGCAGGAATCAGGCTTCTGAATCAGCCTGACACTCAGACTCACCACAACTAAACAAGGTATCTATAAGTTTACATTTTTTTTAGAAGACCACAATCTCTATATCTATGGAGGGACTGGAGACCATTAAAATCTATTTCTCCATCCATATAATTGCTTTACTCTGTAGCTGAGTGCTGTAAGTGATGGGTGTCACCTTGCTATATTCTCTAAATGATGACACCTCTGCTTGAGGCAAATTGGTGTGTCAGTCTAGATTCCATGAAACTCGTGTGCAGGCCTCTGCCGGATGTGAGTCATCCCAGCAGGTAAAAGGTTAACACAAAGCTAACATGCACAGTGCAGCCTTGGATTATCCATTGTATGTCAGGAACTCACACGCACCTTAGAGAATGGGCACTCATTTCTTCCTTATATTTTGTGGCTCCCAGTCACTAATTCTGGGTTTATCCCCACAGAGCTTCAGAATTTCACTTTCATCAATGTGACAGCTCCAAGTTTTATCAGGCTGTGCTGTACAGGGATAAATACAAAGATATGAAAATTTATGTTTCTTTTTTAACAATTTATTTTTCACATTTGCAACTATAATGGCCCAGAATTTGATGCCAAAGTAACGACGAGTTTAATGGCGCTCGCTGTTATAAATGTGTAAACCGTCCAGCAACTAGTGACGAGGAAGAGATACCCCGTGAATTACGAATCACCACAAGTTGCTGGACAATTTTCACCGCCCCACCGTTAACCTCACACAAACGGCATCTCGTGCTTAACCTCCCCGTGATTTTCATGATGTTGCTGCATTTGCACATTAATTGCCCATTAAACTCGTCATAGAAAGTTAAGTCTTGCAATTAATAGCATAAGTACCCTTTTAACTACATGATAATTGCTAATGACGGCCAATCAACCTCTCTGACCCAGAAAGTAAATCATTTAAAATGTGGAGTCTCATTCCTTCAGGTTGTGAATTGTTGTTGGAGATTTTTTAAATAATTCTTACTCTTTCTGTCTCTTTTTTCTCTCTCTTAATCCAGTCTTTCTTTTCCTCTCTTTATTTGTTTCTGTACATGATTTAACTCTAATTCACCCTCCTTCTCAGTCCTTCCTTTCCTTATTTCTCAATCCTTAAATCTCAGAGATACCCTGTTTGTCCCGTCGTTCACTGTTGTTCCAGGTGT
The DNA here is from genome assembly GCF_035084215.1 of Heptranchias perlo. NCBI lineage: Eukaryota > Metazoa > Chordata > Chondrichthyes > Hexanchiformes > Hexanchidae > Heptranchias > Heptranchias perlo. The sequence continues at coordinate 5,118,602 of NC_090329.1, forward strand.
CCTGTTTCTCTCACCTCGCTGTTTATCAGCTCACACTTCCAGCAACTTTGTGGGTAAAAGTTTTTGAGCTCAAGAATGCACGAAAAAGTCTAACTAACCGGGAACGCTGAGAGATGCCACGGTCCACCAAATTCCAGCCCAATATACCTGCATGCTACCTGGAAAAACATCTACAATAATAATAAGAAAAATTGTCATAACAGTATCAGGAATTTATCTAGCGTCCTAAAGGTTTTGGTACATGGTCCTGCAGAATTAATCTTTTTAAGCCCACCCAGCGGAACCCATAATGAATAGTTAATGGGTGACTGGAACTACATAATTATAAGGATCATAGAATCATAGAAATATAGAGCACAAGAGGAGGCCATTCGGCCCATCACGCCTATACCGGCTCTTTGACAGAGCTGTCCAATTAGTCCCACTCACCTGCTCTTTCCCCATAGGCCTGCAAAAAGGCTATAGGAGCTCAGAAATTCCACAGGGGTTCTTCTGGTCTCCCATCCTAACTCCAGCTGGACACTGGGGAGAATCCCCGCAGAGCTTCAGGACCAAGAACTCTTGCCTGGAGGAATTCAAGAGGTCGCTGTGTTCAAGCAGGCCAGGAACAGCAGGATTAAATGATAGACGGGCTAGAGCAGTCTGGAGATCATGAATAACATTGGGAAACAGAGAAAGGAACTGAAGAAAACCTATCACTCTACACTAACAGTTGGGATTCTGCTGTTTTTGTCAGTTGTGCATATGGAGACAACAGGGTTTATCTATATGCGCATAGTAATGAGAGTTAGAGTATCGAATTAAAGACTTTTCATGTTAGAGGTCAGAAAAGAATTAAGCTCTCTTCCAGCGCTGTGCAAGGCATGGTACTTCTGAGAGTTGGTTTACTCTAATACACAGATTCCAAAAACTGAATTTTTAAAAATTGCTTCTGGAAGACTAAAGCATTCTTTCCTTTCAGGAATCATAAGCAACAATATCATAATGGAGCAACATTCACAATAGTCAGGGAAATGTTGGGATCCAGAAACTGAGATAAACAATCACAAATATAAAAGAGAAACTACTGGTCACCAAGGGAACAAGTAAACCTATTTGAATGTCCAGGCAAAGCTATTATGAGTACCAATGGAGCAGGAGCCGATAATACTGTAAAACTTACTTTGCAAATTTGGACTGCAAAACAGTCCATGGATAGGACCCAAGGATTGGAGCAGAGGGTAAAAGCTGAGAGCTCAATCAAGCCTAAATCCTCATATCCATGTGAAAGAGTTGCTGCTATCCGAGGGGGAGGCTCTTGAATGACTCGCAGCATATCCACCCAGAACTAAAGGACGCTGACCTCTCACAACTGCAATACCTTACAGGCACGGAGCCAGGCTGAGATAACATTCAGAAATAAAAGAGAGATTATCAATGAAGACATATAAATAATAAGAAAATTAATAAGGCCACACAGAGAGAGACCGGCACATTGATGAATGAGAAACAAACACGGGAAGTTGCATCCAGTCTAAACAAAAGCTTCTCATAATTCAACTTATGCAAGTTTCTATAAAAAGGTATTATCAACAACAGCCATCTGCATTTATACAGCACCTTTAATGTAGAGAAATATCCCAGCGGCTTCTCTTTGTGAAAAAAAAGTTATAAATGCTTATACAATGACCCCACTGACAGCATTCTCCACAGAAGGATGTGATGGGCAGGAACTTCCATCCTTATGGCTTGCAATCAAAAGCACCCTGAACCTGTAAGCCTATAATGAGCAATCGGCAGCCAATATACTGTTCAAAGTAAACTTGAGAAAGAGGATCCGAGGGAGGGAGATGGATGTTCAAAACGACAAACACAATGGTCCAGAAATCGTGCAGAGCGGGGAGGCAGCACTCAACGCAGCTCCTGCAAATTAAATTAATGAAAATACTGTGGGCTCTGTGGTATCAAATTGTTTGAATTTGAACTTTAAACAAAATGTGCGCTGTCAACCCAGCCTCTGAGCAGCGTGAGTTGCCGCGGCTGGAAAAGTCTGAGAGAAGGAGACACGCCCACAAAATCTGTCAGGAAGAGAAGTCCTGCCCACAGATTCAGGCGGCATTGCCCAAACAGACAAGCAGACTTCATTCATTTAAAGTTCGTGTTCTGGATGTCATTGTAAATAAAAAAAAATATTTTTTTCTTATAAAAAGCCAAAGAAATTATTGAATTAAATTAAAGAGACAGAAGGGAAAAGTAAAAAAGATACTTTAATTTTTTTTTAAAATTTTTTTAATAACACAAACCATTAAAATCAGGAGTAATGAGACTCCACATTTTTAAAAGTTAATTTTTAGTTGTTTGACAATTTTTAGTTGTTCGATTAAGACTGTTAAAACCTAGATTAGACCTGATATTTTTAAGCTTACCTGTTTTGTGGCGATATTAGTTAATTTCCAGCTGGGCAGATAAGTAAGTTTGCTCTTTACCAATGATTTCTCTGATTACAGCGTGCGATGGCCCTTTAATTCGAAGCTGTCGTATCGCCGGTGAACCAGAAGGAGCAAGTTCTGGATTTCCACGATTCACCGTGCCTGTGTGAACACCGGAACTTGCTCCTTCAATTCACCACTAACAACGGAGAGCGCTGTTGAGCTCAACGTTATTTCGAGAGCGATATCTCGCCCATGAAACCTTTATTAATAACCATGTAAAATTAATGAACATCAATATCCCAACAATTCCCTCCCTTTTCCCCTGCTCCTCTCCTCCATTCTTTCCACTCATCTGCACCCCCCCCCGCACTCCATTATTCACCCCGTATCAATTGCTCTTCTGTCAAGCTATTAATGCCTGTCTGGAACAACAGTAAGATAAGCAAAAGGGAGAATTTGTAAAATCTACCTATCCTGTCATGCAAGCAAAGAAGTATTCCTGAGAAGTTGTGAGTTGAAGAAGCAGGTGCTAAACCAATAGTCCATTCGGTGAATTAGTATGTGATGATGCATTATGCAGCTAGGTCATGGTATGCTGATTTGCTATGCAAAGCCCTTGGAAGATGCCAGTGTACCACAGCTTTCAACTATAAGTTGCAGCTAGAATGTGTGTCCTGCTGAAGTATGGCTTTGTTTGAGATATTATTAAAGAACTGTAAGGTTATGTGAGACAGGAGGTTTTCCTTGCCCATGTTTGACCTGAGGCCATGAGACTTCGTGGGGTCTGAAGCCAATGTTGAGGAATCCCACCCGACTCTACACCACTGTGCACCTACCTTTGGTGGGTCTGTCCTGCCGGTGGGACAGAGCACACCTAGGGATGGCGGTGGAGGATTCCGGGACATTGGCTGATAGATATGGCACCGAGTAAATGTCACTGGGAGGATTAGGCACTTTGGAGGTAATTTTGACTTTGTGCGATGGTATAAAATGGGTGATAGTGAATTGGCAGATTTATTGAAATTAGCTGACCTCACGTCATATCATAAGTTCACTGTGCTACACGTGCCCAAGTAGCAGTGCTCCCAGACTTTTTCTGTTGGATTTTATTATTGACCCCAACAAAAGAGAGAAGCTTGAAAAGGAGGCCCGAGATCGAGAGTCCGAGCAGGAGGAGAAAGGCCCGAGAGGGGAGAGGCCCAAGTTCAGGCCCGAGGGGGAGAGGCCCAAGTTCAGGCCCGAGGGGGAGAGGCCCGAGTTCGGGCAGGAGGGGGTGAGGCCCGAGTTCGAGCCCGAGAGAGAAGTGGCACGAGTTCGGCCCTGATGGGGAGGGGCCCGAGGTTGAGCCCGAGGGGGAGAGGCCCGAGTTAGAGCCCGATGGGGAGAGGCCCGAGTTCGAGCCCGAGGGAGAGAGGCCCGAGTTCGAGCCCGAGGGGGAGAGGCCCGAGTTCGAGCCCGAGGGGGAGAGGCCCGAGGGGGAGAGGCCCGAGTTCGAGCCCGAGGGAGAGAGGCCCGAGTTCGAGCCCGAGGGGGAGAGGCCCGAGTTCGAGCCCGAGGGGGAGAGGCCCGAGTTCGAGCCCGAGGGGGAGAGGCCCGAGTTCGAGCCCGAGGGGGAGAGGCCCGAGTTCGAGCCCGAGGGAGAGAGGCCCGAGTTCGAGCCCGAGGGGGAGAGGCCCGAGTTCGAGCCCGAGGGGGAGAGGCCCGAGGGAGAGAGGCCCGAGGGAGAGAGGCCCGAGTTCGAGCCCGAGGGCGAGAGGCCCGAGGGGGAGAGGCCCGAGGGAGAGAGGCCCGAGGGAGAGAGGCCCGAGTTCGAGCCCGAGGGCGAGAGGCCCGAGGGAGAGAGGCCCGAGGGAGAGAGGCCCGAGGGAGAGAGGACCGAGTTCGAGCCCGAGGGGGGGAGGCCCGAGGGAGAGAGGCCCAAGGGGGAGAGGCCCGAGTTCGAGCCCGAGAGAGAGAGGCCCGAGGGAGAGAGGCCCGAGTTCGAGCCCGAGGGGGAGAGGCCCGAGTTCGAGCCCGAGGGGGAGAGGCCCGAGTTCGAGCCCGAGGGGGAGAGGCCCGAGTTCGAGCCCGAGGGGGAGAGGCCCGAGTTCGAGCCCGAGGGGGAGAGGCCCGAGTTCGAGCCCGAGGGGGAGAGGCCCGAGTTTGAGCCCGAGGGGGAGAGGCCCGAGGGGGAGAGGCCCGAGTCCGAGCCCGAGGGAGAGAGGCCCGAGGGGGAGAGGCTCGAGTTTGAGCCCGAGGGGGAGAGGCCCGAGGGGGAGAGGCCCGAGTCCGAGCCCGAGGGAGAGAGGCCCGAGGGGGAGAGGCCCGAGTCCGAGCCCGAGGGGGAGAGGCCCGAGGGGGAGAGGCCCGAGTCCGAGCCCGAGGGAGAGAGGCCCGAGGGGGAGAGGCTCGAGTTTGAGCCCGAGGGGGAGAGGCCCGAGGGGGAGAGGCCCGAGTCCGAGCCCGAGGGAGAGAGGCCCGAGGGGGAGAGGCCCGAGTCCGAGCCCGAGGGAGAGAGGCCCGAGGGGGGGAGGCTCGAGTTTGAGCCCGAGGGGGAGAGGCCCGAGGGGGGGAGGCTCGAGTTTGAGCCCGAGGGGGAGAGGCCCGAGGGGGAGAGGCCCGAGTCCGAGCCCGAGGGAGAGAGGCCCGAGGGGGAGAGGCCCGAGTCCGAGCCCGAGGGAGAGAGGCCCGAGGGGGAGAGGCTCGAGTTTGAGCCCGAGGGGGAGAGGCCCGAGGGGGAGAGGCCCGAGTCCGAGCCCGAGGGAGAGAGGCCCGAGGGGGAGAGGCCCGAGTCCGAGCCCGAGGGAGAGAGGCCCGAGGGGGAGAGGCCCGAGGGGGAGAGGCCCGAGTCCGAGCCCGAGGGAGAGAGGCCCGAGGGGGAGAGGCCCGAGTCCGAGCCCGAGGGAGAGAGGCCCGAGGGGGAGAGGCCCGAGGGGGAGAGGCCCGAGTCCGAGCCCGAGGGAGAGAGGCCCGAGGGGGAGAGGCCCAAGGGGGAGAGGCCCGAGGGGGAGAGGCCCGAGGGGGAGAGGCCCGAGTCCGAGCCCGAGGGAGAGAGGCCCGAGGGGGAGAGGCCCGAGTCCGAGCCCGAGGGAGAGAGGCCCGAGGGAGAGAGGCCCAAGGGGGAGAGGCCCGAGGGGGAGAGGCCCGAGGGAGAGAGGCCCAAGGGGGAGAGGCCCGAGGGGGAGAGGCCCGAGGGAGAGAGGCCCGAGGGGGAGAGGCCCGAGGGGGAGAGGCCCGAGGGGGAGAGGCCCGAGGAGAGGCCCGAGGGAGAGAGGCCCGAGGGGGAGAGGCCCGAGGGGGAGAGGCCCGAGGGGGAGAGGCCCGAGGGAGAGAGGCCCGAGGGGGAGAGGCCCGAGGGGGAGAGGCCCGAGGGGGAGAGGCCCGAGGGAGAGAGGCCCGAGGGGGAGAGGCCCGAGGGGGAGAGGCCCGAGGGAGAGAGGCCCGAGGGGGAGAGGCCCGAGGGGGAGAGGCCCGAGGGGGAGAGGCCCGAGGGAGAGAGGCCCGAGGGAGAGAGGCCCGAGGGAGAGAGGCCCGAGGGAGAGAGGCCCGAGGGAGAGAGGCCCGAGTTCGAGCCCGAGATCACTCGCCACAGGCTGAGTTTTCAAAGACTGACATCACAGGAGAGCAGGTAGGTGATTGGTTGGTGAGTATTACTGTTTTTTTCTCTGTCAGGGGTTTAACTAGGAGCTTAAATCAATAACTTAAACGAGATAAATTAATTAGTTAATAAAAGTAAGAATAATAATCTCGGAGAGCCCGAAGGTGAGGAGCGCGGACCCGTAGGTGAGGAGCGCGGACCCGAAGGTTAGGAGCGCGGACCCGTAGGTGAGGAGCGCGGACCCGAAGGTGAGGAGCGCGGACCGGTAGGTGAGGAGCGCGGACCCGAAGGTGAGGAGCGCGGACCGGTAGGTGAGGAGCGCGGACCGGTAGGTGAGGAGCGCGGACCCGTAAGTGAGGAGCGCGGACCCGAAGGTGAGGAGCGCGTACCTGTAGGTGAGGAGCGCGGACCCGAAGGTGAGGAGCGCGTACCTGTAGGTGAGGAGCGCGGACCCGAAGGTGAGGAGCGCGGACCCGAAGGTGAGGAGCGCGGACCCGAAGGTGAGGAGCGCGTACCCGTAGGTGAGGAACGCGGACCCGAAGGTGAGGAGCGCGGACCCGAAGGTGAGGAGCGCGGACCCGTAGGTGAGGAACGCGGACCCGAAGGTGAGGAGCGCGGACCCGAAGGTGTTTGGGCACGGAGCGGATAAAGAGTGAGGCAAGAAAACCTAAAGTGAGATCAGCACAAGGGAAGGAGCTGATCGGTGAGCAGCTGGTGAGTGTTTCTTTTTCTGGTGAGTGTTTTTTTTTAAGTCTTTAGCTTATTTTTGTTAAGTTTAGTTAATAATCTAATAAATTGAGGCATGACAGGGCAGCTCAGTCCTGTGGAATACACATCCTGGGCCATGTGGGAACTCCAGGACGCTTCCCGTGTCCACCACAGGTGCAGGAAGTGTCATCAGGTGGAGGAGCTCGAGCTCCGGGTTTCGGACCTTGAGCAGCAGCTGGTGTCACTGCAGTGTATCCGCGAGGCTGAGAGCTATGGGGATAGAACGTTTCAGGAGGTGGTCACCCCGCAGCTTAAGAGAGTGCAGGCAGAGAGGGACTGGGTGACCGCCAGACAGACAAGGAGGACCAGGCAGGTAGTGCAGAGTCCCCTGAGGGCATCTCACTCTCTAACCAGTCTGTATACTGGTTGGGGAGAGGGTTCCTTTGGGGAGTGCAGCCAGAGCCAAGACCATAGCACCATGTGTGGCTCAGTTGTATAGAGGGGAGGAGAAAGGTTAGGAGAGCAATAGTGATAGGGGATTCTATAGTTAGGGTAACAGACAGGTGTTTCTGCGGCTGCAGACATGATTCCAGGACGGTGTGTTGCCTCCCTGGTGCCAGGGTCAAGGATGTCACTGAGCGGCTGCAGAACAATCTGGGGGTTGAGGGTGGGGGGAGGGTGAACAGCCAGAGGGCGTGGTCTATATCGGTACCAACAACATAGGTAAAAAAAGGGATGAAGTCCTGCAGGCAGATTTTAAGGAGTTAGGAAAAACATTAAGAAGCAGGACCACAAAGGTAATAATCTCCGGATTACTCCTGGTGCCACGCACTAGTGAGTATAGAAATAGGAGGATAGAGCATGTGAATGCGTGACTGGGGAGATGGTGCAGGAGGGAGGGCTTTAGATTCCTGGGGCATTGGGACCGGTTCTGGGGGAGGTGGGACCTGTACAGGCCGGACAGTTTGCACCTCAACTGAGCTGGGACCAATATCCTTGCGGGGAGGTTTACTAGTGCTGGTGGGGAGGGTTTAAACTCGCTTGGCAGGGGGATGGGAACCTGAGCATAGGTTCAGAAGGGAAAGAAACAGAGCTGGAAATGGACGGCAGAAAATTAGTAAGTGAGTTATGAAGGCAGAGGAAACAAAGGTTAAAAAATAAACAGCAAGGGAGTTTGGCAGTGCAAGGAATCTAGTGAATAAGGTGGATGAGCTGAGGGCACAGATAGACACATGGAAGTACAACATATTAGCGATTATAGAAACATGGCTTAAGGAGGAGAAGGAATAGCAGCTCAACGTTCCTGGTTACAGGGTTTTCAGACGAGGGTGGTCACCACATTACAGAAAAGATGTGATTGCACTAGAGATGGTATGTCAAGAGAAAAAGATTAGTGAAGACAAATGTCGGTCCCTTACAGTCAGAAATGGGGGAAATTATAATGGGGAACAAAGAAATGGCAGAACAATTAAACACATACTTTGGTTCTGTCTTCACAAAAGAGGACACAAATAACCTCCCGGAAATGTTAGGGAACCAAGGGTCTGGTGAGAGGGAGGAACTGGAGGAAACCAGTATTAGTAAAAAAATAGTACGAGGGAAATTAATGGGACTAAAGACTGATAAATCCCCAGGGCCTGATAATCTACATCCCAGAGTACTAAAATAAGTGGCCCTGGAAATAGTGGATGCTTTGGTGATCATCTTCCAAAATTCTATAGACTCTGGAACAGTTCCTACAGATTGGAGGGTGGCAAATGTAACCCCACTATTTAAAAAAGGAGGGAGAGAAAATATAGGGAATTACAGACCAGTTAGCCTAACATCAGTAGTGGGGAAAATGCTAGAGTCTATTATAAAAGATGTGATAACAGACTCCTTGGAAGGCATTAACGGGATTGGACAAAGCCAGCATGGGTTTATGAAAGGGAAATCATGCTTAACAAATCTACTGGAGTTTTTTGAGGAGGTAACTAGTAGAATAGATAGGGGAGAACCAGTGGATATGGTGTACTTGGATTTTCAGAAGGCTTTTGATAAGGTCCCACACAAGAGGTTAGTGTGCAAAATTAAAGCACATGGGATTGGGGGGAATATACTGGCATGGATTGAGAATTGGTTGACAGACAGGAAACAGAGAATAGGAATAAACGGGTCTTTTTCCGGGTGGCAGGCAGTGACTAGTGGGGTACCGCAGGGATCAGTGCTTGGGCCCCAGCTATTCACAATATATATCAATGATTTGGATGAGGGAACTAAATGTAACATTTCCAAGTTTGCAGATGACACAAAGCTGGGGTGGAATGTGAGCTGTGAGGAGGATGCAAAGAGGCTCCAATGTGATTTAGACAAGTTGGGTGAGTGGGCAAGAACATGGCAGATGCAGTATAACATGGATAAATGTGAGGTTATGCACTTTGATTGTAAAAACAGAAAGGCAGATTATTATCTGAATGGTGATAGATTGGGAAAAGGGGAGGTGCAACGTGACCTGGGTATCCTTGTATACCAGTCGCTGAAAGTGAGCATTCAGGTACAGCAAGCAGTTAGGAAGGCAAATGGTATGTTGCGTTCATTGCAAGAGGATTTGAGTACAGGAGCAGGGATGTCTTACTGCAGTTGTACAGGGCCTTGGTGAGGCCACATCTGGAGTATTATGTGCAGTTTTGGTCTCCTTATCTGAGGAAGGATGTCCTTGCCATGGAGGGAGTGCAACGAAGGTTTACCAGATTGATTCCTGGGATGGCAGGACTGACGTATGAGGAGAGATTGGGTCGACTAGGCCTACATTCACTAGAGTTTAGAAGAATGAGAGGGGTCTCATCGAAACATATAAAATTCTAACAGGACTAGAGAGACTAGATGCAGGGAGGATGTTCCCAATGGCTGGGGAGTCCAGAACCAGGGGTCACAGTCTCTGGATACGGGGTATGCCATTTAGAACCGAGATGAGGAGAAATTTCTGCGCTCAGAGGGTGGTGAACCTGTGGAATTCCCTACCACAGAAGGCAGTGGAGGCCAAGTCATTAAATATATTCAAGAAGGAGATAGATATATTTCTTAATGCTGAAGCGATCAAGGGATATGGGGAAAAAGCAGGAACAGGGTACTGAGTTAGACGATCAGCCATGATCATTTTGAATGGCGGAGCAGGCCCGAAGGGCCGAATAGCCTACTCTTGCTCTTATTTTCTATGTTTCTATGTTTCTATGGTACAGAGGAGATTTACGAGGATGTTGCCAGGACTGGAGAATTTTAGTATGAGGAAAGATTGGATAGGCTGGGGTTGTTTTCTTTAGAACAGAGGAGGCTGAGGAGTGATTTAATTGAGGTGTATAAAATTATGAGTGGTCTAGATAGAGTGGATAGGAAGGACCTATTTCCCTTAGCAGAGGGTTCAGTGACCAGGGGGCATAGATTTAAAGTTATTGGTAGAAGGATTAGAGGGGAGCTGAGGAAAAAAGATTTCACCCAGAGGGTGGTGGGGGTCTGGAACTCACTGCCTGAAAGGGTGGTAGAGGCAGAAACCCTCAACTCATTTAAAAAGTACCAGGATGTGCACCTGAAGTGCTGTAACCTACAGGGCTACGGAGCAAGTGCTGGAAAGTGGGATTAGGCTGGGTGGCTCATTTTCGGCCGGCACCGACACGATGGGCCGAATGGCCTCCTTCTATGCCATAAATTTTCTACGATTCTACGATTCTATAAGAAACCATGGAACGTGAAAAAGCCAAGAGAAAAGAGAAAAGCAGCTAATGATGGAAATCAAAATAGAAAGAGAGAATGCTGGAAATTTACACCAGGTCCAGCAGCATCTGTAAAGAGAAAAAAAGAGGTTCACATTTTGGGTGTAGACACTTCTGCAGAACTGGTAGATGAGATAACGAGCAATGAGATAAGGCCATTTGGCCATTCATGAGCAATTTTTTCCTGTAGCCCGTGAACCATTTCCTTCGTCATAGGTTTCCCTGGCTCCCTTCTGAGGGAGGTGCAAACAATAGATAAAACTCCCAAAAACATTCTGAAGTTTTCCCTAACTCCTGATTGAAATTGTACTCCAGAATATCACTCTAAAATCATAACATGCACTATTTAATCTGGACTGGTAATATTCCACAGATCTCATTCCCATGGTCACAATTGAATTGGAACTGTAATGTTCCACCACAGAAGATTTAAACATCAATGTCTGTACTTATCCTAATTGCCTTATTAAATATTCCTGATAATTGTGTGAATCCTATTTAAAGGAGATAATCAACATCACATTAATGACATTCAATGGGAATATTTTGCTGCTCAACTACAGTATAAGGAAAATCTAGCTGCTTATCTCAGGTCTCACTTGAGGTTGTTTTAATTATTTAGTTCTCTCTTCTAGTCCTGCAATTACAATTACACTTTAACACTGCAGCTACTGGAATCATACTGGATTAGTAACAAATTCACTCTGCATTGTCAATGAAGCTAATGGACAGCATTGTGTTTCTTACACTTACCAATGTTGAGAGACATTTTTTTTGGAAAAGTTACAACTCATCAAAATGATCTTTTATAATCATCCAGAAGTATCATTGAAGTAATGATACTTAAGTATCATTAAGTACAGCACAGGAGGAGGCCATTCGGCCCATCGTGCCTATGCCGGCCCTTTGGAGGAGCTATCCAATTAGTCCCATTCCCCTACTCTTTCCCCATAGCCAGGTAATTTTTTTCCCTTCAAGTATTTATCTAATTCCCTGTCTGGTACTTACTGATGCAACAGTACAAATGTGAGGTTAAAAAAACCCTTTTAAACAAAGACATTTGAAAGATTGCAAACACAGTAATGTACACAGAATTGGTTTAAACTTTGGTCTAGTGAATCCTGTTATTCCCTCAGTGACGCTGAATGCATTGGAGAATATGAGTTTCAGGACCAAAGACATTGCACTGTGCAGATAGATATATCTAGATTATTAAATAAATAAGCTGGATGGATAATATTGGGCTTAAAGGCTTTTGGAAACACAAGCTTTTCATCATAACAGGGGGTAATGTAAGAGAAGGCAACATGCAGCATGTATCCATCGTTGTTTACAACAAAGTATATATCAGGATAGCAATGATAGGAAGTAACATGGTGTGAAAAGGCATGAGGCCTCTTATATTTCTCTGGTAATCTGTTTGAAGAACTGGAATTTGTAAAACATAAAAGTGTTTCATCCAGCATATGATATACCATAAAAGCAAGTGGAATAAGAAGAGAAAATGTAAGGGGTCACACTAAACAGGATGTGCAAGGGCGTGAAACATCTGAAATCATTGACAGTTAAAATTGGAGACCAGATTGTCTGAGGCACAGAGATAAGAAGGGCCTCCTCATTGCAGTCACATGAGATCATCACACCTAGTTTTGATTGACTTAACTCTCAATCAATGAGGTATATTAATGATTGAGGCCTAGCAACAGGGAGGTAATTGGTCAAAAACATGACACTCCCTCAATCTTATGTCTCATTGGTCCAAATCTATATAAAAAGATTTTGTGATGCCACTGCTCTCTCTATCACGCTGCAGTCAAAGGAATCCATTGTTGTAGACAAACATCACGCAAGTCGAGGCCCTCATGTGTTGAAGAGCTGATCACCCTTCTGGGCTTGATGAAAAATCCTTGGTTTAAGGTTATATATATATATATTAAATAATTTGCCTGATGAGTGTATGAATTGTTAAAACATTAAAATAATAACATTGTGAATCATTAATTGTATAATGGGTAAAGTGAGGTCATATGCCTTGTTTGATTTTGCTTCGTGCAAGCTCGTATGAATTGTAACATCATTAAATAATTACTTTTGATTAACGAAACTACCATGAGTAGGCACTTTCTTTGCTTGACTCTACGACCAGGTTCAAAAATCACTGGAAATTAGGTTTTCCCTGCACAAATAAACATCAAAGTGGTTTAAAGTCTGAAGTTTGCAGATAATATGGCCATACTATGTGTGTGTGTGTGTGGGAGAAAGAAGGGAAACGGGGAGTGAGGTCAACGTGGGAAAGTCTGTTTCTCCAGGGACACCCACACTTGAAATATACAGTTTCACCTGGATTTCCTGATGTAACAGTGCTCCCCTGTGGTCCTATGACATTTTTTTCAGCATTGTCATGATATTATGCTATTCCAAACATGAGGGTGCTATATGATCATGTGTAACCTAAACATTTTGAACTCAATAAATGCAAATCTACAAAGCAATAACAGAATCTATTTAAAATTCATTATTGATTTGTAATTTCAAACTCAGTGTCTTTGACCATCATTGGGCCTCCACAATAGTGTTCAATGGGCTTTGAGAATCCTCTAACATTGTGTTCTGATATACATGAACTAAATTATCAGCAGTCTTTGTGTAATCACCTGCTCTAAGGGTGTGTAATTCTATTAGACTGGCCAGGCCATTGATTTCCTACTTGGCCTCTGCCCATTCTGTGTAATGTCAATTCGAACCGACAAAGTTGTGCCTTGTGGCTAAATTGTGGGGCCTTATCTTGCAAATTGTCCATTCTATCTGCTGATATTATGAGGAACTGTGTTTACCAATGCTGAATAAATATCAAGATTGGAGTGCCCTACATTGGGGCTTATTATAACATCACTATGACACAAAATAATGAACAAGAAGAGATTTTCCTGGGTCTGTGCCCATGTACAATGGATCGCCTGGGCACAGGGTATAATGAAAAATCAGGCGAGTCAGAGCACACACCAGCAAGGCTTTATTTGAGTGGAAAGTAAATTGGGCAGTACCTTTACAGACTTGCTCCAACTCTTTGGATTTTCTGAGATTCGCTGTGCTGAGGTGATTCAGTGCACACGAGTGCATATCCAAGAAAATCTCCCTTATGAAGTCATACCATCAGTTATCAAGGAATAGTGATGAGCTTAATTGTACCTCTATCATTTTTCCATGTAGACATTACTGATTAAACACTGAGCACTGCTGATATCATTGATTGAGCTATCTTGAAGGAGTTACTGAGCTCAAAACAGTATCACAGTTCAATTAACATTAGAAGCATAAAGTAATGTATTAGCTCCAGTAGTTCTCTTGTTTCAATAGAAGGAGCTTATAAACAAACAACATAATCACATAAATTGCATCAAAACACGTGAGGGGCAATTCAGGAATCCAACACTAACAAGCAGGGCATATTGGGGAAATTATTAATGTGCAGTCCATGATTTGTTATCCATTAATAGTAATTTCTGCAATCTAGTGCTGGCAATTGCCCTTTAATTAATTCACTAGTGATTCATGTTAGACCTCCAGCTGTTCTCCCTCCAGAAGATAAATATAAATTCCCAACATTTCTTCAAGGAGACAGCCTTTCTTTTAGTCAATTCCTTCACAATTAAGCTCAGCATTTTTCCAAGTCAATTCCCTCATTAATATCATCATTACATAGAATTATATAGAATTTACAGCACAGGAATAGGTCACACAGCCCAACTGGTTAATGCTGGCGTTCATGCTCAATACGGGTCTCCTCCCAACCCTCCTCATCTAACCCTATCAGCGTATCCTTCTGTTCCTTTCTCCCTCATGTGTTTATCTAGTTTCCCCTTAAATACATCTATGCTATTCGCCTCAACTACTCCTTGTGGTACTGAGTTCTATGTTATCACCACTCTCTGGGTAAAGACGTTTTTCCTGAATTCCCTATTGGATTTATTAGTGACTATCTTATATTTATGGCCCTTAGTTTTGGTCTTCCCCACAAGTGGAAACATCTTCTCTAAGTCTACCCTATCAAAGCGCTTCAAAATTTTAAAGGCCTCTGTCAGGCCCCCACTTTTGCCTTCTCTTCTCTAGAGAAATGAGCCCCAGTTTGTTCACCTTTTCCTGATAAATAGAACCTCTCGGTATTATATCAGCCTTGTGAATCTTTTTTGCACCTTCCCCACTGCCTCTATATCCTTTCTATAATATAGAACTGTGCACAGTACTCTCGAAGTGTGGTCCAACCAACATTCTATACAAGTTTAATATAACTTCTCTGCTTTTCAATTCTATCCCTCTAGAAATGAACCTCAGTGATTTCTTTGCTTTTTTTTATGGCCTTATTAACCTGCGTGGCTACTTTTAGTGATTTGTGAATCTATACTCCGAAATCCCAAAATCTACTCCACAGTAGGTACAGCACAGGAGGAGGCCATTCGGCCCATCGTGCCTGTGCTGGCTCTTTGAAAGAGCTATCCAATTAGTCCCATTCCCCTGCTCTTTCCCCAATGGCCCTGCAAGTTTTTTCCTTTCAAGTATTTATCCAATTCCCTTTTGAAAGTTACTATTGAATCTGCTTCCTCCACCCTTTCAAGCAGATCATTCCAGATCATAACTACTCACTGTGTAAAAAAAATGTTTCCTCATGTCACCTCTGGTTCTTCTGCCGATCACCTTAAATCTGTGTCCTCTGGTTACCGACCCTCCTGCCACTGGAAACAGTTTCTTTTTATTTACTCTATCAAAACCATTCATAATCTCCCCTTAACCTTCTCTGTTCGAAGGAGAAGAACCCCCAGCTTCTCCAGTCTCTTCACAGAACTGAACTCCCTCATCCCTGGCACCATTCTAGTAAATCTCCTCTGCACCCTCTCTAAGGCCTTGACATCCTTCCTAAAGTGTGGTGCCCAGAATTGAACATAATACTCCAGCTGGGCCTAACCTGTGATTTATGATGGTTTAGCAGAACTTCCTTGTTTTTGTACTCTATGCTTCAATTAATAAAGCCCAGGATCCCATTTCCTTTTTTAACAATCTTCTCAACTTGTCCTGCCACCTTTAAAGATTTGTGTACATACACCCCCAGGTCTCTCTGTTCCTGCACCTCCTTTAAAATTGTACCATTTATTTTATATTGCCTCTCCTCATTCTTCCTACCAAAATGGATCACTTCACAATTTCATCTGCCATGTGTCTGCCCATTTCACCAGTCTCTCTGTGTCCTCCTGAAGTCTGATACTATCCTCCACATTGTTTACTACATGTCCAAGTTCTGTGTCATCTGAAAACTTTGAAATTATACCCTTTATACCCAAGTCCAAGTTTTTTTTTTCTTTTTTTTAATGCGCTCACGGGATGTGGGCATCGCTGGCGAGGCCAACATTTATTGCCCATCCCGAATTGCCCTTGAGAAGGTGGTGGTGAGCCGCCTTCTTGAACCGCTGCAGTCCGTGTGGTGACGGTTCTCCCACAGTGCTGTTAGGAAGGGAGTTCCAGGATTTTGACCCAGCGACAATGAAGGAACGGCGATATATTTCCAAGTCGGGATGGTGTGTGACTTGGAGGGGAACGTGCAGGTGGTGTTGTCCCCATGTACCTGCTGCTCTTGTCCTTCTAGGTGGTAGAGGTCGCGGGTTTGGGAGGTGCTGTCGAAGAAGCCTTGGCGAGTTGCTGCAGTGCATCCTGTGGATGGTACACACTGCAGCCACATTGCGCCGGTGGTGAAGGGAGTGAATGTTTAGGGTGGTGGATGGGGTGCCAATCAAGTGGGCTGCTTTATCTTGGATGGTGTCGAGCTTCTTGAGAGTTGTTGGAGCTGCACTCATCCAAGCAAGTGGAGAGTATTCCATCACACTCCTGACTTGTGCCTTGTAGATGGTGGAAAGGCTTTGGGGAGTCAGGAGGTGAGTCACTCGCCGCAGAATACCCAGCCTCTGACCTGCTCTCATAGCCGCAGTATTTATATGGCTGGTCCAATTAGGTTTCTGGTCAATGGTGACCCCCAGGAAGTTGATGATGGGGGATTCGGCGATGGTAATGCCGTTGAATGTCAAGGGGAGGTGGTTAGACTCTCTCTTGTTGGAGATGGCACTTGTCTGGCGCGAATGTTACTTGCCACCTATGAGCCCAAGCCTGGACGTTGTTCAGGTCTTGCTGCATGCGGGCTCGGACTGCTTCATTATTTGAGGGGTTGCGGATGGAACTGAACACTGTGCAGTCATCAGCGAACATCCCCATTTCTGACCTTATGATGGAGGGAAGGTCATTCATGAAGCAGCTGAAGATGGTTGGGCCTAGGACACTGCCCTGAGGAACTCCTGCAGCAATGTTCTGGGGCTGAGATGATTGGCCTCCAACAACCACTACCATCTTCCTTTGTGCTAGGTATGACTTCAGCCACTGGAGAGTTTTCCCCCTGATTCCGATTGACTTCAATTTGACTAGGGCTCCTTGGTGCCACACTCGGTCAAATGCTGCCTTGATGTCAAGGGCAGTCACTCTCACCTCACCTCTGGAATTCAGCTCTTTTGTCCATGTTTGGACCAAGGCTGTAATGAGGTCTGGAGCCGAGTGGTCCTGGCGGAACCCAAACTGAGCATCGGTGAGCAGGTTATTGGTGAGTAAGTGCCGCTTGATAGCACTGTCAACGACACCTTCCATCACTTTACTGATGATTGAGAGTAGACTGATGGGGCGGTAATTGGCCGGATTGGATTTGTCCTGCTTTTTGTGGACAGGACATACCTGGGCAATTTTCCACATTGTCAGGTAGATGCCAGTGTTGTAGCTGTACTGGATCAGCTTGGCTAGAGGCGCAGCTAGTTCTGGAGCACAAGGCTTCAGCACTACAGCTGGGATGTTGTCGGGGCCCATAGCCTTTGCTGTATCCAGTGCACTCAGTCGTTTCTTGATATCACGTGGAGTGAATCGAATTGGCTGAAGACTGGCTTCTGTGATGGTGGGGATATCGGGAGGAGGCCGAGATGGATCATCCACTCGGCACTTCTGGCTGAAGATGGTTGCAAACGCTTCAGCCTTGTCTTTTGCACTCACGTGCTGGACTCCGCCATCATTGAGGATGGGGATGTTTGCAGAGCCTCCTCCTCCCGTTAGTTGTTTAATTGTCCACCACCATTCACGACTGGATGTGGCAGGACTGCAGAGCTTTGATCTGATCCGTTGGTTTTGCAATCGCTTAGCTCTGTCTATAGCATGTTGCTTCCGCTGTTTAGCATGCATGTAGTCCTGAGTTGTAGCTTCACCAGGTTGGCACCTCATTTTTAGGTAAGCCTGGTGCTGCTCCTGGCATGCTCTTCTACACTCCTCATTGAACCCCAAGTCATTAATTATATATCAAAAAGAGCAGTGGTCCTAATGCTGACCCCTGGGGAACACCACTGTATACTTCCCTCCAGTCTGAAAAACAACTGTTCACCACTACTCTCTGCTTTCTGTCCCTTAGCCAATTTTATATCCATATCGCTGTCCTTTTAATCCCGTGGGCTTTAATTTTGCTAACAAGTCAATTATTTGATACTTTATCAAATGCTGTTTGAAAGTCCATATACACAACATTAACCGCATTACCCTCATCAAACCTCTCCGTTACTTCATCAAAGAACTCAATTAAGTTAGTCAAACATGATTTTCCTTTAACAATTCTGTGCTGACTTTCATTTATTAGCCCAGACCTTTCCAAGCGCCAAGTAAATTTGTCCCAGATTATTGTCTCTAAAAGTTTCCCCACCACCGATGTTAGGCTGTCTGGCCTGTAATTACCGGGTTTATCCGTCTCCCCTTTTTTGAACAGGGGTGTACTCATGTTTTTTTTAAATATATGAATGAAATAAATAAAATACATAAATATATAAAATAACAAGTCAGCCACAAATTGATTCTTTCCAGTGCATAAATATTTCATTCATTTAATTAGGACGATTAAACTTAATCCAAAAATCTGCTGCCTGTATTCTGTCCCATACTAAGCCCTGGTGACCCATAACCCCTATCCTCTCTGATCTACATTGGCTGCCTGTTTCCCAGTGCTTTGAATTAAAATCCCGGCACCCACCTTCAGCTGCCTTAGCTCTCCTCTCTGAAACTTCCTAAACCTACAACCTTGGACTCGTCTATGCTTTTAAAGGCTTCTTAAAAACCATCTCTTCAACCAAACTTCCAGTGATTCTTTCTAACTAACACACCATGGATGCTGCCCATTCCTTTATTTCCCTAAGTAAAGCAGTATAGGATATTTTTCTATATGAATGCAGGTTGTTGTTTCCAAAATCTAACACTTTCAAATTAATACCCATATATGGCCATCCTCTCCACCTGATGATTGGTTGAGGCCCTTGTTTTCAAATCCCTCCATGGCCTCGGCCCTCCCTATCTCTGTAGCCTCTTCCAGCCCTACAACCCTCCGAGATCTCTGTGCTCCTCCAATTCTGGCCTCTTGCGCATCCCTGATTTTAATTGCTTCACCACTGGCGGCCGTGTCTTCAGCTGCCTAGGTCCTAAACTCTGGAATTCCCTCCCTAAACCTTTCCACCTCTCTACCTCTCTCTCCTCCTTTAAGATGCTCCTTAAAACTTACCTCTTTGACCAAGCTTCTCGTCACCTGTCCTAATATGTCCTAATCTATATGGCTTGGTGCCACATTTTGTTTGGTAACGCTCCTGTCAAGCACCTTGGGACGTTTTACTATGTTAAAGGTGTTATATAAATGCAAGTTGTTGTTGTTGTTTATTTCTCATCTGTTAATTCATTCAATTGAATTGGCAGTGACTAGTGGGGTACCGCAGGGATCAGTGCTTGGGCCCCAGCTATTCACAATAAATATCAATGATTTGGATGAGGGAACGGAATGTAACATTTCCAAGTTTGCAGACAACACAAAGCTGGGGTGGAATGTGAGCTGTGAGGAGGATGCAAAGAGGCTCCAATGTGATTTAGACAAGTTGGATGAGTGGGCAAGAACATGGCAGATGCAGTATAACGTGGATAAATGTGAGGTTATCCACTTTGGTTGTAAAAACAGAAAAACAGATTATTATCTGAATGGTGATAGATTGGGAAAAGGGGAGGTGCAACGAGACCTGGGTGTCCTTGTACACCAGTTGCTGAAAGCGAGCATTCAGGTGCAGCAAGCAGTTAGGAAGGTGAATGGTATGTTGGCCTTCATTGCAAGATGATTTGAGTACAGGAGCAGGGATGTCTTACTGCAGTTATACAGGGCCTTGGTGAGACCACATCTGGAGTATTGTGTGCAGTTTTGTTCTCCTTATCTGAGGAAGGATGTCCTTGCCATGGAGGGAGTGCAACGCAGGTTTACCAGACTGATTCCTGGGATGGCAGGACTGACGTATGAGGAGAGATTGGGTCGACTAGGCCTACATTCACTCGAGTTTAGAAGAATGAGAGGTGATCTCATCGAAACATATAAAATTCTAACAGGACTAGACAGACTAGATGCAGGGAGGATGTTCCCGATGGCTGGGGAGTCCAGAACCAGGGGTCACATTCTCAGGAACCGAGATGAGGAGATTAAATATATTCAAGAAGGAGATAGATATATTTCTTAATGCTAAAGGGATCAAGGGATATGGGGAAAAAGCAGGAACAGGGTACTGAGTTAGAGGATCAGCCTTGATCATTTTGAATGGCGGAGCAGGCCCGAAGGGCCGAATGGCCTACTCTTGCTCCTGTTTTCTATGATTCTATGATCTTGTTTCTTTTAACAGGCTCAGTGTTTCTGGCCACCTCTAAAAGTGATCCTTCACTCTCTATATTCTAGAGTGCATCTTTTCCTTCTCAATATCTGGATAATTTGCAGCATGCCCAGGGATCAAACATAAAATACTAGTTAGAGCATTATCTTGGTTCTATCACGTGCCCTGCAGTATTGTCGAATACATTAGCCCTGAGCCACATGTGGCTAATTGAGAATCCAGATGTGGTTAATTGCATTTTCGATCAGCAAATAAAAAATGAGTAATTGGCACCATCGTTGGACATGTGATCTCAATACTCATTTTCACATGGTTAATACATGTGAACCTTTTTATGCGTTTGTTGATAAAACAGTAAGATGAAAAGCAGCATGTGCGAGTGTTTTTTGATTGTCGTGAGTGCTTTACTTCCTTGCTCACTGAATGGTGGGAGATGTCTGTTAAGTAAATGTACACGTGAGGTACGTTTACTTGTATTGTGTGAGTGTATCGGAAACCCAAGACATTTTCTACTAAAATTAATGCTTGTGATTAAAACAATAGCCACACCCCCTGTGGCTAGTCAGCAATTTCTATTGAACAACACCAGTCTAACATGGTGCTCTTGGCTTCGAAAGGCAGCAGAATAATATCTCGCTTGACTATCTTAGGCTATAAAATGCCAACCATATTTATTAACGGTGAATGAATTAATGAACAGAAATAACGACACATGGGGCAGAAATTGCTGGGAGCGGTGAACCGACAGAGCTCGCCGCTCCCTAGATTTATACTAACCCGCTAACTTACCGCAGTCTTTACTTCAGGCACTTCCTCCAATTGGAAGCGAAGAAGAGTCCAGCAAATTCCGATTTCCGCGTTTCACTGCGCGTGTGTGAACGGCGGAGCTCGTTCCTCCATTTCGCCACTGACGACGGAGAGCGCTGTCGAGCTCACCATTCTTTTGCGAGCAATTTCTGCCCCATTGTAGATTTACAATAGTTAAAGGCTTAGCCAACAATCCTTTGATTCAAAAATAAAAGCAATAAACAGTCATGTCTGCTCAATTAAACTGCAATGTAAACGAGACCGAACATCCCTGAATATTTACCTGAATATTTGTTGCTGACCATCCAAGAAGTCTTTCTCTGGCTTATCTATCTCTCTCTGACGATAATGGGGGTTAAACTGGTGAACCCCCAAAAATGGGCGCGGGCAGCGCGATCCGCGACTAACCCGCGCCCCGTGCTTCCTGTGCAGGCAGGACGAGACATTTGTCTGGCCTGAGTCCTTACCTGACTGCAGTGTTAAAAACCAGGCCTAACACGAGGATTCAAGCAAATGCACACTTTCCACCAGCAGGGGGAGCCCGAATCTCTTAAAGGGAGGAAGTCTCTTAAAATCTCTTAAAGGTAACTGGTACCTGTTATTTGCTGAAAATAACAGTCTGCTGTCTGAACGGAGTCTGAGCAGAGATCAGACATCGCACACGTAAAACACAGATGCACGTCCCATCACTATGTTTACACACTGATGAGTTATGTTAAAACATTGAATAAGGGTTGTGCACCATTAAATCCCACATCCTCCAATCTGCATGCCAGACCTCACCAATCTGCCAATCTGAGGTACCAGACCTGTGAGAGTGCATGCACCAAGGTTCTCTGCTGATGCGTTAGAGTCCTTGATGCAAGAGGTGGACAGAAGGAGGGGCATCTTATATCCACGGTGGGGGGGGGGACGGGGGGGGGGAGGCGGAAGAGGCCCTCCAGGCATTTGCTTAAAAGGCAGTGGGAGGCAGCGGGGGATGAAGTCAATGCCAGGAGCACAGCATCGTGAACATGGATGCAGTGCAGGAAGAAGTTCAATGATTTGACACGAGTGGTTAAGGTGAGTGAGGTCAACTGTCAAGTGGCGTCTCCTACCAACTGCACCACACACTACACCCCCATCACCCACATACCAACAAACTCTTTCCATCAGTACTCAACTCTTCCCATCAGATGCTTCCTCTTACCCTTACACATTACCACTGTTGCAAGCCGCCTACCCACAACTCACAAGCCACACACATTGGCAGCTCTTCAACCATGACAGGCACATCACCCAGACACACATCCTGTTTTCTTGCAGGAGAAGCAGGCGCAAATCAAGAGGCAGCAAGTTGCAGTGGCATTTAGCCCCCCAAGCCTGTTCCACCATTCAATGAGATCATAATGGACCTCTAACTCCATATACCCGCCTTAGCCTCATATCCCTTAATACCCTTGGTTCACAGAAATCTATCAATCTCAGATTTAGAATTCATAACTGAGCTAGAATCAACTGCCCTTTGCAGAAGAGCGTTCCAAACATCTCCCAACCTTCGCACGTAGAAGTGTTTCCTAACTTCACTCCTGCACGTCCTGGCTCTAAATATTAGGCTGTGTCCCCGCGTCCTAGTATTCAAGTATAGGAGACCTCCAAAACCAGTATAAGGGCGACATGGACATGTTGGGCCGAAGGGCCTGTTTCCATGTTGTAACTTCTATAAATGCATCAGCAGCCAAAAGCAACAATCCAGCAACTAACCTGTAAATTCTGAATGGTCCCTTTAAATAGCACTCGTGAGGGGTCCTGCAGGCACTCTAAGACACGTTTAGATGGTCGTAGTTAAGCCTGTGCGTTGAGTGGAGCGTTAAGTTCCAAAATGGTGTCTATCATCTTTGCACACCGATTGTATTCATTTTCACCTTACTTTACATGCAGCCAGTGTTCGTTATTTGTGCCTGTGCTAATACCTATACCAAGATGGCGTCCACACACGTCATGCTAGAAACGTGCGTGCGCGGCCAAGATGCCATCTTGGCACTTCAAGATGCCGCATAGCGCTGAAACAACGGGCGCTAGATGGCTCAATTTCTAGCTCAATGACTCATGTGGACGTACAGTTCCAATGGGCTGCCTCCAGTGCATCAATTAAGTGACCATTTTTGATGTGTGAACCTTAAAGGGTAGAAATTTATCTGGGCCTGTTTTTGGGCCTAAACTTGGTGCTGCACAAGCAGAGCATGGCCGAACAGAGAGGCCCAAGGCCATCCCAAAATTGAGCCTCGGGCCGAAACTACATCTTTGGGGTGCGCTGCCAGAATCTGTTGCACCTCCGCAGGCAGCTCTCCCAGGAGAAAAGTTAATTTTGGGACACCACCACCAACAGTCCTCAGGTAAGTTCCAGGAGGAGGGTTGGAATAGGCAACAGGGGGAGGGAAGGGGGGGGGCGATCACCAGGACTCTAGAGTCTGGGGAAGCACTACTGACTCCTCCTGGCTCCTCAGATAGGTTTCAACATTATTAAAAAAAATCTTACCTTTAGTTGTCTGCCTCAGGGGCCGTTGAAAAATCCTGAGCCAGTCCTCACTCCTGCCCTTCATCGGGAACACATTTTGTGGAGCTGTCCTTCAACAGGCATTCGACTCCTCATTAACATATTCAAGGTGCTTAGCACCCTTTGTCTTCTTGCCTGCTTTTGCCAGAAAGCTAGCTAAAGATAGCTGGAACCTTTCGAATCTGCGGATAACGAGGACACATTCCTTTGTACATAGCAGCAGCCAGTTACTTTTCATCAATAATTCTCTCAAAATCCCAAGACTAACTTTTTTTTTATTCGTTCATGGGATGTGGGCGTCACTGGCGAGGCCGGCATTTATTGCCCATCCCTAATTGCCCTTGAGAAGGTGGTGGTGAGCCGCCTTCTTGAACCGCTGCTGTCCGTGTGGTGACGGTTCTCCCACAGTGCTGTTAGGAAGGGAGTTCCAGGATTTTGACCCAGCGACGATGAAGGAACGGCGATATATTTCCAAGTCGGGATGGTGTGTGACTTGGAGGGGAACGTGCAGGTGGTGTTGTTCCCATGTGCCTGCTGCTCTTGTCCTTCTAGGTGGTAGAAGTCGTGGGTTTGGGAGGTGCTGTCGAAGAAGCCTTGGCGAGTTGCTGAAGTGCATCCTGTGGATGGTACACACTGCAGCCACAGTGTGCCGGTGGTGGAGGGAGTGAATGTTTAGGATGGTGGATGGGGTGCTAATCAAGCGGGCTGCTTTAAGTTGCCTACTGTTAATGAAGTTAGTTCTTATAATCGGTCACAATCAGTATCACACATTATAATCTAAACTATTCTATTACTCACTTTGGTTTAAGTTTATATTGTGGCTAATGAGAGCCAAAGCCTTATTCTTCCTTGTTATCTCATTAAAGTTTCCAGCTATCCCATTCTGTGGAATGTCTTATCATTGTTGCCTTAGTGACCTGTCTGCAGTGAAGTGCCTGTCTGAGTTTCTAACTCAGGCTACCGTCTCTTTCCCATAATGTATATTATATCAGACATTTTAAATCAATGCATGTTAGCTATTTTATGTTAATATCTTTTAAAACCTACAAAACCCAGCACCCTCAGCACAAACCAGGTGCTGTTTCCTTGCAGAATTCACTGCTGTATGACTCACTGATCCAGAGGCCCATTTGGGATGTGTGCAATGAATTTATCAAAGTTTTAAACAATATTTTCCAGTCTTAGGTCAAAAGCCCTGACTTCATTACTGCACTGAAGATTTGAGGAAGTGCAGATAATGAGAACAGCCCAAGATTGTGACATTTGGGTCACTGAACAGAACTTAAACAGAATCCCTTTTAGAAACAGTGCCTGCTCCAATGTACTGAAATTGTCACTCTTGTTTTCTGCAACCAATTTGAATGTTGATAAATGTAAGTAAAGTTTGCACTGCAAAAGTTAGGCTGAACTATATCCATGTTTTTACCAGGATGTCGCTGCAATGTAATGATGGGCCTGTGAAATTTCATGCCACATCATAGGAACATAGGAACAGGAGTAGGCCATTCAGCCCCTCGTGCCTGCTCCGCCATTTGATAAGATCATGGCTGATCTGTGATCTAACTCCATATACCTGCCATTGGCCCATATCCCTTAATACCTTTGGTTGCCAAAAAGCTATCTATCTCACATTTAAATTTAGCAATTGAGCTAGTATCAATTGCCATTTGCGGAAGAGAGTTCCAAACTTCTACCACCCTTTGTGTGTAGAAATGTTTTATAATCTCACTCCTGAAAGGTCTGGCTCTAATTTTTAGACTGTGCCCCCTACTCCTAGAATCCCCAACCAGCGGAAATAGTTTCTCTCTATCCACCCTATCTGTTCCCCTTAATATCTTATAAACTTCGATCAGATCACCCCTTAACCTTCGAAACTCTAGAGAATACAACCCCAATTTGTGTAATCTCCCCTCGTAACTTAACCCTTGAAGTCCGGGTATCATTCTAGTAAACCTACGCTGCACTCCCTCCAAGGCCAATATGTCCTTCCGAAGGTGCGGTGCCCAGAACTGCTCACAGTACTCCAGGTACGGTCTAACCAGGGTTTTGTATAGCTGCAGCATAACTTCTGCTCCCTTGTACTCCAGTTCTCTAGATATAAAGGCCAGCATTCCATTTGCCTTCTTGATTATTTTCTGCACGTGTTCATGACACTTCAATGATCTATGTACCTGAACCCCTAAGTCCCTTTGGACATTCACTGTTATTAACTTTTTACCATTTAGAAAGTACCCTGTTCTATCCTTTTTTGATCCAAAGTGGATAACCTCACATTTGTCTCCATTGAATTCCATTTGCCACAGTTTTGCCCATTCACCTAATCTATCAATATCGCTTTGTAATTTTATGTTTTCATCTACACTTAAATTGTGGAAACACTGAGGGGAATATTTACAAATTTTATCCTTTCAAACTTTGGCTGTGGACAGAGTATTTTGAGCTATATAATACTACAGCAAAGTATGTCTGGTTACAGATCTCTCAGTAGTGGTGGAAGAGATGGGAGTAATTTGAGACGAAGAATTAACATAAGAACATAAGAACAAGGAGAAGGAGTAGGCCATCCGGCCTCTCGAGCCTGCTCCACCATTCAACAAGATCATGGCTGATCTACTACCTCAATGTCATTTTCCTGCACTATCCTCATATCCCTTGGTGCCTTTACCATCTAGAAATCTATCGATCTCTGTTTTGAATGTACTCAATGACTGAGCTTCCACAGCCCTCTGGGGTAGAGAATTCCAAAGATTCACCACCCTCTGAGTGAAGAAATTTCTCCTCATCTCAGTCCGAAATGGCCTACCCTTTATTCTGAGACTGTGACCCCTGGTTTTAGACTCCCCAGCCAGGGGAAACATCCTCCTTGCATCTACCCAGTCGAGCCCTGTAAGAATTTTGTATGTTTCAATGAGATCATCTCTCATTCTTCTAAACTCTAGAGAATAAAGGCCTACTGTACTCAATCTCTCCTCATACGACAATCCTGCCATCCCAGGAATCAGTCTGATGAACCTTTGTTGCACTCCCTCTATGGCAAGTATATCCTTTCTTAGGTAAGGAGTCCAAAATTGTACACAATACTCCAGGTGCGGTCTCACCAAGGCCCTGTATAACTGCAGTAAGATATCTTTACTCCTGTACTCAAATCCTCTTGTAATAAAGGCCAACATACCATTTACCTTCCTCATTGCTTGCTGCACCTGCATGTTAGCTTTCAGTGACTCATGTACAAGGACACCCAGGTCCCTTTGAACATCAACATTTCTCAATCTCTCACCATTAAAAAAATACTCTGCATTTCTGTTTTTCCTATTAAAGTGAATAACTTCACATTTTTCCACATTATATTCCATCGGCCATGCTCTTGCCCACTCAGTTCGCCTATCTATGTACCTTGAAGCCTCTTTGCATCCTCCTCATAACTCACATTCCCACCTAATTTTGTGTCATCAGCAAACTTGGAAATATTACATTTGGTCCCCTCATCCAAATCATTGATATATATTGTGAATAGCTGGGGCCCAAGCACCGATCCCTGCGGTACCCCACTAGTCACTGCCTGCCACCCCGAAAAAGACTCGTTTATTCCTACTCTCTGTTTTCTGTCTGTTAACCAATTCTCAATCCATGCCAGTATATTACCCCCAATTCCATGTGCTCTAACTTTGTTCACCAACCTCCTACGTGGGACCTTATCGAAAGCCTTCTGAAAATCCAAATACCCCACATCCACTGGTTCCCCCTTATCTATTCTACTAGTTACATCCTCAAAGAACTCCAACAGGTTTGTCAAACATGATTTTCCTTTCATAAATCCATGTTGACTCTGCCAAATCCTATTATTATTTTCTAACTGTCCTGTTATCACATCCTTTATAATAGATTCTAGCATTTTCCCTACTACTGACGTCAGGCAAACAGGTCTGTAGTTCCCTGTTTTCTCTCTCCCTCCTTTCTTAAATAGTGGGGTTACATTTGCTACCCTCCAATCTGCAGGAACCGTTCCAGAATCTGTCGGATTTTGGAAGATGACAACCAATGCATCCACTATCTCTATAGCCTCCTCTTTCAAAATCCTGGGATATAGATCATCAGGTCCTTGGGATTTATTGACTTTCAGTCCCATTAATTTCTCTGGTACTATTTTTTTACTAATACTAATTTCTTTCAGTTCCTCATTCTCGTCAGACCCTTGGTTCTCAAGTATTTCTGAGAGGTTTTTTGTGTCTTCTTCCGTGAACGCAGACACAAAGGGGCCGATTTTCAGATGGCCGAGCGGGTGCGTTGGGGGCAGGGGGGTCCTAAAATGGCAGAATCCCAGAGCAGGTTCGGAGCCCGGCTCCAATCCACCGACTCCAATCCACTCCCGAATGCGGGACTCCCGCTGGCTTTAATTGCTGCTTTAGATAGTAAGGTAGATAGTTGAGGTACTTGACAGACTTCATTCAGTGGAGATTTTGGCAGGGGTGCAATTTTGAAGGACCCTCAGCATGTTTCCCGTTGGAGCAGACGTGTTTCAGCCAGCAGCCAGTGGGAGATGCAAATAATTATTTGACATGTGGGAGAAAACGTCATTTATTGCAGCAGGGCACTCTGTCACTTCAGACAAAGTTTTTGCTGCAACACCTTTGTCTTTCCATTCAAACCTCTTAATTTATACCCTAAACTCTGCTGTGCAAAGACATTTACCTACTTTGCGGACCCCCTCAAACTCACACCGTCAGGATGGGGGGCACCGTAGCTGCATTCACCACTACATCCGAGGATGAGCAACATCACCAGCCTCGCCAGGCACGGTGTCCACCTCCGCCACGTGGAGCTTCACAACACAGTGCTGCACCACAGGCACCTGCACAACAGCAGGGAGGGCAAAAACAGAGAGAGCGACGTCGCAGGAGGCACTACCCTCGCCACAGGGTCTACAGACCGAGGCTCAGCTTCCTGGACCTCTCTGAGAAGCAGTGCATACGGAGGCTCAGAGTCAGTCGCCAGGTAGTCGCGGACATCTGCAGCCTCCTTCATGCCGAGCTGCTCTCGGCTGGGCCCGAGCAGCATCTCCTTACCTGTCGCTGTCAAAGTCACCACTGCCCTGAACTTCTTCACCTCCGGATCGTTCCAGGGTGCCACCGGGGACATCGCCGGGGTCTCTCAGTCGTCTGCACACAAGTGCATAAGGCAGGTCACCGATGGCTTGTTTTGCAGGGCTTCGCACTACATCAACTTCGCCATGGATAACTTCAGCCAGACGGAGAGGGCAGTGGGATTCCATGCTGTGTCTGACTTCCCACGGGTGCAGGGTGTAATCGATTGCACCCATATAGCAATACGAGCACCTCCACACGAGTCAGGACTGTTCATCAACAGGAAGGGCTATCACTCCATCAACACTCAGCTCGTTTGTGACCACCGCAAGAGATTCCTTCACGTGTGCGCCAGATTCCCTGGCAGCTGCCACGATTCCTTCCTCCTCTGGGAGTCCAAAATCCCACCCCTCTACTAGGCACCGAACACCCGCAAGGGCTGTTCCTCGGGGACAAGGGATAACCCCTGCACACGTGGCTCATAACACCTCTGAGGAGCCCCACCACTGAGCAACTGCGTCGATATAACGACAGCCACATCGCCACCAGGTCTACAATTGAGCATGTTATAGGGCTGCTCAAGATGCGCTTCAGGTGCCTTGATCATTCTGGGGGAACGCTTCAATACGCACCAGACAGAGTGGGACGCATTATAGTCGTGTGTTGTGCCCTGCACAACAAGGCACAACAGAGAGGGATGCCACTGGAGGAGGCCTCATTCACATCTGCCACCCATATTGAAGAGGAGGAGGAAGAGGAGGAGGAGGAGCAACCCCGGGGCAGAACAGCGGCTCACCTGGCTGCTCGTGAGGCCAGCGAGTCACTGATGTGTGAACAGTTCTCCTAACATCGGACAGTCCTCACCACCTGGACAGAGCAGCAGCCACAACAGCCCTCTGCACAAAATAGTCCTGCAATTACACATACATCCACGGTAGAGTAACCCAATGGTTGGCATCAAGTGTGGGTGTTCATGGTGAACCTCATGAAAGGGACTTATTGCACAAGCCAGTCAAGAATGGCCAAGACGTGGCAGTAGTGGAGGTGCTGCTTAATAAGGAGGGTGCATTCCCATAGTTATCAATCGGCCCCAGCTGGTAGCCAGTTGCTGGAGAGGGACCTGGAAGGCATATCAGTTTAGGTTCTACAACATCCGTCTCAAACACTGTCATCAAGGGGAAGCACCAACTCCCTAATGCCCACTGGGTTCTTTCTTCAGCACCTTGGGTTGTACCGATGCAGTAATCACTTGACATTGCTTCTCAAGAGCAATTCATCTTGCACAGGCAACTAGCTTTTAACAGGGCGATCTGCTCCTCAGTTCACCCTTCCAGGCAGTAATCAAATGTCACACTTTGTGATGGTGCAGCTGAGTCTGTGTTTCATATTTACAGTAATTGGTTTTAAATAAACCATATCTTCTTGAAGTTGTGTGCCTTATTGGGCGTTCCCAGTACGAGAGTGTCTCTGTAGAATAGTCATCCATTCTACCAGGTACAGAAATTGCTGAATCAATGTCATGTTCGTCCCCATGTCAATCTTGAATCAGTGAAATATTTTCAAAATCAAAAGCAAAATACTGCGGATGCTGGAAATCTGAAATAACAACAGAAAATGCTGGAGAAGCTCAGCGAGTGAGGCAGCATCTGTGGAGAAAGAGACAGAGTTGGCCCCGTTAATAGCGAGGAGGCGGGGTGGGGGGGTGATTAGGTGGGTAGCCCACCCAATGAAAAATGTCCGTTTCCCACTTGATCGCGAGTCAATTGGAGCCACTTAACGTGGCTTCCGGGTTTGCCGTCCGAAAGCTGCGCAGCGGGCGGACTGCGCACCCGCATCACAGGCTGTCAGCTGGAGGAGCTCTATTTAAAGGGGCAGTCCTCCAATGGCTGCTCCTGGAGCAAAAACCCAAATTACACAATGGAGCAGCCCAGTGGAAAGGCTGCTCCTAGATTTAGTGATATCTCACTCCAGGTCCTACTGGATGGGGTGAGGAGGAGGAGGGATGTCTTCTGCCCAGCGGACGGGAAGAAGTGGCTGGCCTCTGTCACCAAATAGGCCTGGCTCTAGGTCACAGAGGAGGTCACCAGCAGCAGCAACATCTCCCGCACCTGGATCCAGTGCAGGAAGTGCTTCAATGACCTAACTAGGTCAAACAAAGTTAGTAAACTTACTCATTCTCCTACATTCCATCTTCCACATCACCGCCCCCACCCCTCAACTCATTCTGCACTGCCAACACCACTCTATCACATCACTCCTCACACCCACTTAAGGCTCATCCTCAACTTACCTGCACTTCCTCAGCACCTCCTCACCTCCCCATTACTCACCCCACCACTACCACTCAACCCAATCCTCATACAATGTCATGGCTCTGTCTCATACTCACCCTCTGATGCATCTCTTTCACGGTCAGCCGCACCCAAACCAATGCATTCAGCGGTTGGCCACGTCACCATCCCTCACTCACGCCTCTCTACTTTCTCCCCTTATAGGAGAGGAGAGCCCAGAATGCACAGGAGAGGGTGGGGACCGGAGGGGGACCGCAACAAATCGTCGTCCTCACAGACACGGAGCAGGAGGTGCTGGAACTGAGCCGCACCCTCGAGTGCCTGTCCGTCGGGGAGGCCGAGACTGGCACCCGACAAACGTCTGGTGACAGAACTTTAACATTCAGCACACACAATATGAATTGATGTTAACATGCCTTGCCATCTTCAGCACCTCAGTATGCACAGTGCAACATGATACATCTGTGATGATGCTTAATATTGCCTTCTGTTCTCTAACAGGGCCTTCAGCGACTGCTGTGATGGAGGAGGGCGATTCCTCAGAGGACCTGCCGGCCTCTGAGGGGGCACCGTCACATCTGAGCGAGCCATCCACCAGTGCAGATACTCACACCTCGGTGGGTCCCCATCCTCAGTTAGTTGGGGTCGCACATGGAGAGTTACCACACATGTGAGTACGAGCAGACACTGGTGGCAGGGGCAGTTATGGAGAGTCCGTGTCGGTGGGAGCACTCTTCTCCAGGCTCTGCTCAGCTGGACACAGATGCTGAACCCTGGGGGCCATCCTTTAAAAGGAGAATGATTGAAGGGCAGCAGCACATTTGCGAGGTGCTGGAACAGGTGCCACGCGCACTCTCCACAATCGCGCAGAGGATGGAGGAGTCCAACTCCTGCATGAGTGGAATGGTGGCACAGGTACAGGAGGGAATCTCTGAGATACTGTCACAGGGACGTGAGGGCATCTCTGAGATAGTGTCGTGGGTAAGTGCGGGAATATCTGCGATGGAGAGAAGGCTAGTCTTCATTGAACTTCAAGCATGGCTCACAAATGAGCCCATTCTGGCCCTGACAACGGCCGTTCGGACTCAGGGTGAACAACATTCTGCAACTTTAAACAGGAGCAGTCTTTGGAGGGGCCCTCATGGGCACCAAGACCAGAGGGCATAGGCCCAAAGCATCTAATCGGTCAGGGCATGAACAAGAGCAACCTGCCACTACCTCTGCTGCAGCCACAGGGGATGCACCACGTAGGAGTAGTCGGAAGAGAAAGGCAGAGGTTTTGTGAGCATGGAGGGGATGCACAAAAGTATTTGATGGTTGGTCATGGTTTTTATTTATATTTGCTTTTTGTTAAACTCACATAAAATATTATTATTGTCTCCACTACTGCCAGGTCTTGACCATTCTTGATTGGCTTCTGTAATAAGGCCCTTTCATGAGGTTCACCATGAACGCCCACACTTGATGCCACCCATTGGGTCACTCTACATTGGGTGTATGTGTAGTTGCAGGACTGTTTTGTGCAGGTGTGGGGGGGCTGGTGTGGCCGCTGCTCTATCCAGGTGGTCTGAGGACTGGACTCTTCACACTGTCTGATGTTAGGAGAACCGTTCACATATCAGTGACTCCCTGGCCTCACGAGCAGCCAGGTGAGTCGCTGCTCTGCCCATGGGTTGCTCCTCCTCCTCCTCTGCCTCCTCTGCCTCCTACTCCTCAATGTGGATGGCGGATGTGGATGAGGCCTCCTCAAGTGGCACCCCTCTCTGTTGTACCATGTTGTGCAGGGCACAACACACGACTATAATGTGTCCCACTCTGTCTGGTGCGTATTGAAGCGCTCCCCCAGAATGATCAAAGCACCTGAAGCTCATCTTGAGCAGCCCTATAACATGCTCAATTGTAGACCTGGTGGCGATGTGGCTGTCATTATATCGATGGCGTTGCTTGGTGGTGGGGTTCCTCAGAGGTGTCATGAGCCACGTGTGCAGGGGGTATCCCTTGTCCCCTTGGAGCCAGCCTTTAAGGGTGCTCGGTGCGTGGAAGAGGGGTGGGATGTTGGACTCCCGGAGGATGAAGGAATCATGGCAGCTGCCAGGGAATCTGGTGCAGACGTGAAGGAATCCCTTGTGGTGGTCACAAACGAGCTGAGTGTTGAAGGAGTGATAGCCTTTCCTGTTGATGAACAGTCCTAGCTCGTGTGAAGGGGCTCGCATTGCTATATGGGTGCAATCGATTACACCCTGCACCCATGGGAAGCCAGCCATAGCGTGGAACCCCACTGCCCTCTCCGTCTGGCTGAGGTTATCCATGGGGAAGTTGATGTAGTGCAAGCCGTCAGTGACCTGCCTTATGCACTTGTGTGCAGACGACTGAGAGACCCCGGCGATGTCCCCGGTGGCACCCTGGAATGATCCGGAGACGAAGAAGTTGAGGGCAGTGGTGACTTTGACAGCGAATGATAAGGAGATGCTGCTCGGGCCCAGCCGGGAGCAGCTCGGCATGAAGGAGGCTGCAGATGTCTGCGACTACCTGGCGACTGACTCTGAGCCTCCGTATGCACTGCTCCTCAGAGAGATACAGGAAGCTGAGCCTCGGTCTGTAGACCCTGTTGCGAGGGTAGTGCCTCCTGCACTGTCGCTCTCTCTGATGTTCCCCTCTGTGCTCTTGTGCAGGTGCCCGTGGGGCAGCACTGTGTTGTGAAGCTCCACGTGGCGGAGGTGGATGCCGTGCCTGGCGAGGCTGGTGAGGCTGGTGATGTTGCTCGTCCTCGGATGTAGTGGTGAATGCAGCCATGGCGCTTCCCCCATCCTGATGGTGTGAGTTTAAGGGGGTCCGCAAAGTAGTTAAATATGTTTGCACAGCAGAGTTTTGGGTGGAAAGTAAGAATTTTGAGTGAAAACACACAGGTCTTGCAGCCAAAACTTTGTCTGAAGTGACAGAGTGCCCTGCTGCAATAAATGAGGTTTTCCCCCCACCCGTCAAATAATCATTTGCATCTCCCACTGGTTGCTGGCTGAAACACGTCTGCTCCAACAGGGAGTGTTTCCCACAGCACAGGAAACACGCTGAGGATCCTTCAAAATCACACCCCTACCAAAATGTCGGGACAATTAAGTATTTCAAGTACTTAAACTACCTCAACAACTGTGTAAAAGATCATCCCGCCAGCTTTAATTGCCGGGGGGACTCCTGCATTCGGGAGGCGGGCGCACACCCAGACACGTCAATGGGGAACCCGAAAGTTCTGTGGGTTGGAGTCGGGCTCCGAACCCGCTTGGGATTTCGGCGATTTTTGGAGCTCCTCCGCCCATTCCGTCACCCGAAAATCGAGCCCATTGGTCGAAGACCTTTTGTCAGAACTCAATATTATTTTAATATTTACTCTTGGTATCTGGGCAACACAGGGAAGGTCATTATATTATCCATCTCTACTTAGAAAGAAAGAACTTGCATTCATATAGCGCCTTTCACAACCTCGGATCGTCCCAAAGCACTTTACAACCAATGAACTAATTTTTTTAAAGTGTGGTCACTCTTGTAATGTAGGAAATGTGGCAGCCAATTTGCACACTGCAAGATCCCACAAATAACTATCTGATAATGTGCAGATAATCTGTTTTTAGTGATGTTGGTTGAGGGATAAATATTGGCCACGACACCGGGGAGAACTCCCCCGCTCTTCTTCGAAATAGTGCCCTGGGATCTTTTACATTTACTTAAGAGGACAGATGTGACCTCAGTTTAACATCTCATCTGAAAGTGCAGCGTCCCTTCAGTACTGCGCTGGAGTGTCAGCATAGATTTTATGCTCAAGTCTCTGGCGTGGATTGAAATCCCACATCCTTCTGACTCAGATTGCTTGTTAGGCCACTTCAAATGGCATTAAGGACCAATCTCATTGTGTGGGGACTGGAGCCATGTGTCAGCCAAGCCAAGTAAGCATGGCAGGTTCCATTTCCTGAAAGACATTAGATAAACCAATTTGGTTTTCATAACAATCAGATAATTTAAAATCATTTTTGTGGTGTTCTATCATAAATTACCAGATTTTTTGAATTAAATTTCACAATTCGCCATGGTTAGGATTTGAACTCATGACTTCTGGGCTACTAGTCTAGCACCATGACAACTACAGAAACACACCCATAGGTTATTCAGGAGCAACTTCACTGCCTAAAGGTTTCTGTCTTTTTGTTGTACTTCACACAAGATTTTCTATTCTTGTTCATTTTCTTGAATGAACCCAGTGGTTTTCTATTGCTAATATTCTGCCTGGTACTGCCCCTTCTTCTGACACTTGTGGCACTCATGCCTCTCGCAGGGTGCCCATCTCTGGGACATGGCGGTGAATCTCCCCAAGGCTTGCAAATGTCCCTGGGCTTCTCTCTCCATTTGTGACTTTGCCCCAGAGGACGCTTCTATAGGTTGCTGAGATTTATGCCATCACTAAAGCTGATCTAGATTGTCATTCCCATCTGTTTTTAAATGCTTTTTTTTATTCGTTCATGGGATGTGGGCATCACTGGCAAGGCCTTGAGAAGGTGGTGGTGAGCCCATCCCTAATTGCCCTTGAGAAGGTGGTGGTGAGCCCATCCCTAATTGCCCTTGAGAAGGTGGTGGTGAGCCGTCTTCTTGAACCGCTGTAAAAATGCTGCCTATCACTTTTTATTAGCTTTGCTCTATTTTGCCGGCCAAATTGCTTTCAAAGCTACAAGGTCAAGCTGAACCCTTTCTGACAATCTTCAATTTCACAAGCCAACCGCAAAGCAATCACAAATCATTTCATTGCGTACTGCATCACATTCACAGTGCTCTGCTGAATGGTATAAGACTGAGCTATGTCTCTCTATAGATTCACCCATCTATTCCCTTTGGTTACGTTTCACTATTTTGAAATTACAATTCTATGCACTGAAATGCCTTTAAAATCTTACTGTGACTGCCTTACAGTTATCTCCCGTCAACAGAAGATATTTCCTGCTTCTTCCCCATCACATATTTTAACAAGCTGACCTTCATCCTTTTCACATAAATTGGGAGCTTTTCTGTTCCAGTCAAGTCTTTGAACAAACTAACGACTTTCCTCAGACTTTTTGAAATTAAGGCCAAGAAATTTGATTGCGTCCAAAGAACGGGTGTGCTGGGGGCGGGGCGCTCGCTGCGTGCACCTGTTCACGTGGGCGCAGGGAGCATGTGAAATTCGTGCTGGCTTATTGGCTGCATGCCTGTTTGGAGAGCGAGAAATCGAAAATCATTTAACGGCAGCCAGCACCTTTTAAAGGGGATTTGCACTGTGGCTGCAGACAGCAGGAAAGTTTAAGAAAGATGCAAAATGGCAGCAAAAGGTCCAGATTCTTTGATGCAGTGTTGGAGGCCCTGATCTAGGCGGTGGACAGGAGGAGGGAGACTCCGCTCCCTTGAGCGGTCAGGAAGCCCTCCAGGCAACACCTCTGCCGCCAATGCGAAGAGGTTGCAGAGGAGGTCAATGTGAGGAGTTTAGCTCCTAGAACCTGGCTGCTATGCCGAAAGAAGTTTAATGACCTCACTTGAGTTGTTAAGGTAAGAATCTTATCTCTCACTCAACTACTCTCTCCTCACACCTGTACATCGTGCAGCTTCACTATTCACAATACTAATATTATATTGAGGCTTCATAATACGTCCGGCACCCACCCTGGACACCTATGGAGTAGCCCAATCCACTTAGATGGGGTGGCGCACTTCCAGCCATGGACCGGCACGCCATATTTGACTGTTAGTCGTCCGTTTTACGCCTGCCAAAACTGGGGGCAGAACAATTGAATTTCTAGGTATAAATATCTCTTGGGAACTTATTGAAATGCTGCCATTTTTCTGCTCTCTGTCTTTCGCTTGCCATCACTTACGATGTGCAGCCTCTTCTGCACTCCAGAGTCAGCTCCATTTTGTTTGAGCCCCTCTCTCACATGTAGCCCGGTCCCTTCTTTTTCTTTCCTTTAATCAGACTCAGACAAGTGGAGAAACAAATGAGTATTAAAAACACAAGGTGAATGTTCCACTCACCGCACAGTACCAAACCTGTCTGCCCTTAGCTCCTTCTGCAACCTGCAAAGATACTGAGATTTGTATCACTGCAACAATGAGAGTACATGGGGCACTGGTCAAAGGAGTCCATCAGAGGCAGGCACAAAGAGTTCAGAGTGAGAGGGTCTCCACTGTTGGTCCCAAAAGTTTAACATTTTTGGTTAATGGGAAATTCAGGACAGCAAAGGACTTGGGTAGTAATCTGGAAGACTGAATACTGTCAATGGTTAACCAACAAGCCTGGTTAATTGATGAGGCCTGCCACTGAAAGCCAGGATTCTTCCCATCAGCTCCAGATAAACTGCAAGGCAACGGCCTAACAGGTAGGAAGGCCCTAGTTGGGCATCAGCAAGAAGCTTAGCAGGGCTCCATGTGCTCACAGTATGGCTTTATCCAGTAAAACTCTATTAGCATAATACAACTAATATTAACTACTCACAGTACCCTACATACTAAGAGATCCCTAAGACTTGCCTTTTCCAATTTGTGCTTAAGTTCTCTGAGTTCGGTTTGGTAATGGGTTTCCGTGTGTCAGATACACGACTGATAAAAAAATAATTTTCCTTGACTATAATACAATTTTTTTTATTGAAGATTCAAAAAATTAAGTAGAATACAATTCTTGCCATAGACAAATATATTGGGGCAGAAATCGCTCAGAAAATAATGATGAGCTTAACAGCACTCACCGTCGTTAGTGGCGAAATCGTGGAGCAAGTTCGGGAATGAGCAGTGAAACGCGGAAATCCGGAACGTGCTCCTATTGGTCCACCAGCAATATGACAGCTTTGAATTAAAGGGATATTGGCGGCTGGAATCAGTGAAATCATTGAAGCAGCGGCAACTTGCTTATCCACCATGCTGGAAAGTAACTAATATCACCACAAAACAGGTACACTTAAAAGTACCAGGTCTAAACTAAGTTTTAATAGCACAGTAAGTCTTGATGACTGCCAAACAATTAAATTAACTTTTAATAATGTGGAGTCTCATTACTCCTTTAATAGTTCTTGGTCATTAAAAAAAAATTAAAATTAAAATAGTAAACACATTTTTTTTTACTTTTCCTTTCTGTCCCATTTATTTCTTACCCTCTCTTTCTTTCACTGTCTATAACTGTTTTTACAATGATTTTAATGTTGTACCTTTCACTCCCAGGATTTCACATTTTGCAGCTTGTCAAAAATGCTGCGACCTGATTTGGTCGAGGGGACCGTGTGATCCTCTCGCTTCTCCCATGGGTCCTAGCTTCGCTTGAACTAACGCTGGGCTCTTCTCCGCTTCCTATTCGTGGAATTGCACCCAGTAAAGACTGCGGTAGTAGGTTAGTATATATCTACGAAGGGGCAAACACTGTTGGTTCACTGCTCCGAGCAATTGCTGTCCCAACATTTTCATGTCAAACAAATTTGCTGAAATTATTTGTCAAATTCTATCCCCGTACAGCAAATGTTACAACCAATAGTCTCCTTTAGAGAAGCAGATGAACACAAAGAGAAGAAAACGAGAAGCTTTTTCAAGCTTCAAAAGGAAAAAAAAAGTCACTACATCACACAGCTGGACAGTTCCATTATATATCTTCAGTAATCAGCCAAGTATTTGGTGATTTAAAACAGGAGTAAGAGACAAATCTATACAAAATATTGAAATCTTATCACTTTTCCTACACATTATTTCAATGTGCTTTGGCACAAATCAATATTTTCCATATCTCGATCTATTGCAGGCCTGCAAAAGGATTAAACATTGTGCATTTCAATTCAAGATCAATACTGAGCAAGCCAATTTCTAAAATTGAAGTGCCAAGGAAAGCACAGTACTTCGTTTGATAGAATGTGACTTTCATTTTAAAAAGTCTTTTATCTGTCATTTTAATTGAAGGTCGTGTATTGTAAACGTGGAGAATTGTTCTGGTATTCCGTAATGGAGGTTGAGTTAACTGGAGCCGATTTTCCTGGTTCCCCTCCCCAGCCCTGGCACTGATCTAATTTTCCAGTTAGTTTTAGCATAGTTATGGAAAAGGATAAAGATAGAACGGGAGTAAAAGTTCTCAATTGGGGAAAGGCCAATTTTACTAAGCTGAGAAGAGGACTGGAAACAGCTACTTGAAGGTAAATCAGTGTCAGAGCAGTGGGAGGTGTTCAAGGGGGAGATTCAAGGGGTTCAGAGTAAACATGTTCCCACAAAGAAAAAGGGTGGGGCTGCCAAATCTACAGTCCCCTGGATGACAAGGAGCATAGAGGGTGAGATAAGGCAAAACGGGAAGTTTATGTCAGACACCGAGAGCTCAATACTGCAGAAAGCCGAGAGGAGTATAAAAAGTGCAGGGGTGAAATTAAAAAGGAAATTAGGAAAGCTGAGAGGGCATGAAAAAATACTGGCAAGTAAAATTAAGAAAAACCCAAAGATGTTTTATAAATACATAAAGAGCAAGAGAATAACTAAGGAAAGAGTAGGGCCTATTAGAGACCAAAAAGGTAACCTGTGTGTGGAGGTGGAAGATGTGGGTATGGTTCTTAATGAATACTTTGCGTCTGTCTTCACAAAAGAGGGGGACGATGCAGAGATTGTAGTTAAGGAGGAGGAGTGTGAAATATTGGATGGGATAAACTTAGTGAGAGAGGAAGTATTAAGAGGTTTAGCATCTTTGAAAGTAGATAAATCCC
This sequence comes from Heptranchias perlo, assembly GCF_035084215.1. Lineage (NCBI taxonomy): Eukaryota > Metazoa > Chordata > Chondrichthyes > Hexanchiformes > Hexanchidae > Heptranchias > Heptranchias perlo. The sequence continues at coordinate 5,158,234 of NC_090329.1, forward strand.
CAGGCCCGGATAAAGTGTATCCCAGGCTGTTAAGAGAAGCAACAGAGGAAATAGCGGAGGCTCTGACCATCATTTTCCAAAGCTCCCTGGCTACAGGCCTGGTGCCGGAGGATTGGAGGACTGCTGATGTTGTACCGTTGTTTAAAAAGGGAGAAAGGGATAGATCGAGTAATTATAGGCCAGTCAGTTTAATCTTGGTGGTGGGCAAATTATTGGAATCGATTCTGAGGGACAGGATAAACCGTCATTTAGAAAGGCACGGGTTAATCAAGGACAATCAGCGTGGATTTGTTAAGGGTAGGACGAGTCTGACTAACTTGATTGAATTTTTTGAGGAAGTAACATAACAAGGAGGGTTGATGAGGGTAACGCGTTTGATGTGGTGTACATGGATTTTAGCAAGGCTTTTGACAAGGCATGGCAGACTGGTCAAAAAAGTAAAAGCCCATGGGATCGAAGGGAAAATGTCAAGTTGGATCCAAATTTGGCTCAGTGGCAGGAAGCAAAGGGTAATGGTCGACGGGTGTTTTTGCGACTGGAAGGCTGTTTCCAGTGGGGTTCCACAGGACTCAGTACCAGGTCCCTTGCTTTTTGTGGTATAAATTAATGATTTGGACTTGAATGTGGGGGGCTTGATTCAGAAGTTGGCAGATGATATACAAATTGTCCATGTGGTTGATAGTGAGGAGGAAAGCTGTAGACTGCAGGAAGATATCAATGGACTGGTCAGGTGGGCAGAAAAGTGGCAAATGGAATTCAATCCAGAGAAGTGTGAGGTAATGCATTTGGGGAGGGCACACAAGGCAAGGGAGTACACAATAAATGGGAGGATACTGAGAGGTGTAGAGGGAGAGAGGGACCTTGGAGTGCATGTCCACAGATCCCTGAAGGTAGCAGGGCAGATAAATAAGGTGGTTAAGAAGACATATGGGACACTTTCCTTTATTAGCCGAGGCATAGAATATGAGAGCAGGGAGGTTATGCTAGAACTGTATAAAACATTAGTTAGGTCACAGCTTGAGTACTGCGTACAGTTCTGGTCACCACATTACAGGAAAGATGTGATTGCACTAGAGAGGGTACAGAGGAGATTTACGAGGATGTTGCCAGGGCTGGAGAATTTTAGCTATGAGAAAAGGTTGGATAGGCTGGGGTTGTTTTCTTTGGAACAAAGGAGGCTGAGGGGAGATTTGATTGAGGTATAAAATTATGACGGGACTAGATAGAGTGGATAGGAAGGACCTATTTCCCTTAGCAGAGGGGTCAGTGACCAGGGGGCATAGATTTAAAGTGATTGGTAGAAGGATTAAAGGGGAGCTGAGGAGAAATTTTTTCACCCAGAGGGTGGTGGGGGTCTGGAACTCACTGCCTGAAAGGGTGGTAGAGGCAGAAACCCTCAACTCATTTAAAAAGCACTTGGATGTGCACTTGAAATGCCGTAACCTACAGGGCTACGGACCAAGTGCTGGAAAGCGAGATTAAGCTGGATAGCTCTTTCTCGGCCGGCACAGACACGATGGGCCGAATGATCTCCTTCTGTACTGTAACTTTCTATGATTCTATGGTTAAATCCCTCTGGCTTTGTACCTCTCTCCTTCTGTAAAATGCTCCATAAAACCTAGCTCTCTGACCAAGCTTTTGGTCACCTGTCCTAATATCTCCTTAAGCGGCTCTGTGTCATATTTTACTTGATAACATTTCTGTGAAGCGCCTTGGTACATTTTACTACTTTAAAGGCGCTGTATAAATACAAGTTGTTGTTGTTGTTGCACAGTCTAAGATCAGAAAATCGCCTGCAGGGAGATATGACGTCATCCTCCTCTAATTAGTTTACGATAAACCTCCATGGTTATTTTAAACAACTGGAAATTTGCACACAGTGTAATTCGATGGAGATCCCAAGGAACAGATGACCACCAAATCCTTTTCCCCAACTTGTGCAAACAGGACATAACAAAGACAAAAATTGCCCCGGAGCCTATGTACTGAACAGAGAAAGGCTTGTCCCAGTTTTTAACAGGACAACAAGACTGACCCTAATTTTGCACTAATTAAACTAAGTTGTTGAACTCAGTTACAACATTCCGATTTGTAGTAAAAATATCAGACTAATCTAATTAGTGGTTCTTCCCGATGCTGTGGTTTGCCGGGCCACACAAAACCTGGTATTTGATTACTTGGAGTGACATTGGTTGGAAAAAGTGCAAAGCAGTTCCCTCCCGTACCAAACAGCCCTCATGTGCAAACAACATCAATGTTCCCCCACCCCCCATCACCAAAAATGGAACATTTCAATATCAGGTTCATTGTACACACATATATCATAGAATCTTAGAGATAAATCCACCCATTGTGCCTGTGTCAGCTCTTTGAAAGAGTTATCCAATTAATCGCACTGCCTTGCTCTAACCCCATAGCCCTGCAAATTTGCTCCATTTCAAGTGTTTATCCAATTCCCTTTTGAAAGTTATTATTGAATCTGCTTCCACCGCCCTTTCAGGCAGCGCATTCCAGATCAGAACAACTCATTGCATAAAAAACATTCTCCTCATCTCCCCTCCAGCTCTTTTGCCAAATACCTTAAATCTGTGTCCTCTGGTTACTGACCTTCCTGCCAGTGGAAACAGATTCTCCCAATCTGCTCGATCAAAACCCCTCATCATTTTGAACACCTCGATTAAATTTCCCCTTAATCTCCTCTGCTCTAAGCAATTATACAGAATTACATAGAATGCACAGAAACAGGACATTCAGCCCAACAGGTCCATGCTGGTGTTTATGCTCCACACGAGCCTCCTCCCGCCCTTCTTCATCTAACCCCATCAACATATCCTTCTATTCCTTTCTCCCTCACGTGTTCATCTAGTTTCCCCTTAAATGCATCTATGCTACTCGCCTCAACTACTCCTTGTGGTAGTGAGTTCCACATTCTAACCACTCTCTGGGTAAAGAAGTTTCTCCAGAATTCCCTATTGGATTTATTAGTGACTATCAAGAAGCTCGACACCATCCAAGATAAAGCAGCCCGCTTGATTGGCACCCCATCCTCCACCCTAAACATTCACTCCCTTCACCACCGGCGCACAGTGGCTGCAGTGTGTACCATCCACAGGATGCACTGCAGCAACTCGCCAAGGCTTCTTCGACAGCACCTCCCAATCCTGTGACCTCTACCACCTAGAAGGACAAGAGCAGCAGGTACATGGGAACAACACCACCTGCACGTTCCCCTCCAAGTCACACACTTGGAAATATATCGCCGTTCCTTCATCGTCGCTGGGTCAAAATCCTGGAACTCCCTTCCTAACAGCATTGTGGGAGAACCTTCACCACACGGACTGCAGCGGTTCAAGAAGGCGGCTCACCACCACCTTCTCAAGGGCAATTAGGGATGGGCAATAAATGCCGGCCTCGCCAGTGACGCCCACATCCCATGAACAAATAATAAAAAATATATATATTTGTGGCCTCTAGTTTTGGACTCCGCTGCAAGTGGAAGCATATTCTCTCCGTCTACCCTATAAAACCCTTTCATAATCTTAAAGATCTCTATCGGGTCACTCCTCAGCCTTTTTTTTAGAGAAAAGAGCCCCAGCCTGTTCAATCTTGCCTGATGGGTATAACCTCTCAGTTCTGGTATTATCCCAGTAAATCTTTTTTGCACCTTCTCCAGGGCCTCTATATCCTTTTTATAATATGGAGACCAGAACTATTCATAGCACTCCAAGTGTGGTCTAACCAAGGTTCTATACAAGTTTAACATAACTTCCCTGCTTTTCAATTCTATCCCTCCAGAAATGAACCCCAGTGAGTTGTTTGATTTTTTATGGCCTTATTAACCTGCGTCGCTACTTTTAATGATTTGTGTATCTGTACCCCCAGGTCCCTCTGCTCCTCCACCAGACTTAGACTCTTATTTTCCAAGGAGTATGTGGCCTCCTTATTCTTCCTACCAAAATGGACAACCTCACACTTATCTATATTGAAATTCATTTGCCAATTACACCCCCATTCTGCAAGTTTATTAAAGTCTTCCTCATTATTAACTCGACTCCTCAATTTGGTGTCATCTGCAAATTTTGAAATTGTACTTCTGATTCCCAAGTCCAAATCATTCATGTAAATGGTGAACAACAGTGGTCCCAGCACTTCCCACCTTTTGTCAGTCTGAGTAACTACCTTTAACCCCTACTCGACCGTGTCCGTCCTATTTCCCGCACTTCTGCCCTCACCCCTTCCTTTCTCTCCCAGAACCATGATAGGGTCCCCCTTGTCTTCATCTTCCACCTCACCAGCCCCCACAATCAACATATCATCCTACGCCATTTCGGCCACCTCCAGCGCGATCCCACCACCAAACACATCTTCCCTTCCCCTCCCCTTTCAGCAGGCTGAAGGGACCACTCCCTCCGCGACACCCTGGTCCACTCTTCCGTCACCTCCAACACCTGCTCGCCTTCCCCACAGCACCTTGCTGTGTGAGCGCAGGAGATGCAACACCTGCCCCTTCACCTCCTCCCTTCCCACCGTCCAGGGCCCCAAATATTCCTTCCAGGTGAAACAATAGTTTACTTATTCAATTTACTATACTGTATTCGCTGCTCACGATGCGGTCTCCTCTACATTGGGGAGACTAAATGCAGATTGGGTGATCGCTTTGCTGAACATCTCTGCTCTGTCCGCAAGTGTGACCCTGACCTGCCGGTCACTCGCCATTTTAATTCCCCGTCCCACTCCCACTCTGACCTCTCTGTCCTCGGCCTCTTACACTGTTCCAAGGAAGCTCAACGGAAGCTCATTGAACAGCCCCTCATCTTTCGTTTAGGCACTTTACAACCTTCCGGACTCAACATTGATTTCAACAGCTTCAGATTATAACCACTGCTCCCATTTATTCGGACTGCAGGTGTTGGTAATGGTTCTGATGTTGCCATTTGCAGTTCCTCTAGACCCATCTTTTGTTTCTTAACTTGTCCCATTCCCACCCTCCTTGCCTTGCACCATCATCCCTTTTGTCATTTAATCACTCCTGCCCTCCACCCTATCACAGACCTTCCCTTTTGTTCTTTCCTCCCCTCCCCATTTTCCCCCACTTTTCCTGGCTCTGTACTTGATTAAAAACTCTTTAATATCTTCCAGTTCTGACAAAAGGTCATCAACCTGAGACGTTAACTCTGTTTCTTTCTCCACAGATGCTGCCTCACTTGCTGAGCTTCTCCAGCATTTTCTGTTTCTATTTCAGATTTCCAGCATCCGCAGTATTTTGCTTTTGATGTAACCCTTACTTTCTGTTTTCTGTTTTATAGCCAGCTCACTATACATTCTGCTACTTGTCCTCTGACTCCACATTCTGTGACCTCAGTCATGACTCTACTATGTATTACCTTGTGGAAGGCTTTTTGAAACTCCAAATATATTACATCTACTACATTACCCTTGTCTACCAAGGAGAATAATCCCGGCTTCTCTAGTCTCTCCTTGTAGCTGAAGTTCCTCATCCCTGGTACCATACGCATCACAGAAAAGTTGCTGATTCCATTGCTGAATGGAGTTTGCTTTTAATGACTGAGGTAATTTTCAAAAACAAGCAAGTCAATTACTGGGAAGCAATCTGAGGCCAAGTGACTAACACCGGGATTTTTATTGTGTCAGGAACGTGTCATTTCCCTTTGGAATGTTGACTTCATTGAACATGAAACAATCTCAATTGAATAAATGTTATGGTTTAGCCAAGCCTAAAACAAATAAAACCATCAGAGAGCAAAGAAACAGTCAAAGCATTGCATTGAAAAGATAAAACAGGCACATTGGACGCTGTTCTCTCTCTAATCCCAGTACTACGAAAACCAATCCTTTATTTTAGCCTCTTTTAAAAAACAAATTGGATCTAAAGGATATGGGAAAATCAGATGCCTTTCATGTTTTGTTATCATCAACATCCTGCACAAAAGCACTAAAGAAGATGAAGAAAAAAAGATTCCTTCATAAATATTAAAATCCCAGATTTCAATTGGATTGATGCTATTTCATCCTTTTCTGCTGTCAACATTTCTAATGGAGATGGAATAGGTAATAGGTAATCGGAATTAGGCGGCTAGGCAGATAGGATTAGATGAAGTAATGTAGGAGGAGGCTCATGTGGAGCATAAACTCTGGCAGGGACCTGTTAAGCCGAATGGCCTGTTTCTGTGCTGCAAATTCTACGTAATTCTGTAATTCTATAAAATTTACCTGGTAGATAGCATTACCTGTTGGTAACACAATGAAATTCAGATCCAATCAATGCTTCTTGTCTACAAAACTTTACTGCCTGCTGTCAACTTTTCCCATTAAAAACTCCTATGTCCACATTTATAACGGATATTGCCTGTTTAACTGTGTCACACTATAATAACACCCTTCCACCAGTGATGGCACTGCAATGTGTCAGTTTTGCATCTCCCAGCCCCTCAGCCTGTAATACAGAGAACATAAGAACATAAGAAATAGGAGCAGGAGTAGGCCATCCGGCCCCTCGAGCCTGCTCCGCCATTCAATCAGATCATGGCTGATCTTCGACCTCAACTCCACTTTCCCGCCCGATCCCCATATCCCTTGATTCCCTTAGAGACCAAATATCTAGTGATCTCAGCCTTGAATATAGTCATTGACTCAGCATCCACAGCCCTCTGGGGTAGAGAATTCCAAAGATTCACAACTGTCTGAGTGAAGAAATTTCTCTTCATCGCAGTCTTAAATGGCCGACCCCTTATCCTGCAATTATGCCCCCTAGTTCTAGACTCTCCAGCCAGGGGAAACAACCTCTCAGCATCTACCCTGTCAAGCCCCCTCAGAATCTTACATGTTTCAATGACATCACATCTCATTCTTCTAAACTCCAGAGAGTATAGGCCCATTTTACTCAATTTCTCCTCATAGGGCAACCCTCTCATCCCAGCAATCAATCTAGTGAACCTTCGTTGCTCTGCCTCTAAGGCAATTACATCCTTCCTTAGGTAAGGAGATCAAAACTGTACACAGTACTCCAGGTATGGTCTCACCAAAGCCCTGTACAATTGCAGCAAGACTTCCTTACTCTTGTACTCCAACCCCCTTGCAATAAAGGCCAACATACCATTTGCCTTCCTAATTGCTTGCAGTATCTGTATGTTAACTTTCAGTGTTTCATGTACAAGGACACCCAAATCTCTCTGAACACCAACATTTAATAGTTTCTCATCATTTAAAAAATATTCTGCTTTTCCATTCTTCCTACCAAAGTGAATAACCTCACATTTCCCCACATTATACTTCATCTGTCACCTTCTTGCCCACTCACTTAACCTGTCTTTATCCCTTTGCAGACTCTTTGTGTCCTCCTCACAGCTTACATTCCCACCTAGCTTTGAGAAACTCCGGTGTTTCAAAACACAACGATTTTCGCAGGGTCAGCACCAGAAGTCACCAGCGAGCTGATTCCACATTTATACTGGAGTTGATCTCCTGTGGATTTTAGGGCCTAAACCATGTACATCAACATGGATGATCAACACATACACACACACATACACATATATATATATATATATATATATATATATATACATATATTAAAATTGCTGAGTGGGTTGCAAAATTCCATTTCAGAATGCATTAAAGGTAGGGTTGCCAACTCTGGCTAGACATATTCCTGGAGATTATATCACATGATCTCCCATCTCCAACCTAGTCAAGCAGCTTTTTCTCCCATCTCCAATATTTACAAATATACGAATTAAAAGCAGGACTACATGCATGCTAAACAGCAGAAGCAACATGCTATAGACAGAGCTAAGCGATTCCACAACCAACGGATCAGATCAAAGCTCTGCAGTCCTGCCACATCCAGTCGTGAATGGTGGTGGACAATTAAACAACTAACGGGAGGAGGAGGCTCTGTAAACATCCCCATCCTCAATGATGGCAGAGTCCAGCACGTGAGTGCAAAATACAAGGGTGAAGCGTTTTCAACCATCTTCAGCCAGAAGGGCCGAGTGGATGATCCATCTCGGCCTCCTCCCGATATCCCCACCCTCACAGAAGCCAGTCTTCAGCCAATTCGATTCACTCCACGTGATATCAAGAAACGGCTCCAGAACTAGCTGCGACTCTAGCCAAGCCGTTCCAGTACAGCTACAACACTGGCATCTATCCGACATTGTGGAAATTTGCCCAGGTATGTCCTGTTCACAAAAAGCAGGACAAATCCAATCCGGCCAATTACCACCCCATCAGTCTACTCTCAATCATCAGCAAGGTGATGGAAGGTGTCGTCGACAGTGCTATCAAGCGGCACTTACTCACCAATAACCTGCTCACTGATGCTCAGTTTGGGTTCCGCCAGGACCACTCGGCTCCAGACCTCATTACAGCCTTGGTCCAAACATGGACAAAAGAGCTGAATTCCAGAGGTGAGGTGAGAATGACTCCCCTTGACATCAAGGCAGCATTTGACCGAGTGTGGCACCAAGAAGCCCTAGTAAAATTGAAGTCATTGGGAATCAGGGGGAAAACTCTCCAATGGCTGGAGTCATACCGAGCACAAAGGAAGATGGTAGTGGTTATTGGAGGCCAATCATCTCAGCCCCAGGACATTGCTGCAGGAGTTCCTCAGGGCTGTTCGCTGATGATTGCACAGTGTTCAGTTCCATTCGCAACCCCTCAAATAATGAAGCAGTCTGTGCCCACATGCAACAAGACCTGGACAACATCCAGGCTTGGGTTCATAAGTGGCAAGTAACATTCGCGCCAGACAAGTGCCAGGCAATGACCATCTCCAACAAGAGAGAGTCCAACCACCTCCCCTTGACATTCAACGGCATTACCATCACCAAATCCCCCACCATCAACATCCTGGGGGTCACCATTGACCAGAAACTTAACTGGACCAGCCATATAAATACTGTTGCTACAAGAGCATGTCAGAGGCTGGGTATTCTGCGGCGAGTGACTCACCTCCTGACTCCCCAAAGCCTTTCCACCATCTACAAGGCATAAGTCAGGAGCATGATGGAATACTCTCCACTTGCCTGGATGAGTGCAGCTCCAACAACACTCAAGAAGCTCAACACCATCCAGGACAAAGCAGCCCTCTTGATTGGCACCCCATCCACCACCCTAAACATTCACTCCCTTCACCACTGGCACACTGTGGCTGCAGTGTGTACCATCCACAGGATGCACTGCAGCAACTCGCCAAGGCTTCTTCGACAGCACCTCCCAAACCCACGACCTCTACCACCTAGAAGGACAAGGGCAGCAGGTACATGGGAACAACACCACCTGCACGTTTCTCTCCAAGTCACACACCAGCCCGACTTGGAAATATATCGCCGTTCCTTCATCGTCGCTGGGTCAAAATCCTGGAACTACCTTCCTAACAGCACTGTGGGAGAACCTTCACCACATGGACTGCAGCGGTTCAAGAAGGCAGCTCACCACCACCTTCTCAAGGGCAATTAGGGATGGGCAATAAATGCCAGCCTCGCCAGAGACGCCCACATCCCATGAATGAATTTAAAAAAAGTAGGCTATTCGGCCCCTTGAGCCTGATTGCGACCTCAACCCCATTTTCATGTTTACCTACTATAACCTCCTTGTTAATCAGGAATCTATCTAACTCAGCCTTAAAAATATTCAATGACCCTGCCTCCACCGCTCTCTGGGGAAGGGAGTTCCACAGACTCACGACCCTCTGAGAGAAAAAAATTCTCCTCATCTCCATCTTAAATGAGAGACCCCTCATTTTTAAACTGTGGTCCCCCCTAGTTCTAGTCTCTCCCACAAGGGGAAACATCCTCTCAACATCTACCCCTTCTAGTCCCCTCAGGATCTTATATGTTTCAATAAGATCACCTTATCCAACCTTTCCTCATAAGATAACCCCCTCATCCTAGCAATCAGTCAAGTGAGCCTTCTCTGAACCGCCTCTAAAGCAATTATGTCCTTTCTTAAATAAGGAGACCAAAACTGCATACAGTATTCTGAATATGGTCTCACCAATGCCCTGTACAACTGTAGCAAAACATCTCTACTTTTATATTCCATTCCCCTTGCAATAAATGACAACATTCCATTTGTCTTCCTAATCACTTGCTATACCTGCATACGAACATTTTATGATTCATGTACTAAGACACCCAAATCCCTCTGTACCTCAAAGTTCTGCAATCTCTCTCCATTAAAATAACATACTGCTTTTCTATTCCTCCTGCCAAAGTGGACAAGTTCACATTTTCCCACATTATACTCCATCTGCCAAATTTTTGCCCAACCACTTAACCTATCTATATTCCTTTGCAGACTCCTTATGTCCTCTTCACAACTTACTTTCCTACCTACCTTTGTGTCATCAGCAAATTTAGCAACCATACGTTTGGTCCCTTCATCCAAGTCATTGATATAGATTGTAAATAGTTGAGGCCCAAGCACTGATCCCTGTGGCACTCCACTCATTACATCTTGCCAATCTGAAAATGACCCATTTATTCCTACTCTCTGTTTCCCGTTAGCTAACCAATCCTTTATCCATGCTAATATGTTACCCCCTACACCATGAGCTCTTATTTTGTGTAGTAGCCTTTGATATGGCACCTTGTCAAAAGCCTTCTGGAAATCCAAGTACACCACATACACAGGATCCCCTTTATCCACGTTGCTTGTAACTTCCTCAAAGAACTCTAATAAATGAGTCAAACACGATTTCTCTTTCACAAAGCCGTGTTGACTTTGTCTGGTTGCTTCGAGGTTTTCTAAGAGCCCTGCTATAACCTCCTTAATAATAGATTCTAGCATTTTCCCTATGATAGATGTTAAGCTAACTGGCCTGTAGTTTCCTGCTTTCTGTCTCCCTCCTTTCTTGAATAGAGGAATTACATTCGCTATTTTCCAATCTCATGGGACCCTTCCAGAATCTAGGGAATTTCTATAACTAATGAACAAAAGTATTCAAAGAAAATGTAATTCACACAATTTTTTTTATGTCCCTACGATTTTTCTTCTGGGTTGCTCACAGCAGTGTCCTGAAGATTCATCTTCAATTCCTGGAGACTCCAGGGCAATTCCTGGAGACTCCAGGGCTATCCTGGAGCGTTGGCAGCCCTAATTGAAGGGGAAAACCCATAATGAAAATGTAACATTTAACCTCAGTACCTGTTATGGCTTTAGGTGATGCTGTGATAGGGTAACGTAAACTGCTTAATACTATATTGGGAATTACTAGCAAGAAACTGGTAAGTCTGCATGCATTTACCAAATGTCGCGGTGGAGAAACGAAGTTGATATAGATAAGTACAGATGATAAGTTGTGAAATTAAAACTTTTAATTTTTTTTGTGGCCCCTGACAGTTTCGCTGGACTTCCTCCCACCTCAACCCCACCCCCTCCTCCATGTGATGTCTCCCTTAACCCCTCTCAATGCCTTCTTCATCCCTTAGCCTTTTGTAAGTGTCTGGCAGCCAAATCACTAGCTCCTGTTAGATCTTCTTGCGGCAGTGCCCTGGCAAGTTGTCCTATCCCCACCTGCATGTCCTCAGGATAGATTCTTCCCTGCTCAGGATAGATTCTTCCCAGACCTGCCTACACAGCCTTCCCATTGGCCATCAACATACTAGATCGTCATTGTAATCCACTTGCTTCTCCCCCACCTGCCCGCTTGCTCAGCCACTCACACAACTACTTGACTGCCCGCCCACTCAACCACCGACCCACTCAGCAGCTCGCCCTCCTACCCACCTGCACGCTCGGCCCATCACTCCCCTCCCCCCCATTCTTTGGGGACCCAGGCCAAATAGCTAATTTGGACACCCAAGATGGTCCCCTCCGAAGATCTGTGAGGCCTCTGCAAGGCTGAGGTTGGTGGGACTCCCAACATATGGAGTCCCAGGCCCCACCCCCAGCCCTGCCCCTTCCAAATCACTGGCCTACATTACAAGGCAGAAAGTCCCAATGCAGACCCTTCTGTCCCATTCTCTCTGGGAGTGCACTGAAAGGGCCAGGGAATTTCAGGCCCCGATTTGCCCAATATTCAGAGGCCCTTTGATTTATTTGCAAGTTGTTTAAGACCCTCTGGGAAAGCAATGCAGCTAACTGAAGGAGGACAGGTAACTGGACCAGACCCTCCAATCTCACAGAAAACAATTGCTCTTTAAGAGCTGATCTCACAGGAGTAAAAGCTCCAAATCTAATGGGCAACTTGAAGAAAACTGCCACTGTCACAAACATAAAAATTGGAAAGTTTCCCCAGGAGACAGCAATTGTAAAACCTTTATCGGAGCATTGAGGTGCTACACAGGATATGCAACACTCACCATTTCATCTCAGAAACCTTTATTGACTAATGCTGTGCCTTGATTGCTGCTGGCCAATTTAAATAACCAGGATAAAGAGCTGTGCTTTTTTTACAGCAAGATCAAATACACAGTGACGTAAAACCCAGGCACCTTCATTAAAACCTATGTCGCTTCAGCCATTGCCTTCATATCATGGGGCACACAGCAATGGCTGAAGCGACAAAGGTTTTAATGTGTTCAACCAGTCAAATCGTCAAAAGCCATTTATTGAAACACCCAAGGGACTGTGATCTAGTTAGCTGTTCACTTCTACAAGGTGCTACCCCGATGGTTTGAGCAGAGATGGTGACAGGCTGCTGTGTATTTTCCTCAGTCTCCTGAGATGCTCCCAGCCGACGACCTCTGGGTGCTGAAGCCCGTGAGGACCCTGCTACTGACAGCTCCTCCTGCACTTCTGCCGGGACAGTCGGAACCAGCTGTAGTTCAGGCACCATGTCGGGTACTGGTTGAGGGGGTGGCGATGGATGACCGGCAGACGTCCTGAGAGAGGCCTGCACGTACTGCACCCGTTCCACCATCCTCCCTCCCTTGGGACAGCGGCACATCAGTCCTGCAGGTCTGCGGGAGAGCAGACTGGAGGAGGTGAGTTATACCTTGGAAGTCTTGATCTACCCTGTCCACCAACTTGTCTAAGGTGAAACAGCCATTTGAGCCTCTATCAAGGCCGCAAAGGCTGGTTGCACTGACTCCAGCTGTGAGGGCCCTGCTGTAGTCTCCATGGAGGTGGCCACATGCTCCATGGTAGATTGCAGAGTTGAGAACCCCTGCGACATCACCACACATGTGGTGGGAATTGGACTCCTCCATCCTCTCTGCCATAGTGGACAGAATGGCTGGCAGGTCTGCCAACATCTCACACATTTGCTCCTGCGCCTTCAGTATTCTCCTTTTCATTGCTCGCCCCTGGGATTCTGCACCTCTGTCCTGCCGAGCGGAACTTGGAAAGGATGGCGCCCTCCAGCAAGTATTCTCCTCAGCTGTCCCTGCCACCACTGTCTGCTCCTGCTCACTTGTGCTGTGAGACTCAACAGGTTGCGGCCCATCTATCTGAGTAACATGCCCACTCGATGTGCTGGTATCTGCGCTGGTGACTGCAACGCGTGTATCGTGTGACGATGCATCCTCAGGAGTGATGAGGTCCTCCGAGGTGGCTTCGTCCTCAGTGGGCAGGGGCTCGTGTTCTTCCTGCGAGGGACCTGGAGGAAAGAAGAAAGGGTGAAGATTTAGTAATGGTACTTAGAAGATGTTAATGTGCACATGAAGCATTTGACCGCACTGATTGACGTGTTGAAGTTGGCTGAAGGTGAAGTTGGTTTGTGGGCGATGAGGGGGTGTGAGGTTAAATCAGTCACCCTGCTCTGGTGGTCCACCAACCTCCCCATCGCCATTTCTCAAGGTGCTGGAGGTGCCATTTATCTCCACTGTCTCCTCCTCCGCCGTGGGCACTTCCACTATGCCTTGTCCTCTGCCGGTACTGGTCCTCTCCCTGGCATTTTGTGCGGAGGAGGAGGCAGTGGAGATAAACGGCACCTCCAGCACCTTGAGCAATGGCGATGGGGAGGTTGCTGGACCACCAGAGCAGGGTGACTGATTTAACCTCACACCCCCTCATCTCCCACAAACCAACTTCACCTTCAGCCATTTGTACCCTCTTCTCCTGCAAAGGGGAAAGGACAGTCCTAGGAGTGGCTGTCAAGGATGTGTCTTTCCTCTGGATGTGGTACATTCAGTGATAGGGAGAATCAGGCAGATGTAAAAGGAATGGGGATGTGATGCGTTTGAGGAAAGTGGCCACAGTGTGAATTGAGGAGGTCTGATGAGAGTGGGTGCAGGTCAAGCAGCTCAGATGAGATGAGATGAGGATGGGCTTATTGGCAGCAGTGATGGAGGAAAGAGGAGGTGAGGATGTGTAAGGAGTGGGGATGAGAGGTGGTACAGTCCACCACTGTGATTGGTGCTGAGGAAAGTGATTCAGGGGTGAGGAGTGGTGTGAATGGTGTCGGAAGGACAAGAGGGAGTGGGAGGAGGTGCATTGCTGGAGATGGGTAAAGATGGACGTCGCCTGACCTAGTCAGGTCATTGAAACGTTTCCCTCACTGAATCTAGGTCCTGGGTGTCATTCTCCTGCTGCTGCCTTCCTCAGCCACCTCAATCCAGGCCCTCTCAGTTGTTGCAGCAGGTTTCTTTTTCCCACTTGTGGGGAACCACACATTCCCCCCTCGCTCTCACTGGGATGCATCGCTGATCCTGGGGGCCACCTTTCCTCTCACTTGTGGGGAACAACACATTCCCCCCTCGCTCTCACTGGGATGCATCGCTGATCCTGGGGGCCACCTTTCCTCTCTTCGCAGACATCCCTCCAATAGTCAACAATTAATTTGAGTCTTCATAGTCCATTCCCTCAGCCTCCCTTGCAGAATTGGACTGAGCCTTTAAATAGTGCACGGGAAATTGCATCAAGTGGGTGGACGGCAGACGTGCAGACGTGGGATCCGGTGAGGAACCCAGAAACTTTATTTGAATGGCAGCTGGCCGTTAAAATAGGCCAACCTTAGATGGTGCGCAGTGCTGCCGGTTTGTACCCCGCAAACAACCTCGCCAGCTTGTTTAGCTATGAGCACAGTGACATTTGACCTGGAAGAAATAGTGGATGAATGACGGCTTCGCGATACTTTAAGAAAGCACATGAAGCAGAAGTTAAGTTTGATGAGTCTTGTGTCCAACCTCGCTCTCTCCTACAGGCTCTTCCAGATCCACAGCTGCTGCCACATCCTCACCAACAGCACGCTGTGTTCCCAACAGGACCCACTTTTCAGCCAGGTGGCAGAAGGAGCAGCAGCCTCAGGGGTGTCAGCAGCTGGAAGAGACCTTAAATTCTCTAATGTGTCCGTGGAGGTACTGCTGGCAGGTGAGGTCCAGGAGGAAACATCTGATGGGCACTGAGAGCAGGCTGTCTCGAGGGAGGTGGCATAGCCCAGCACCCCAAGAACCGAAAAACAATGCAAGAAGAGGTTCAATGACCTAACAAGGCTGGCCAAAGTAATCAAGGCTCTGGTGCCAATACACATCCCCTACCAGTCAAACAGCTTCACACACCTCCTTATCTTTTATATTCTGTCTCTCTCAACACCTGGGTGTGAGGAAACTCACTCCAACAAAGCGCAACCTCTCCAAGCATTCAAGTGCCTTCTTTGTTCAAAACTGCTCCCTCAACTCACTGTACCTTGTTCGTCTTCAAGGACAGTTAATTTAAAGAGGCAAGGCACCTTCACCTCTCTTCATCCTGGTTTATGGAGACAGTCTCCATGACACTCACAGGTCTGCAACATTGCCTTCTCTCCTTCAAAACGAAAAATGGCAAACAACCAGTGAGACCAGAAGGACAACAAAAGGAATGACCACCATCACTGGAAGAGGAGGCAGATGTAAAAGGGAGCCTGTAGGAGAGAGCGAGGTTGGAGATAAGATTCATCAAACTTAATTTCTGCTTCATCTGCTTTCTTAAAGTATTGCAAAGCCATCATTCATCCACTATTTCTTCCAGTGCCCACAGCTAAACAAGTTCTTCTGTCTTTCACATCATGCCTTGGAGAAAGAGGCCAGCTACCCCATGACCACCCGGGCACTTCCAGATCCACAGCTGCTGCCACATCCTCACCAACTCCATCCTAACATCTTACTTCTGCAAGATCCAGCAGAGAGACACCCACTAACAAGTAATTATTAACACAGTCAGAAAAAATGTCACCAGGTGAGTCTTTGAACATTAATGAGAATGAGGATGTGGGAGTGAAAGAGAGAGAGAGTGCCATTCCTTCACAGAGGCAAGAGAAATGACCACCCTTGGCTGAGGATCTTAGGGTCCTGGATTTCAGGGGCCAGTCTTCAAAAGAACAATGATTCGGTTCATCGATCTCATGTTGAGGAGGTTTCCATGCATATGTTGGAGATGATGGAGGAATTCACCATCCACATCTTCAACACATTGCAGGAAGTTTCTCACAGCCTGCAAAAAAAACCCTGGAGACCGTGACAGCCCGGAAGATTTCTGTAGCATCAAGATGCCAGAAAGAGCTTCTAAAGACATTTGCCGCTTCTGGAGTGGCAGCTACCAATGATCAATAGATGCCTTGAAGGTCAGCCTGAATGCCACACTTGCACAGGACTTCCAAGACCTCAATGGGGCTGTTTGGTCTGTTATGATATGGACCAGGAGCACCTCTGTGCCTGCGCCTAGCACCAGTTGACTGCAAGGAGTGGGCACAGATGTCACTGTTGCTCTGAAGAATGGTAACAGACCCACTTCTTTAACACCCCCCCCCACCCCCACCCCAATGACTTCACGTGAGGGAGCTGCAGACATGGGTCTGACACCCTTTGCTACTATAAGAACCCAGCTGCCAAAAGCTGCTGCCTCTGGGACAGCAGCTACCCTGAGACGAGAGTCTCCTCAGGCCTCTAAGGCTCCAGAGTAACCATTCCAGCCAGGCACCACTGAACCTCATGACATTCAGGAAGAGATTAGGATCGAGAGTAAGTAAGTTTGCTGGCACAAAGAGTAGGTAGTCACGGTGGTAAAAAAAGAGAGAATTCATTTTGTGGGCACTTCTCGGTGAATGTTGTTGTTTAAAATAAAGACAGTTTAATCACAGTGTTGTGAGTTAATTTCTGTGTCCGCTTTCAACTTTTGGGAGCTGGATGATGGCACAGGAAATTTGACTTCCGTCATTTGAAGGACCCTGGCAGAAGTCTTCGAAAGTGAGGGACTTTGTGAGGATGTTGGGGAGGGTAGAGAACAGACAGGCGTAAAGTGATTATTTGGTGAGTCACCCATCACTTATTGAATGTTCTTCAGTTGTGCTCTCGTGCTCTGGCAGCTTGCTGCTAGCTCTCCCGTTCCACTTCCTCTCCTACTTGTGTATCCTCTTCATGCCTATGTCAGATCTTTTTGGTCTGTAGACCAAGGTGAGTGAGTGTCTACATGTAGGGAAGAGATACCTTCAGTGATGCATGACTCTTAGAGCCTCCAATTTACCCTTTTCCAAGTCTTCACCCTCCTCCTCTTCATAAAATAAAAGTAAATGTATTCCCATTGAGAAATCCATGTCTAAAGTGCAAAAAGTACTTTAAGCAGAGCTGACTAAAAGTTGCAGCAAAAATCCTGACTCAACCCTTAAAATAAAAGATTGGTATACAGTCAAAGAAACACCAGCCTTTCAATAGCAGCATATAAAGTGACCTCCTCAGTGTGGTATCCACCTCGGGGATACCTTGCAGCAGCTTTAATGCCACTGATGTAGTGGCAGTAATTATTTGTGGTGGAAATGGTTGGGTTGACCACATCCCTTGACGCCATTTAGATTTGGTAGAATAGGTTATAGTAGGCCTCAAAGGGAACTGGCAGTTCTTTTGGGAGATAAATGCAGGTGCAGTCCTTTTTGCGGCAGATTGAAATGTTAGTTTTTAAGAAGGCATTTTATTCTGTTTACCACCTCAAAATGGGCAGTAATGCAGAGGAGAATCCAAGCCACCGTATCTGGGCACAGATCCAGGAAATTCTCCCCTAGAAAATTACTGAGACACGACCTATGCAGGATGCAATCAGTCAATGACCTTTGGTTTTCCATTAGGTAACATATTCTGTTCTCTTTGAAGGATTTAGGAAGGATAGTCACAGACATGGGTAATTTCACCACTCCAATCGAGAGTTTCAGTGATGCTGAATCTTTGGTTTACCTCAAGATCAGAAAGCTGATTATTCCACAATTTGTATCTCTGAAAGTCACAGGAGGTTACGCTCTTAGAATGTTTACTTATGGCATGTTTCAGCCTTTACTGAGCCAACATCCATTTCAAACTGATGTACAAAACAGCTCGAGTAACAAAAGCTATTGTTCGATCCTAAATAACTACAGTTCCACAGTGGAAAGCTGTTTAAATGAGATTGCTGCAAGATGGCACTCATAACAAAATACCTTTTTGCAGATAAAAATACCACAAAGAGCCATCTCATCACAGAGGTGCAACAGCTTTGAAAACTGTAGAAAGACATTTAATGGAATAGAGGTGAAAGAAGAAATCATTTTCCCAGCAGAGTGCAATTTTGAAAACAAATTTGTATTCAAGGTTTATGAAGTATGAAATATTAATTGTAAAAGCACAAAGAAATAAGATACGGAAATGGCAGAAAGCATAACTTTAATATTTAATGCATTAGTTACAGAAAATCAGTTATGATTTTACAATGTCGATGGGTCATACTCTCCAGTAAACAACGTTATCAAATGCTAAATGTTATAAAGAAATCCTTTACACACATCAACGTCTCCCAGTTGCCCTTCATGCTGGGTAGAGGCAATTTGAGAACATTTTATCTATCATTCTTCCCAGGGTTCTTTTCGCCACTGGATTTTGCAATCGTTACTTCTGTAGGTACAGGCTACAGATGGAGAACATCAAAAACCGAGGTGGCAGTGGTAATTGTTGCTGCAGATGGAAGTTTGATTTCTCTGTTGGCAATGGTGTCCTCAGGGGTCAGTGATGGGAACACTGCTCTTCTCAGCACTGACCCTTGGGGACAGTCATATACATTTTGGTCTCAGCAAAGGCCTGAAAACAATCAGCTAAATTATTTTTCTGGCCTCTTCTACTCCTTTACATCTTCTTCCACTTCATCTGGTGCTGCAGCGATGGCTCTTTGAAAGAGCAATCCAATTAATGCCATTCCCCTGCTCTTTCTTTTTCCTTTTAAAGTATACAATTCCCTTTTGAAAGTTGCAATTGAATCTTTCAGGCAGTGCATTCCAGAGCATAACTACTCGGTGGGCCAGGATTTTCCTCTTTGATGGTGACAAGAATTGTTGGTGGCAGGAATTCTGCCGAGAGCCTGCCCGACATACCAAATGATCCTCTGACCCAGTCCAAGAAAATGGGTTGGAATCGGGAAAGAGTTGGCAGAAATCCTGGAAATCCATTGGATAGAGCAGAATCCAGCCCCCATCACTACCCTATTGGAAAGAGGAGAATCCAGCCCCCATCACTACCCTATTGGAGAGAGGAGAATCCACTCCCATCACTACCCTATTGGAAAGAGGAGAATCCAGTCCCTATCACTACCCTATTGGAGAGAGGAGAATCCAGCCCCCATCGCTACCCTATTGGAAAGAGCAGAATCCAGCCCCCATCGCTACCCTATTGGAAAGAGGAGAATCCAGCCCCCATCACTACCCTATTGGAGAGAGGAGAATCCAGCCCCCATCACTACCCTATTGGAAAGAGGAGAATCCAGCCCCCATCACTACCCTATTGGATAGAGGAGAATCCAGCCCCCATCACTACCCTATTGGAGAGAGGAGAATCCAGCCCCCATCACTACCCTATTGGAGAGAGGAGAATCCAGCCCCCATCGCTACCCTATTGGAAAGAGGAGAATCCAGCCCCCATCACTACCCTATTGGAGAGAGGAGAATCCAGCCCCCATCACTACCCTATTGGAAAGAGGAGAATCGAGCCCCCATCACTACCCTATTGGAGAGAGGAGAATCCAGCCCCCATCACTACCCTATTGGATAGAGGAGAATCCAGCCCCCATCACTACCCTATTGGAGAGAGGAGAATCCAGCCCCCATCACTACCCTATTGGATAGAGGAGAATCCAGCCCCCATCACTACCCTATTGGAGAGAGGAGAATCCACTCCCATCACTACCCTATTGGAAAGAGGAGAATCCACTCCCATCACTACCCTATTGGAAAGAGGAGAATCCAGCCCCATCACTACCCTATTGGAGAGAGGAGAATCCACTCCCATCACTACCCTATTGGAAAGAGGAGAATCCAGCCCCATCACTACCCTATTGGAAAGAGGAGAATCCAGCCCCCATCACTACCCTATCAGAAAGAGGAGAATCCACTCCCATCACTACCCTATTGGAGAGAGGAGAATCCACTCCCATCACTACCCTATTGGAAAGAGGAGAATCCAGCCCCATCACTACCCTATTGGAGAGAGGAGAATCCAGCCCCCATCACTACCCTATCAGAAAGAGCAGAATCCACTCCCATCACTGCCCTATTGGAAAGAGCAGAAACCAGCCCCCATCACTACCCTATCAGAAAGAGCAGAATCCACTCCCATCACTACCCTATTGGAGAGAGGAGAATCCAGCCCCCATCGCCACCCGATTGGAAAGAGGAGAATCCACTCCCATCACTACCCTATTGGAAAGAGGAGAATCCACTCCCATCACTACCCTATTGGAAAGAGCAGAATCCAGCCCCATCACTACCCTATTGGAAAGAGGAGAATCGAGCCCCCATCACTAACCTATTGGAAAGAGGAGAATCCACTCCCATCGCCACCCTATTGGAAAGAGGAGAATCGAGCCCCCATCACTACCCTATTGGAAAGAGGAGAATCCACTCCCATCGCCACCCTATTGGAGAGAGGAGAATCCACTCCCATCACTACCCTATTGGAAAGAGAAGAATCCAGCCCCCATCACTACCCTATTGGAAAGAGCAGAATCCAGCCCCCATCACTACCCTATTGGAAAGAGCAGAATCCACTCCCATCACTACCCTATTGGAAAGAGCAGAATCCACTGCCATCGCCACCCTATTGGAAAGAGGAGAATCCAGCCCCCATCGCCACCCCATTGGATAGAGCAGAATCCACTCCCATCACTACCCTATTGGAAAGAGGAGAATCCACTCCCATCGCTACCCTATTGGAAAGAGGAGAATCCAGCCCCCATTGCCACCTCATTGGATAGAGCAGAATCCACTCCCATCACTACCCTATTGGAAAGAGGAGAATCGAGCCCCCATCACTACCCTATTGGATAGAGCAGAATCCACTCCCATCACTACCCTATTGGAAAGAGGAGAATCCACTCCCATCACTACCCTATTGGAAAGAGCAGAATCCACTCCCATCACTACCCTATTGGAAATAGCAGAATCCAGCCCCCATCACTACATTATTGGAGAGAGGAGAATCCACTCCCATCACTACCCTATTGGAAAGAGGAGAATCCAGCCCCCATCACTACCCTATTGGAGAGAGGAGAATCCAGCCCCCATCACTACCCTATTGGAGAGAGGAGAATCCAGCCCCCATCACTACCCTATTGGAAAGAGCAGAATCCACTCCCATCACTACCCTATTGGAAAGAGGAGAATCCACTCCCATCGCTACCCTATTGGAAAGAGGAGAATCCAGTCCCCATCGCTACGCTATTGGAAAGAGGAGAATCCAGCCCCCATCACTACCCTATTGGAAAGAGGAGAATCCACTCCCATCGCTACCCTATTGGAGAGAGGAGAATCCAGCCCCCATCACTACCCTATTGGAAAGAGGAGAATCCACTCCCATCACTACCCTATTGGAAAGAGGAGAATCCACTCCCATCGCTACCCTATTGGAGCGAGGAGAATCCACTCCCATCACTACCCTATTGGAGAGAGGAGAATCCACTCCCATCACTACCCTATTGGAAAGAGCAGAATCCACTCCCATCACTACCCTATTGGAAAGAGCAGAATCCACTCCCATCGCTACCCTATTGGAAAGAGGAGAATCCACTCCCATCACTACCCTATTGGAAAGAGGAGAATCCAGCCCCCATCGCTACCCTATTGGAGAGAGGAGAATCCAGCCCCCATCACTACCCTATTGGAAAGAGCAGAATCCAGCCCCCATCACTACCCTATTGGAAAGAGGAGAATCCAGCCCCCATCACTACCCTATTGGAAAGTGCAGAATCCAGCCCCTGGGATTATCTAGCATTTCTGTGGATGGAGTGATGGACCAATCCAATCCTGCCAATCACATAATGACAAGTCAACTGGTGAACAACAACTGAAAATTGCATTAATGTGTCATGTCTTCAACAAGATACGACACATTAATGCAATTTTCAGTTCTTGTTCACCAGACCATTAACTTAGGTCAATCATACCCACCAGCAAAGGTCAGCCCTTTGTATTATCAGAGGTGCCGTGTTTCTGATGAGATGTTAATCCAAGGCCCTGTCCTGCTCCTCCTGCCCCCACAAGGAAAGTTATGAAAAGTTAAAAAACCTACCTCTTGGGGCCTTTTCTGGCCCCAGCTCCTGTTCCCATTAGGTTGTCCTGACAGGAAAGCTTCCCCGTTCAGGCCCGATGACATCTTTGGAGCCTGATTTGCATATTTAAGGCCGTGTGACGGTTGGCGTCTCGTCTGCCCAGAAGAGCAGGTTAAAATCGAAAAACCTGTGGGATGGGAACGGAATGTCGGCGGATAAATCCTCCAGGTGATTTTACATAGAATTGGTGATCATCTTCCAAACTTCTACAGACTCTGGAACAGGTCCTACAGATTGGAGGGTGGCAAATGTAACCCCACTATTTAAAAAAAGGAGGGAGAGAAAAAACAGGGAATTACAGACCAGTTAGCCTAACATCAGTAGTGGGGAAAATGCTGGAGTCTATTATAAAGGAGGTGATAACAGAATACTTGGAGGGCATTAACGGGATTGGACAAAGTCAGCATGGGTTCATGAAAGGGAAATCATGTTTAACAAATCTACGGGAGTTTTTTGAGGATGTAACTAGTAGAATAGATAGGGGAGAATCAGTGGATGTGGTGTACTTGGATTTTCAGAAGGCTTTTGATAAGGTCCCACACAAGAGGTTAATGTGCAAAATTAAAGCACATGGGATTGGGGGGAATATACTGGCATGGATTGAGAATTGGTTGACATACAGGAAACAGAGAGTAGGAATAAACGGATCTTTTTCCAGGTGGCAGGCAGTGACTAGTGGGGTACCGCAGGGATCAGTGCTTGGGCCCCAGCTATTCACAATATATATCAATGATTTGGATGAGGGAACTAAATGTAACATTTCCAAGTTTGCAGATGACACAAAGCTGGGGTGGAATGTGAGCTGTGAGGAGGATGCAAAGAGGCTCCAATGTGATTTAGACAAGTTGGGTGAGTGGGCAAGAACATGGCAGATGCAGTATAACGTGGATAAATGTGAGGTTATCCACTTTGGTTGTAAAAACAGAAAGACAGGTTATTATCTGAATGGTGATAGATTGGGAAAAGGGGAGGTGCAACGAGACCTGGGTGTCCTTGTACACCAGTCGCTGAAAGCGAGCATTCAGGTACAGCAAGCAGTTAGGAAGGCAAATGGTATGTTGGCATTCATTGTAAGAGGATTTGAGTACAGGAACAGGGATGTCTTACTGCAGTTGTACAGGGCCTTGGTGAGACCACATTTGGAGTATAGTGTGCAGTTTTGGTCTCCTTATCTGAGGAAGGATGTCCTTGCCATGGAGGGAGTGCAACGAAGGTTTACCAGACTGATTCCTGGGATGGCAGAACTGACGTATGAGGAGAGATTGGGTCGACTAGGCCTACATTCACTAGAGTTTAGAAGAATGAGAGGTGATCTCATCGAAACATTTAAAATTCTAACAGGACTAGACAGACTAGATGCAGGGAGGATGTTCCCGATGGCTGGGGAGTCCAGAACCAGGGGTCACAGTCTCAGGATACGGGGTATGCCATTTAGAACCGAGACGAGGAGAAATTTCTTCACTCAGAGGATGGTGAACCTGTGGAATTCCCTACCACAGAAGGCAGTGGAGGCCAAGTCATTAGATGTATTCAAGAAGGAGATAGATATATTTCTTAATGCTAAAGGGATCAAGGGATATGGGGAAAAAGCGGGAACAGGGTACTGAGTTAGACGATCAGCCATGATCATTTTGAATGGCGGAGCAGGCCCGAAGGGCCGAATGGCCTACTCTTGCTCCTATTTTCTATGTTTCTAGAATTACTAAACATAGAATGTGCAGCACAGAAACAGGCCATTCGGCCCAACTGGTCTATGCTGGTGTTTATGCTCCACATGAGCCTCCTCCCACCCATTTTCATCTATCCCTTTCAGCGTATCCTTCTATTCCTTTAGCCCTCATTGTCTTTTCTAGCTTCCGCTTGAATGTATCTATGCTAGTCGCCTCGACTATTCCATGTGGTAACGAGTTCCACATTTTAACCACTCTCTGGGTGAAGACGTTTCTTCTGATTTGCGGATTGGATTTATTAGTGACTGTCTTATATTTATGTTTACACTTGTTTTGGTCTCCTCCACAAGTGTAAACATCTTCTCTATGTATACCCTATCAAACACATTCATACTTTTAAAACCCTCTACTAGGTCACCCCTCAGCTCTCAGATTTTAACTGCAGGTCCAATTGCAATCGTCCCTATTGTATCAGGTTTATGCATTCTATAAAGGCATAGAATCATAGAATGATACAGCATAGAAGGAGGCCATTCAGCCCATCATGTCAGTGCTGGTTCTTTGAAAGAGCTATCCAATTAGTCCCACTCTCCTGCTCTTTCCCCATTGCCCTGCAAATTTTTCCTTTTGAATTATTTATCCAGTTCCCTTATGAAAGTTACTATTCAATCTACTTCCACTGCCCTTTCAGGCAGTGCATTCCAGATCATAACAACTCGCTGCATAAAAATAAATTCTCCTAATCTCCCCTCTGGTTCTTTTGTCAAATGTCTTAAATTTGTGTCCTCTGGTTACCGATCCCCCTGCCAGTGGAAACAATTTCTCCTTATTTACTCTATCAAAACCCTTCATAATTTTGAACACATCTAATAAATCTCCCCTTAATCTTCTCTGTTCTAAAGAGAACAACCCCAGCTTCTCCAGTCTTTCCACATAACTGAAGTCCCTCATCCCTGGTACCATTCTAGTAAATCTCCTCTGCACCCTCTCCAAGGCCTTGACATCCTAAAGTGTGGAGCCCAGAATTGAACACAATATTCCAGCTGAGGCTTAACCAGTGTTTTATAAAGGTTTAGCATAACTTCTTGCTTTTGTACTCCATGCCTCTATTTACAAAGCACAGGATCCCATGTGCTTTTTTAACAGTCTTATCAACTTGTCCTGCCACCTTCAAAGATTTGTGTGCATACACCCCCAGGTCTCTCTGTTCCTCCACTCCCTTTAGAATGGTAATATTTAGTTTATATTGCCTCTCCTCATTCTTCCTTCCAAAATGAATCATTTCACACTTCTTTGCTTTAAATTTCATCTGCCATGTGTCTGCTCATTTCACCAGTCTGTCTATGTCCTCCTGAAGTCTGTTACCATCATCCTCACTTTTTACTACATCTCTGAGTTTTGTTTCATGTGCAAACTTTGAAATTATACCCTCTATACGCAAGTCCAGGTCATTAATATATATCAAAAAGAGCAGTGGTCCTAATACTGACCCCTGGGGAACACCACTGTATACTTCCCTCCAGTCTGAAAAACAACCGTTCACCACTACTCTCTGCTTTCTGCCCCTGAGCCAATTTTGTATCCACGCTGCCACTGTCCCTTTAATCCCATGGGCTTCAATTTTGCTAACAAGTCTATTATGTGGCACTTTATCAAATGCCTTTTGAAAGCCCATATACACAACATCAACCACACTACCCTCATCAATCCTCTCCGTTACTTCATCAAAAAACTCAAATCAAATTTGTCAGACACAATTTATCTTTAACAGGCAGTTCTTTACGGACCCCTCATTTACTGTGACATTGGTAGCATCCTCTTCTTTTATGAAGACAGATGCAAAGTATTCATTTAGTACTTCAGCCATGCCCTCTTCCTCCACAAGAAGATCTCCTTTTTGATTCCTAATTGGTCCCACCCTTCCTTTGACTATCATTTTACTCTTTATATGTTTATAAAAGACTTTATAAACATGACTTTTATGTTACCTGCTAATCTTTTCTCATATATTCTTTTTACCTTTTTCAGTTCTCCTCTGTACTCTGCTTGATTCTCTACTGTATTATGAACCTGACATTTATCATAAGCCTCCTTTTTCTGATTCACTTTAATCTAAATGGGGTAGAGTTTCCCCTTGTTTCCATTAGTTTTGTGGCCAGATTCCAGCATAATCAGATGAACAGCACAAAAGATCAGGCGATTTTAAAGGTGAGTTACACCCAAAGACACTTAAGTATGTGTTTTCTGCAATCTTTTAGAGTCATAGAGTCATAGAGTTATACAGCACGGATAGAGGCCCTTCGGCCCATCGTGTCCGCGCCGGCCATCAGCCCTGTCTAATCTAATCCCATATTCCAGCATTTGGTCCGTAGCCTTGTATGCTATGGCATTTCAAGTGCTCATCCAAATGCTTCTTGAATGTTGTGAGGGTTCCTGCCTCCACAACCCTTTCAGGCAGTGAGTTCCAGACTCCAACCACCCTCTGGGTGAAAAAGTTCTTTCTCAAATCCCCTCTAAACCTCCCGCCTTTTACCTTGAATCTATGTCCCCTTGTTATAGAACCCTCAACGAAGGGAAAAAGCTCCTTAGTATCCATCCTATCTGTGCCCCTCATAATTTTGTACACCTCAATCATGTCCCCCCTCAGCCTCCTCTGCTCCAAGGAAAACAAACCCAATCTTCCCAGTCTCTCTTCATAGCTGAAGCGCTCCAGCCCTGGTAACATCCTGGTGAATCTCCTCTGCACCCTCTCCAAAGCGATCACATCCTTCCTGTAGTGTGGCGACCAGAACTGCACACAGTACTCCAGCTGTGGCCTAACCAGTGTTTTATACAGCTCCATCATAACCTCCTTGCTCTTATATTCTATGCCTCGGCTAATAAAGGCAAGTATCCCATATGCCTTCTTTACCACCTTATCTACCTGTTCCGCCGCCTTCAGGGATCTGTGAACTTGCACACCAAGATCCCTCTGACCCTCTGTCTTGCCGAGGGTCCTCCCATTCATTGTGTATTCCCTTGCCTTGTTAGTCCCTCCAAAGTACATCACCTCGCACTTTTCCGGGTTAAATTCCATTTGCCACTGTTCCGCCCATCTGACCAACCCATCTATATCGTCCTGCAGACTGAGGCTATCCTCCTCGTTATTTACCACCCTACCAATCTTTGTATCATCAGCGAACTTACTGATCATACCTTTTACATTCATATCCAAGTCATTAATGTAGACCACAAACAGCAAGGGACCCAGCACCGATCCCTGTGGTACCCCACTGGCCACAGGCTTCCAGTCACAAAAACAACCTTCGACCATCACCCTCTGCCTTCTGCCACTAATGATGTGGAGATGCCGGTGATGGACTGCCACTAAGCCAGTTTTGTATCCAAAGTGCCAAGGCACCCTGGATTCCATGGGCTCGTACCTTCTTGACCAGTCTCCTGTGGGGGACTTTATCGAAGGCCTTACTGAAATCCATGTATACCACATCCACTGCGTTACCCTCATCCACACGCCTAGTCACCCCCTCAAAAAATGGCTCACGATTCAATTCACCCGGATCAGACCCTGTCAATGAACTGACCACACCCCCAGGTCAAAATTATGAGATTCCACCAATTACACTGCTTCAGGAAGGATTGTAAACAATTTTACAACACCAAGTTATAGTCCAACAATTTTTATTTGGACTATAACTTGGTGTTGTAAAATTGTTTACAATTGTCAACCCCAGTCCATCACCGGCATCTCCACATCAGGAAGGATCTTCAATTTGCCTCATTTTCCTAGGTGCACAGGCACTAGTCGGCACAGTTTAAAAGTTTTTTCACATCAAGAATTTTTAATTTACTAAAAAACTGACTAGTGTAACCAATGAAACTCTCAGATGGTTCAATATGGTTTTTTTAAGTCATTTTCAGTGATTTTAGATCAGGTTACTCACAGCTGGAGGACTGGACACCCTTACTTAAAATGCTTATTTTTGGTGATAAACCCATTTTCAGCTCTATTTATAAAACTGTGCCAGATTACCACTCTTAAACACATCAAGGAATACTTTTTAATGGAAATAAAAATGATTATGTTCCATTACGCTGCCCGATTGCGCTGGTTCATGGATGATTTTACGTTTGCGATTATTGTGCGAATGGATTTTTGCAGGAAACTGAAATTTACTATGTGACAGTAAAGGAAGGGCTAGCAGAGAAATTGGATAGGATAAAAATAGATAAGGAGGAGGTACTTAAAAGGCTGGCAGCGCTCAAAATAAAAAAAAGTCACCCAGTCCAGATGGGATGCATCCTAGGTTACTGAGGGAAGTAAGGGTGGAAATTACGGAAACTCTGGCCACAATCTTCCAATCCTCCCAAATATAGGAGTGGTGCCGGAGGATTGGAGGGTTTCAAATGTTTCACCCCTGCTCAAAGAACAGGAAAGGGATAAACCAGGTAACTACAGGCCAGTCAGTGGTGGGAAAACTTCTAGAGATAATAATCCGAGACAAATTTAATTGTCACTTGGAAGAACGTGGGTAAATAAATGACAGCCAACATGGATTTGTTAAAGGCAAATCACGTCTGACTAACTTGATTGAGTTCTTCGATGAAATAACAGAGAGGGTTGATGAAGGTAGTCCAATTGATGTTGTGTATATGGATTTTCAGAAGATGTTTGAAAAAGTACCACATTAGCAAACTTGTTAGCAAAGGCTGGGCATTCTGTGGCGAGTGACTCACCTCCTGACTCCCCAAAGCCTTTCCACCATCTACGAGGCACAAGTGAGGAGTGTGATGGAATACTCTCCACTTGCCTGGTTGAGTGCAGCTCCAACTACACTCAAGAAGCTCGACACCATCCAGGACAAAGCAGCCCGCTTGATTGGCATCCCATCCACCACCCTAAACATTCACTCCCTTCACCACCGGTGCATTGTGGCTGCAGTGTGTACCATCCACAGGATGCACTGCAGCAACTCCCCAAGGCTTCTTCGACAGCACTTCCCAAACCCGCGACCTCTACCACCTAGAAGGACAGGGGCAGCAGGCACATGGGAACAACACCACCTGCACGTTCCCCTCCAAGTCACACACCATCCCGACTTGGAAATATATCGCCGTTCCTTCATCGTCGCTGGGTCAAAATCCTGGAACTCCCTTCCTAACAGCACTGTGGGAGAACCTTCACCACACGGACTGCAGCGGTTCAAGAAGGCGGCTCACCACCACCTTCTCAAGGGCAATTAGGGATGGGCAATAAATGCCGGCCTCGCCAGCGATGCCCACATCCCATGAACGAATAAAAAAAAAATTGAAGCACATGGGTTTAAAGGGGCAGTGGATACGAAATTGGCTAAGAGACAGAAAGCAGAGAGTAGTGGTGAACGGTTGTTTATCAGACTGGAGGGAAATATACAGTGGTGTTCCCCAGGAGTCAGTATTAGGGCCACTGATCTTTTTGATATATATTAATGACCTGGACTTGGGTATACAGGGCACAATTTCAAAGATTGCGGATAACACAAAGCTTGGAAATGTAGTAAACAATGTGGAGGATAGTAACAGACTTCAGGAGGACATAGACAGACTGGTGAAATGGGCAGACACATGGCAGATGAAATTTAACGCAGAGAAGTGTGAAGTGATGCATTTTGGAAGGATAAATGAGGAGAGGCAATATAAACTAAATGGTAAAATTTTAAATGGGGTGCAGGAACAGAGAGACCTGGGGGTTCACATACACAAATTTTTGAATGTGGCAGGACAGGTTGAAGAGGCTATCAATAAAGAGGAAATTTACCAGAATTTTTCCAGGGATGAAGGAATTTAGTTGTGTGGAGAGACTAGAGAAGCTGGGATTGTTCTCCTTAGAGCAAAGAAGGTTAAGGGGAGATTTAATAGAGGTGTTCAAAATTATGAAGGGTTTTTATGGAGTAGATAGGGAGAAACTTTTTCCAGTGGCGGGAGCGTCAGTAAGCAGAGGATTTGCGGGCCGATTTGCGTATTAATAAGGGGAGACCTTAACATGCCTTTATTTTTCCAGCAAGATTCAACCCAATATGCACTTCACAGTTTCAGACAGGTTCATAATAATTAACCTTAAGAAGAAACATTTACTTTTTAACCTTCAGATGAAGTAAAAGAGAACTTTAGATATAATGGAATACATTCCTGTCTATGGTATTTTGATCAGTTGCTAACTGCCAAGGGCCTTGGGACATTTTGTTGCATTAAAGGCACAATATAAATGCTAGTTGTTGCTTTTGTTGTTACCACTATACTCTTAAATTCAGTATTTGTGAACCTCAGGAAAGTTGAGAGCAGCCTTTCAATCATCTGTCTCTCCACCCCAGCGAAAACATACAAATAGGAAAACACTATTCATTCTTTTATTTCAAAACCTACGTGAAAGCCCAAGGCCCATAGACCAGGACATCATAAAGAGTGGGGAGAAGTTGAGAGAAGGTATTCAGTAAAGGTCAGGTAACATCAAGTTTGCAGATTTTGGAAGGAAGAAAAGACTGAAGGAGGTAACAATGTTCTCATTTTGAGGTAATGTTATTTCACACAAGACAGCAAATGGCCAAACACACTTCAATGCAAAGGAAAATCAGGAGTGGTGTGTAAACGGCGGGGTGTGTAACAAGCGGGGAGTGTAACGGACGGGGAGTGTAACGGGCGGGGAGTGTAACGGGCGGGGTGTATAATGGGCGGGGTGTGTAACGGGCGGGGAGTGTAACGGGCAGGGAGTGTAATGGGCGGGGTGTATAACGGGCGGAGTGTATAACGGGCGGGGTGTGTAACGGGCGGGGTGTGTAACAGGCGGGGTGTATAAAGGGCGGGGTGGGTAACGGGCGGGGTGTATAAAGGGCGGGGAGGGTAATGGGCTGGGTGTGTAACAGGCGGGGTGGGTAACGGGCGGGGTGTATAAAGGGCGGGGTGGGTAACGGGCGGGGTGTATAAAGGGCGGGGAGGGTAACGGGCGGGGAGGGTAACGGGCGGGGTGGGTAACGGGCGGGGAGGGTAACGGGCGGGGAGGGTAACGGGCAGGGAGGGTAACGGGCGGGGTGTGTAAAGGGCGGGGAGTGTAACGGGCGGGGTGTGTAAAGGGAGGGTAGGGTAACGGGCGGGGAGGGTAACGGGCGTGGAGTGTAACGGGCGGGGTGTGTAAAGGGAGGGTAGGGTAACGGGTGGGGAGGGTAACGGGCGGGGAGTGTAACGGGCGGGGTGTGTAAAGGGAGGGTAGGGTAACGGGCGGGGAGGGTAACGGGCGGGGTGGGTAACGGGCGGGGAGTGTAACGGGCGGGGTGTGTAACGGGCGGAGAGTGTAATGGGCGGGGTGTATAACGGACGGGGTGTATCAAGGGCGGGGTGTATAATGGGCGGGGAGTGTAACGAGCGGGGTGTAACATGGGCGGGGTGTAAAACAATGGGGGGATATTGGGTAGACTGTATAACGGGTGGGGTGTGTAACGGGTGAGGTGTATAACGCAGGGGGATAACCAGCAGGTTTTATAATGGGCCGGGTGTGTAACGGGCGTGGTTATAATGGGAGTGGTGCATAATGGGATGTGGTGTATAACGGGTGGTGCGTAAGACGGGCGGTGTGTAATGGGCGGTGTGTAATGGGCGGTGTGTAATGGGCGGTGTGTAATGGGCGGTGTGTAACGGGCGGTGTGTAAAACGGTGCGTATTAGGGCTCATGGAGTTGGAGTAATATATTAGCATGGATAGAGGATTGGTTCATGGACAGAAAACAGAGAGTAGGGATAAACGGGTCATTCTCAGGTTGTCAGGCTGTAACTAGTGGGGTGCCGCAAGGGTCAGTGCTTGGGCCTCAGCTATTTACAATCTATATTAATGACTTAGATGAAGGGACCGAGTGTAATGCATCCAAGTTTGCTGACGATACAAAGCTAGGTGGGAAAGTAAACTGTGAGGGGGACACAAAGAGTCTGCAAAGGGATATCGACAGGTTAAGTGAGTGGGCAAGAAGGTGACAGATGGGGTACAATGCGGTGAAATGCGAGGTTATTCATTTTGGTAGAAAGAATAGAAAAACAGAATATTTTTTAAATGGTGAGGAACTATTAAATGTTGGTGTTCAGAAGATTGGGTGTCCTCGTACAAGAAACACAAATATTATCATGCAGGTACAGCAAGCAATTAGGAAAGCAAATGGCATGTTGGCCTTTATTGCAAGGGGTTTGGAGTACAAGAGTAAGGAAGTCTTACTACAATTGTACAGGACTTCGGTGAGACCGCACCTGGAGTGTACTTTTGGTCTCCTTATCTAAGGAAGGATATACTTGCCTTTCTAGGTGGTGCAACGGAGGTTCACTAGATTGATTGATTGATTCCTGGGATGAGAGGGTTGTCCTATGAGGAGAGATTGAGTAGAATGAGCCTGTACTCTATGAAGTTTAGAAGAATGAGAGGTGATCTCATTCAAACAGATAAGATTCTGAGGGGGCTTGACAGGGTAGATGCTGAGAGGCTGTTTCCTCTGGCTGGAGAGTCTAGAACTAGGGGGGCATAGTCGCAAGATAAGGGGTCGGCCATTTAAGACTGAGATGAGGAGGAATTTCTTCACTCAGAGGGTTGTGACTCTTTGGAATTCTCTACCCCAGAGGGCTGTGGATGCTGAGTCATTGAATATATTCAAGGCTGAGATGGATAGATTTTTGGACTCTTGTGGAATCATGGGATATGGGGATCGGGCGGGAAAGTGGAGTTGAGGTCGAAGATCAGCCATGATCTTGTTGAATGGTGGAGCAGGCTCGAGGGGCTGTATGGCCTACTCCTGCTCCAATTTCTTATGTTTCTTGTGTAGGACACCAGGAGAACTCTCTTGTTCTTCTTTCAATAAAACGGTGAGATCGTTTACATCCACCTGAACAGGCAGCTGGGGCCTG
This sequence comes from Heptranchias perlo, assembly GCF_035084215.1. NCBI lineage: Eukaryota > Metazoa > Chordata > Chondrichthyes > Hexanchiformes > Hexanchidae > Heptranchias > Heptranchias perlo. The sequence continues at coordinate 5,191,307 of NC_090329.1, forward strand.
CTTTAATGGCACATCTGAAAGACAGTGCCTCCGACAGTGCAGTATTCCCTTAGTACTGCACTGATGGGTCAGCCTGAATTATATCCCTCAAATGCTGGAGAGGGGCTTTCACAGCACAAAACAGCTCACAATTCAGCACAAATTGATTTGGATTGGCAGCCCGAGGATAGCTTGTGTGGAAAGAATAAGGTACTGACTTTGGTGCAGTAGGGGTTTTTCCTGAGGATGGGAAGAGGGGTGTTGTCGGGACTCATGCATTCACAGAAAACAGGAGCTTAACAATGACAATGGGGACCAATACAAGAGAGACATAAGAACATAAGAAATAGGAGCAGGAGTAGGCCATACAACTCCCCGAGCCTGCTCCGCCATTCAATAATATCATGGCTGATCTTCAACCTCAACTCCACTTTCTTGCCTTTCCCCATATCCCTTGATTCCCCTCGAGTCCAAAAATCTATTGATCTCAGCCTTGAACATATTCAATGACTCAGCATCCACAGCCTTCTGGGGTAGAGAATTCCCAAGATTCACAACCCTCTGAGTGAAGAAATTCATCCTCATCTCAGTCTTAAATGGCCGACCCCTTATCCTGAGTCTATGCCGGCTAGTTCTAGACTCTCCAGCCAGTGGAAAGAACCTCTCATCCTCTACCCTGTCAAGCCCCCTCAGAATCTTATATGATTCAATGAGAGCACCTCTCATTTTTCTAAACTCCAGAGTATAGGCCCATTCTACTCAATCTCTCCTCATAGGACAACCCTCTCATCCCAGGAATCAATCTAGTGAACCTTCGTTGCACCGCATCTCAGGCAAGTATATTATTCCTTCGGTAAGGAGACCAAAACTGTACACAGTACTCCAGGTGCAGTCTCACCAAAGCCCTGTACAATTGCAGCAAGACTTCCTTACTCCTGTACTCCAACCCCCTTTGCAATAAAGGCTAACATGCTTTTTGCCTTCCTTATTGCTTGCTGTACCTGCACGAGGACACCCAAATCCCTTTCAACACCAAAATGTAATAGTTTCTCGCCATTTAAAAAATATTCTGTTTTTCTATTCTTCCTGCCAAAGTGAATGACCTCACATTTCCTCACATTATACTCCATCTGCCACCTTCTTGCCCACTCACTTAACCTGTCTTTATTCCTTTGCAGACTCTTTGCCAGCACTGATGTCCTTTACCATAAGAATTAATGATTTGGACTTGAATGTGGGGGGCTTGATCAAGAAGTTTGCAGATGATACAAAAATTGGCCGTGTGGTTGATAGTGAGGAGGAAAGCTGTAGTCTGCAGGAAGATATAAATGGACTGGTCAGGTGGAGGAGAGATCGGATAGGCTGGAGTTGTTTTCCTTGGAGCAGAGGAGGCTGAGGGGTGACTTGATTGAGGTGTACAAAATTATGAGGGGCCCAGATAGAGTAGACAAGGAGTACCTGTTTCCCCTAGCGGAGAGTTCAAGAACTAGAGGACATAGATTTAAGCTGATTGGCGGAAGGATTAGAGGGGACATGAGGAAAAACTTTTTTACCCAGAGGGTGGTGGGTGTATGGAATTCGCTGCCTGAATTGGTGAGGCAGGGACCCTCAACTCTTTTAAAAGCACCTAAAGTGCTGTAAGCTGCAGGGCTACGGACCGGGTGCTGGAAGGTGGGATTAGAATGGGCACCTGGTTGTTCTTCGAGCCGGCGCAGACACGATGGGCCGAATGGCCCCCTTCTGTGCTGTATCTTTTCTATAGTTCTATGGTAAACATGGTAATTGGAATTCAATCCAGAGAAGTGTGAGATAATGCATTTGGGGAGGGCAAACAAGGCAAGGGAGTACACAATAAATGGGAGGATACTGAGAAGTGTAGAGGAAGTGAGGGACCTTGGAGTGCATGTCCACAGATCCCTGAAGGTAGCAGGACAGCTAGATAAGGTGGTTAAAAAGGCATACGGGATATTTTCCTTTATTAGCCGAGGCATAGAATATAAGAGCAGGGAGGTTATGCTAGAACTGTATAAAACACTGGTTAGGCCACAGCTTGAGTACTGTGTACAGTTCTGGTCACCACATTACAGGAAAGATGTGATTGCACTAGAGAGGGTACAGAGGAGATTTACGAGGATGTTGTCAGGACTGGAGAATTTCAGCTATAAGAAAAGATTGGATAGGCTGGGGTTGTTTTCTTTGGAACAAAGGAGGCTGAGGGGAGATTTAATTGAGGTGTATAAAACTATGAAGGGACTAGATAGAGTGGATAGGAAGGACCTATTTCCCTTAGCAGAGGGGTCAGTGACCAGGGGGCATAGATTTAAAGTAATTGGTGGAAGGATTAGAGGGGAGCTGAGGAGAAATGTTTTCACCCAGAGGGTGGTGGGGGTCTGGAACTCACTGCCTGAAAGGGTGGTAGAGGCAGAAACCCTCAACTCATTTAAAAAGTACTTGGATGTGTACTTGAAGTGCCGTAACCTACAGGGCTACGGACCAAGTGCTGGAAAGTGGAATTCAGCTGGATAGCTCTTTTTCGGCCGGCATGGACATGATGGGCCGAATGGCCTCCTTCTGTGCCATAAATTATGATTCCAAGATCCCACATTCACCGAAAACATAGTCTGAGTTTTTGGCAGGAATGTTTGTTGAACTGAACAGTTTTATACATATGATTCTAAATCTTCTTCCTTCAACAAATTTACTTACTTACACACATACACGCACACGTACACATGTATCGTCTGAGGTTTTAGTCCCGTAAGTCCACAGAGGTTCTGCACTGTAACTCCAGCGGGGACTGGGAGAACCCCAGCTAATTTCAGGGCCTACAATATTGTTCCTATATCCGGGAGACTCGAACAATTCTCTTGAACTGTTAAACAAATAAAAGCTTGTTGTCTGGTCGGTGACGGTTCTCTGTCTCAGCTGCGACCTTTCTTGTTTCTCTGAACTTTCCTCTCTTCTTCCTCCCAATATACCATCCCAAGCAGTCTTGCTCCTCCTTGCATCTTCACTGTGTTGAAATCAAGGCTTCTTGCTGTCTCCTAAACTAACTCATGACTTTCCAAGGTCTCAAACCCTGGAATTCCTTAAATCCCCCAGTCTTCCCTTCTTCCTATATTCTACAAGCTTTTAAAACCGTCGCTTATTATCATCTAACTATTATTTCTCAGTTTACCTATGCTCCTACCCTTATTAACCTTGGTGGTGACTTGCACTATGGGTCTTGTTTCTTTTCCACTCCAGCACTTCTCCATTAAAAAAAAAGGAACACTGCACAAAAAGGAGCCCATAACTCGGAATGTTTGGAAGTGTGACCTTCGGCTGGGCGACAAGGTTACATGTGAAATCTGAGGAATTTAAAATAGCTTCCCATTTAACATTTTGGTTCCAAGGAGAGGGGTAATCACTGAAGGATTATTGCAGCCTTACAAGGTTCTTTGAATTGATGAATTGAAAGGAGTTGTCCTTTTGAAAACAACACACATTACATTGCTCATCCACAACCTTTACTCGAGGTTTTTAAAAAACAAACAGATACAAGTGCAAATTTTATAAATCTTATTGCAACACAATTTATGTTTCTCATTTTACACTTCAAGCTTTTTTGCTGTTGAATAAATCAACAGAATAAGTTTATAATTATAGATTATTTCTCCATTTGCGATTTGCTAAGGTAATTCAAAACTCTGATACATAGCAGCATGCTTTGTAACTTTATCCAAACTTTAGATCCTAAATCTAATTGCCAGTGTCAGGCATGGCAGAATAAGCTTAAATTAAATAATGTTGCATATTTTCAAATTCAAGTAAAAATATAATTCCTGACACTTTTTTTTTAAAGCTGTCGTTGAAATCTGCACTAATGTAATGATTATTATTTATGAAAAACAAGATTGTGTATATGGATATGGAAATAGCCAATGCAGACTCCACCTCCAGCATCTTAGTCAAATATGCATTCTTCATGTGTGACTCTAGTGAGTGTTGGATGGCCATTCAGCAGTGGAAGGCATCACAGAGAGTCTGATTCTGTCCTTGCTGATGTTTAAGTGTATTGGTATATTAGGACTGGTCTTATGTACTGCTGGTGGGGAGCCTTGGCTACCACCTGGTCAGATTAAAATCCGCAGCAGTGCAGCCCACAATTGTCAGTCCATCAAGAAGGCCCATTGGTAATGAGTGCTTATAAAATCGGCCCCATTAAATATGAGTGTCTGTTGGTCAAAGTTCTCTGCCCTTGTTACACTTATCTAACCAATGTGAGTCTCGTGCATTAAATGACGCTGCCTCAGTCACATTGGAGATGTTATACCCATTGCACACATGCTTCCTCTAACACAAAGAGTACAGTTGTGTACATGCAGGATGAAAATGTTCCATCATTCATCTGGAACGGACATGGAAGGGGAAAGCTGGGGTTTCAAACAAATATAAGACAGGTAGGGGAGAGTTGAGACTGATACGGGCATAGAATGAGCTAAAGCTTGAAGCAGACATGAGGCAGTTGTGAAGGGTATTCACAAATGTACATTGAGTAGGCAGGCGGATGAACGAGGAGTTCGCATCAAATATCTGAAGGAGCCATAGAATCGGTAGGTGAAGGGTTTGAAGCAGACAGTGATTGAAGCAAATATAAAGTGAGGAGGTGAAAGCAGCTAATGGGATTGATGCAGACCATTAAGCAGCTGAGTGACGGGTTTGAATCAGATTTAGTACAAGTAGCTGGCTATATATCAATGCATGGTGCTGTGAGTTTATTGACAATGCTGCAATGCCAATTTATGGATGACTGGAATACTAGCTAACCTCGTACAGCGTTTCAAGTCTGTACATTTCCCACTTGTTAGGATAAAGCTAGCATTGGTTGAATCCAGGCTGCCTGCTGTGCTTTCATTGGATATTAGCAAACCTCCGATGGCATTGTTCAAGGATAGTCTGGGGTCTGAAGCCCGGTTATAAACTTAACCTCTTTTGTTCCTTTAAGGCCACTGCTCAAGAACCTGCTCTACGAAACTGGTATAGACAACTCTCGGTAATTCTCACTGATTGTAAACTCTTGGGGTAAATCACAGGGAAATTGTAACTGCTTGTAAATTTCAGACTTCTTTCTCTCTTTTTAAGTTTGTTTTGCATCTGCAGTTTGATATCTGGAGTGAGATTGAATACAACAAGGACAGTAAATGTGATTAAATACGTCTCAGTGTAGTCCGAAACACAGGTCATAATCTTGGCAATTGAAGTGGAAAAATTGTTCCTCAGCGTATTTGCAGGGGGAGGTACATTATATAGTGAAGTGTTGGAATGAAGAGACTAAGTGATCAGCTTTTGTCCGTTTTCCTATGAATTAAACTGAGGTGCTCCCGTATCATGAACTGAAGTTTCTTGAATAATTTTTACTTTTATCAGTAACCTCATGCAAACTCATCTGTGAAAATACAGAAAGAAAACATCATGAAACATGTTGCTCTAACTTGTTTTACCTTGCTGTTCTTACAGTGTGTATTATGGGGCTGATAACGTGGTCCCAACACAGCAGGACTCCTGCTCCTTCGATGCTCTGGAGAACTGAGTGGAAATGAGCTGACTTTGTATGTCAATGCGAGGTCAGCTCCTTTAAATATTTTACTGGCGCTCCCAACGTGCAACACATGATTTGCTGGAATGCCGCAGGGCTCGGGATGCTGGGAGCCAGCAGCCAGTCCAGCACCGACTTGTTTTAACTGTTGGGCACTGATACAAATCTGGGTCTACCACAGATATTTACACGGTTTCAGTGTCTCCATCGCTCCCTTAAATGGTCCAGTTGCTTGCTTTTTTTTAAAAACAGTGGTTGACACCCACTGGTTTTAATCTGCTCACACAGCACTGAGGCCTGGGAGTGTAACAGTGAAACTTCCTTGTGATCGGGACTGGATCTCTGTGTCTTTAGTGTGTGTACTCCTGTAATCTCTCTGAAGGTGGACCGAGTTAACTGGCAAAGTGTCATTTGGTTCAGTTCATTAGTTGCTGCATTCCATGGTAAACAAAACATACAGGACACTGAGTGTGATGAAATTCACTTGGTACAATCAGTACAATTTCTGATCACGTACTGTTAAAAAAATATATACAGTATACCCACCTCGGGGAGTCTTACCTTAATGTACGAAGAATAGCCTCTCTCTCGCTCTCTCTCTCTCTGTCTCTCTCGCTCTCCCCGTCTCTCTCTCTCTCGCTCTCTGTCTCTCTCACTCTCCCCGTCTCTCTCTCTCTCGCTCTCTGTCTCTCTCTCTCTCTCTCGCTCTCTGTCTCTCTCGCTCTCCCCATCTCTCTCTCTCTCTCTCTCGCTCTCTGTCTCTCTCTCTCTCGCTCTCTGTCTCTCTCTCTCTCTCTCGCTCTCTGTCTCTCTCGCTCTCCCCATCTCTCTCTCTCTCTCTCTCGCTCTCTCCATCTCTCTCTTGCTCTCCCCGTCTCTCTCTCGCTCGCTCTCTCCATCTCTCACTCTCTCGCTCTCTCCATCTCTCTCTTGCTCTCCCCGTCTCGCTCTCTCGCTCTCTCCATCTCTCTCTCTCGCTCTCTCCATCTCTCTCTCTCGCTCTGTCTCTCTCGCTCTCCCCGTCTCTCTCTCTCGCTCTCTGTCTCTCTCGCTCTCCCAGTCTCGCTCTCTCCATCTCTCTCTCTCTCTCGCTCTCTCCAACCTGTTCTAGTAACAAGAGTACAGGTTGATTCCCCCCCCCAAGCCTGTTTTTCCACCTTGACTCCCTTTGTAGTCTTTCTACTTTTCTGATTCTGGTGTCCCTGTCCAAAAGCCTCTCTTCAAAAACAAGGAGAAATCAAAGAAATTTATCAACACCAAGGTGTTAATATATCCTGAATGTTTGTAAGGGGCTATTTTCAGGCACGTGCAGCACGTGTCCAAACCGGGAGGCCTGAGTCATGTCCGAAATTAGGCCTCAGGCCTCATTTTATTTGCAGCGAGCTGCTGATGCCTGTCTCTCCTCCAGAGGCAGCTCGTCACTTTTCCATGAGTTAACTTGGGTTGCTTGCCTCGCTGGCAGGGGAGGGAGGAGAATGGGAAGGGGCAATCGCAGCTGGCTGTGGCCCTCAGGAGTGCTGCTGTGCTGGGAGGAGCTCCGCTGATTCTCTTGGCTCCACATAAAAGTTTGTTTAAAAAAAAGGTTGTGAGTGGCCACTTGTTAGGCTGCATTAACAGCAGGAATACCAAAGGCCCAACACGTGCTCTGCTCAGGGCAGCCCAATTACAGGAAGGGGTCCTAAAACAGGCATTAGGCCCCTCATTAACATACACAAGGGGACCAACTTCTGTTTTCGGCGGCTGCCAGGGATGTTTGAAAAATGGTCAAACTATTGTGGGGCCGGACGTATTTCAGGCGCCTTTGGAGCGCGGGGCATAATCCCTCGGAAAATGGGTTTCTGAGGGGGAGGAATGCCCATTACTGCTGCAACAGCTGAATGGGATGAGGCATCCGTTTTGAATCACCGTTCTGAAGCTGCTGTTTCTGCAGGGTCCTGAGTCCACAAATTACGAGGTGTTCCTGTTTGAGGTGATCCAGTGGAGGAGGGCCCAGCTTTTGGCCCTGAGGGAAGGAAGGGCTGTGAAAGGAGGATCCAGGTCTGTGGAAGTGGGTGCCCCTGGCAGTGAGTGGTAGCTCCAGCAGCCCTGCATGGCTCCTCAATGCTGTACGAAGTTCACTGACCTCTGTAGTGCAGCCAAGGTAGCTGGAGGCACTCATACCATGTAACGGCACGCTGCAATAAACATCTTTCCCAGTTTCAGCCACCTTGTCCTGACCACATCTGTCCCAGTGCAACTCACCATGACGCAGAAAAACTGCATACAACCACTGGATCAGTTTAATTTAGGCGTAGTCTATAGTAATATGATTTGCTTATTATTAATGCCGTGTGTAAACAGTCTATGGGTCTATTTCTTCATATACGATTGTGCTTTAATGGATTGGTGGGGGGCGGTTGTGCAGGACATGTGGTGAGGTTCCTAATGTTCTTGATGCCGAGACCCTAAGAATTCTTAATCCAGCTCTGCCTGGGTTCCATTCCATATGTTAGCATGGAGAATGCCTTCACTCTGTCTACTTTCTTCTTAAAGGGAAAGCAGGCCACTGTCCAAGACAGGAAGTACCGCCTTAATCTCCCAAGGCTTCCGCTTGAAATTATCAGCCAGACACCTGAGAGATTGCCACTGTAGGAGTGGTAGAAGGCTAGGATTGAAAGAGCACAATGGTAGGCACCGAGGAGAGACGTGGTGGGCGTAAACTGAACGAAAGTTGGCAGATTGTTTTTAGCAAAATGTTTTTTGTCGCTGATGGGATATGTGTGGACTGACTTGGGATACGGTGTGGGACTGACTTAGGGTACAGTGTAGGAATGACTCGAGGGACGGGGTGGGACTGACTCGAGGTACGTTGTCTCGAGGTACGGAGTGGGACTGACTCGAGGTATACGGCGTGGGACTGACTCGAGGGACGGAGTGAGACTGACTCGAGGTACGGAGTGGGAATGACTTAGGGTACAGTGTAGGAATGACTCGAGGGACGGGGTGGGACTGACTCGAGGTACGTTGTCTCGAGGTACGGAGTGGGACTGACTCGAGGTATACGGCGTGGGACTGACTCGAGGGACGGAGTGAGACTGACTCGAGGTACGGAGTGGGAATGACTCGAGGTACGGAGTGGGAATGACTCGAGGTACGGAGTGGGAATGACTCGAGGTACGGAGTGGGAATGACTCGAGGTACGGAGTGGGAATGACTCGAGGGACGGAGTGGGAATGACTCGAGGTACGGCGTGGGATTGACTCGAGGTACGGAGTGGGAATGACTCGGGGTACGGAGTGGGAATGACTCGAGGTACGGAGTGGGAATGACTCGGGGTACGGAGTGGGAATGACTCGAGGTACGGAGTGGGAATGACTCGAGGTACGGAGTGGGAATGACTCGGGGTACGGAGTGGGAATGACTCGGGGTACGGAGTGGGAATGACTCGGGGTACGGAGTGGGAATGACTCGGGGTACGGAGTGGGACTGACTCGAGGTACGGAGTGGGAATGACTCGAGGTACGGAGTGGGAATGACTCGGGGTGCGGAGTGGGAATGACTCGGGGTGCGGAGTGGGAATGACTCGGGGTACGAAGTGGGACTGACTCGAGGTACGGAGTGGGAATGACTCGAGGTACGGAGTGGGAATGACTCGGGGTGTGGAGTGGGAATGACTCGGGGTGCAGCATGAGAATGACTTGTGCGAACGAATAGTAGATAACCTCCACATGGCCACCTTGGTGGATACGGCTACATGTCAGTAAGTGACTGAGTTGATTTTGTTGCCACAGGGTGATAGTAGAATTCATTTGTCAGTGGGCTTGGATCTTAGTCAGCTTAAGGTCTCCCTTATGAGCTACACTCACAGCTTTTAAGAAGCTGGCACATTTCAGGCACTGCTTTGTGAGGGAGCTGCAGCTTTCTAAAGCATTGCCAAGAGGTTATGGTGAAGTAGCCCTGGATCTTCAGGCGGGAGAAGTGGGTGCCAGCAGGTGGAAGCCAGAGGCCGCACACGGTGCCTGTTCAGCCCAGCATCCATGTGACTGACCCCCTGATCCTCCTTCTTCCTCCTCAAAGCAGAGGAGCGGGGGCATCCTGAGGAATTCCATTGGTTCCCGAGGTCCTGACTGCAAGATTAAACTTCACTGGTGCGCACATGCTCATGAGTTCTTTGTTAGAAGGATATGCACCCTCACTACACGTAATTTCTGTCAGGGAAAATTAGACACGTCGAAGTGACCTGCAGCCTTCATAGCAGCTGATCCGACTGGCAGAAGTGAATGCTTTAAAGATGCTTCCAGCGTTCTGAAGATTTGCCTGTTTCTCACGTATGCCAGCATCTTTAGAGATTTTTGTTTTGCATTGGGGAACTACTGCCAGAGTGAGGGTATCTCTGGTTTACTGCCCATTTTTGACCCTAACCAAAGTAAGGGATACTATTGACTGGAATGGCATTCCCAATTAGGATTCCCGTGTTTGCTATTCTAATGGAGGAGGAGGAAGGGACGGTCAGGAGGGATGAGGCCAACCCACTTTTAGCCCCACAATGAATACACAGGAGCCATGGATCTTATAAGGGAATGAGGGGGACCTCTGCCTTCAGTAAAGAAGACCTGGATGAGCTATGCCAACTTCTCCATGATGGCCTGCAGCCCCGATCGGGTAACAGGACAGCTCTCTCCATGGCTATCAATGTCAGCACAGGTCTCAACTCCTATTTAACAGCGGCCTTTCAAGTTGCAGCCAGGGACTTATACAACATGCCATGCATGCGACAGTTACTGACACCATGTTCAACAGAACTGGGGAATTCATTCATTTTGGGATAACTCCTAGGCAGCAGCATGACTTAGCGCAGAGTAAGTTGAGAGATTTAATAGAGGTGTTCAAAATCATGAAGGGTTTTGATTGAGTAAATAAGGAGAAACTGTTTCCAGTGGCAGACAGGTCACCAGAGGACACAGATTTAAGGTAATTGGCAAAAGAACCAGAGGGGAGATGAAGAGAATTTTTTTTTAATGCAGTGAGTTGTTATGATCTGGAATGCACTGCCTGAAAGGGCGGTGGAAGCAGATTCAATAGAAACTTTCAAAGGGGAATTGGATAAATACTTGAAGGGGAAAAAATTACAGGGCTATGGGGAAAGAGCAGGGGAATGGGACTAATTGGATAGCTCTTTCAAAGAGCCGGCACAGGCACAATGGGCCGAATGGCCTCCTTCTGTCCTGTATCATTCCATGATTCTATGATCCCATGATTCCAATATTCAATGACCGGGCTATTCAGTTATATCATGTTTTTGGGCAATAGGTGGCACCCAATTAGCACTTTGAGCTTGTACTGTCGAGCCCTTGAATATCCTCAATAGAAAGGGATTCCACTCCCTCAATATCCAGATAGCCTGTTACCAACTGCAACAAATTCTGCTTATCAATGCCAAATTGAGAACGGACTGGCTACGCAATGGCAGCAGGGGGTGGCCACACACAGTTCCTGATGATGCTGAAGAACCAGGAGATCAGCACCAAGAGTGTAGGGTAGTGTTTCATATAATAGGTTAACAGCTTGGCTTGGATAAAGGGTATCATGGGATTATAGAATCATAGCATTATAAAAAGTTACGGCACAGAAGGAGGCCATTCGGCCCATTGTATCCGTGCTGGCCGAAAAAGAGCCACCTAGCCTAATCCCACTTTGCAGCACTTGGTCCATAACCCTGTAGGTTACAGCACTTCAAATGCACATCCAAGTACTTTTTAAATGAGTTGAGGGATTCTGCCTTTACCACCCTTTCAGGCAGTGAGTTCCAGACCCCCACCACCCTCTGGGTGAAAAAATTTCTCCTCAGCTCCCCTCTAATCCTTCTACCCAATTACTTTAAATCTATGCCCTCTGGTCACTGACCTCACTGCTATTGGAAATAGATCCTCCCTATCCGCTCTATCTAGGCCCATCTTAATTTTATATACCTCAATTAAATCTCCCCTCAGCCTCCTTTGTTCCAAAGAAAACAATCCCAGCCTATCCAATCTTTTCTCATAGCTAAAATTCTCCAGCCCTGGCAACATCCTCGTAAATCTCCTCTGTACCCTCTCTAGTGCAATCACATCTTTCCTGTAATGTGGTGACCAGAACTGTACGCAGTACTCAAGCTGTGGCCTAACCAATGTTTTATACAGTTCTAGCATAACCTCCCTGCTCTTATATTCTATGCCTCGGCTAATAAAGGAAAATATCCCGTATGCCTTTTTAACCACCTTATCTACCTGTCCTGCTACCTTCAGGGATCTGTGGACATGCACTCCAAGGTCCCTTTGTTCCTCTGCACCTCTCAGTATCCTCCCATTTATTGTGTATTCCCTTGCTTTGTTTGCCCTCCCCAAATGCATTATCTCACACTTCTCTGGATTGAATTCCATTTGCCACTTTTCTGCCCACCTGACCAGTCCATTGATATCTTCCTGCAGTCTACAGCTTTCCTCCTCACTATCAACCACACAACCAATTTTTGTATCATCTGAAAACTTCTTGATCAAGCCTCCCACATTCAAGTCCAAATCATTAATATATATCACAAAAAGCAAGGGACCTAGTACTGAACTTTGTGGGACCCCACAGGAAACAGCCTTCCAGTCACAAAAACACCTGTCAACCATTACCCTCTGCTTCCTGCCACTGAGCCAATTTTGGATCCAACTTGCCACTTTCCCTTGGATCCCATGGGCTTTTACTTTTTTGACCAGTCTGCCATGTGGGACCTTGTCAGAAGCCTTGCTAAAATCCATGTAGACTACATCAAATACGTTATCCTCATCGACCCTCCTTGTTGCCTCCTCAAAAAATTCAATTAAGTTGGTCAGACAGGACTTTCCCTTAACAACTCCATGCTGATTGTCCTTGATTAACCCGTGCCTTTCTAAATGACGATTTATGCTTTCCCTCAGAATCGATTCCAATAATTTGCCCATCACTGAGGTTAGACAGTCTGACCTATAATTACTTGGTCTATCTCTTTCTCCCTTCTTAAACAACGGTACAATGTTAGCAGTCCTCCAATCCTCCGGCACCACACCTGTAGCCAGGGAGGATTGGAAAATGATGGTCAGAGCCTCTGCTATTTCCTCCCTTGCTTCTCGGAACAGCCTGGGTTACATTTCATCCGGGTCTGGTGATTTATCTACTTTCAAAGATGCTAATCCCGTTAATACTTCCTCTCTCACTATGTTTATCCCATCCAATATTTCACACTCCTCCTCCTTAACTACAATCTCTGCATCGTCCCTCTCTTTTGTGAAGACAGACGCAAAGTATTCATTAAGAACCAGACCCACATCTTCCACCTCCACACATAGGTTACCTTTTTGGTCTCTAATAGGCCCTACTCTTTCCTTAGTTATCCTCTTGCTCTTTATGTATTTATAAAACATCTTTGGGTTTTCCTTGATTTTACTCGCCAGTATTTTTTCATGCCCTCTCTTTGCTTTCCTAATTTCCTTTTTAATTTAACTCCTGCACTTTCTATACTCCTCTAGGCTTTCTGCAGTATTGAGCTCTCGGTATCCAGCATAAGCTTTCCTTTTTCTGCCTTATCTTACCCTGTATGCTCCTTGTCATCCAGAGGGCTCTAGATTTGGAAGCCCCACCCTTTTTCTTTGTGGAAACATGTTTACTCTGAACCCCTTGAATCTCCCCCTTGAATGCCTCCCACTGCTCTGACATTGATTTACCTTCAAGTAGCTGTTTCCAGTCCACTTTTGTTAAATCACTTCTCAGCTTAGTAAAATTGGCCTTTCCCCAATTTAGAACTTTTACTCCTGTTCTATCTTTGTCCTTTTCCATAACTATGTTAAATCTAACTGAATTATGATCACTCCCACCAAAATGCTCTCCCACTGATACTCCTTCCACCTGCCCAGCTTCATTCCCTAAAACTAAATCCAGAACTGCACCCTCTCTTGTTGGACTTACTACGTACTGGCTAAAAAAGTTCTCCTGAATGCAATTTAAGAATTCTGTGCCCTCTATTCCTTTTACACTGATTGTATCCCAGTTAATATTAGGGTAATTGAAATCCCCTACTATTACTGCCCTATTGTTTTTGCACTTCTCAGAAATTTGCTCTTCTATCTCCCTCTGACTGTTTGGGGGTCTATAGTACACTCCCAGTGGTGTGACTGCCCCTTTTTTGTTCTTTAGTTCAACCCATATGGCCTCATTTGATGATTGTTATATCGTATCATCCCTCCTCACAGCTGTAATTGTTTCTTTAGCGAATATTGCCACCCCCCCTCCTTTTTTATCCCCCCTCTCTATCTCATCTGAAAACCCTGTAACCAGGAACGTTGAGCTGCCATTTCTGCCCCTGTATAAGCCATGTTTCTTTAATAGCTAAGATATTGTACTTCCATGTGTCTATCTCTGCCCTCAGCTCATCTGCCTTATTCACTATACTCCTTGCATTACCACTACCAAACTCCTTTGTTGTCTAGTTTCTAACCATTTTTCCTCTGCCTTCCAATCTCACTTACTAATTCTCTGCCTTCCTTCTCCAGCTCTCCTTCTCTCCCTTCTGAATCTACGCTCAGGTTCCCATCCTCCTGCCAAGCTAATTTAAACCCTCCCCCACTGCAATAGCAAACCTCCCCACATGGATATTGGTCCCGGCCCTGTTGAGCTGCAACCCGTCCGGCCTGTATAGGTCCCACCTCCTCCAGAACCGGTCCCAATGCCCCAGGAATCTAAAGCCCTCCCTCCTGAACCATGTCTCCAGCCACGCATTCATCTGCTCTATCCTCCTATTTCTATTCTCACTAACGCGTGGCACCGGAAGTAATCCGGAGATTACTACCATTGAGGTCCTGCTTATTAATCTCTTTCCTAACTCCTTAAATGGTTAACATCGAGGGCAACAGTAAAGGAGGAAGTGTAGAAACCGCAGACAAATTGGTTGTGATTTGGCAGAAAGTTTAGAACATTTGGTAAGAAATTAGGAAAAATAGCTTAAGAAAAGACAAGGAACAATCAAATGTCAAAATGTTTAACTGGAGGAGGCCAAATTTCAATGAGTTAAAAAGGGATCTTGCCCAGGTGGATTGGAATCAAAAATTGGTAGGCAAAACAGTTATTGAACAATGGGAGGCCTTCAAGGAGGAGATGGTTCGGGTACAGAGTAGACACATCCCTACGGGGTGAAAAGCAAGGGCATCCAAAGCTAGAGATCCCTGGATGACTAAAGATATAGAGATTTAAATGAAACAGAAGAAGGAGGCTTATGGTGAATGTAAGGTTCATAATACAGTAGAGAATCAGGCTGAATACAGAAAGTACAGAGGAGATCTAAAAAAGGGAATAAAAGGGACAAAGAGAGAGTATGAGAATAGAATCATAGAATCATAGAAGTTACAACATGGAAACAGGCCCTTCGGCCCAACATGTCCATGTCGCCCAGTTTATACCACTAAGCTAGTCCCAATTGCCTGCACTTGGCCCATATCCCTCTATACCCATCTTACCCATGTAACTGTCCAAATGCTTTTTAAAAGACAAAATTGTACCCGCCTCTACTACTGCCTCTGGCAGCTCGTTCCAGACACTCACCACCCTTTGAGTGAAAAAATTGCCCCTCTGGACCCTTTTGTATCTCTCCCCTCTCACCTTAAATCTATGCCCCCTCGTTATAGACTCCCCTACCTTTGGGAAAAGATTTTGACTATCGACCTTATCTATGCCCCTCATTATTTTATAGACTTCTATAAGATCACCCCTTAACCTCCTACTCTCCAGGGAATAAAGTCCCAGTCTGTCTAACCTCTCCCTGTAAGTCAAACCATCAAGTCCCGGTAGCATCCTAGTAAATCTTTTCTGCACTCTTTCTAGTTTAATAATATCCTTTCTATAATAGGGTGACCAGAACTGTACACAGTACTCCAAGTGTGGCCTCACCAATGCCCTGTACAACTTCAACAAGACATCCCAACTCCTGCATTCAATGTTCTAACCAATGAAACCAAGCATGCCGAATGCCTTCTTCACCACCCTATCCACCTGTGACTCCACTTTCAAGGAGCTATGAATCTGTACTCCCAGATCTCTTTGTTCTATAACTCTCCCCAACGCCCTACCATTAACGGAGTAGGTCCTGGCCCGATTCGATCTACCAAAATGCATCACCTCACATTTATCTAAATTAAACTCCATCTGCCATTCATCGGCCCACTGGCCCAATTTATCAAGATCCCGTTGCAATCCCAGATAACCTTCTTCACTGTCCACAATGCCACCAATCTTGGTGTCATCTGCAAACTTACTAACCATGCCTCCTAAATTCTCATCCAAATCATTAATATAAATAACAAATAACAGCGGACCCAGCACCGATCCCTGAGGCACACCGCTGGACACAGGCATCCAGTTTGAAAAACAACCCTCTACAACCACCCTCTGTCTTCTGTCGTCAAGCCAATTTTGTATCCAATTGGCTACCTCACCTTGGATCCCATGAGATTTAACCTTATGTAACAACCTACCATGCGGTACCTTGTCAAATGCTTTGCTGAAGTCCATGTAGACCACGTCTACTGCACAGCCCTCATCTATCTTCTTGGTTACCCCTTCAAAAAACTCAATCAAATTCGTGAGACATGATTTTCCTCTCACAAAACCATGCTGACTGTTCCTAATTAGTCCCTGCCTCTCCAAATGCCTGTAGATCCTGTCCCTCAGAATACCCTCTAACAACTTACCCACTACAGATGTCAGGCTCACTGGTCTGTAGTTCCCAGGCTTTTCCCTGCCGCCCTTCTTAAACAAAGGCACAACATTTGCTACCCTCCAATCTTCAGGCACCTCACCTGCAGCGGTGGATGATTCAAATATCTCTGCTAGGGGACCCGCAATTTCCTCCCTAACCTCCCATAACGTCCTGGGATACATTTCATCAGGTCCCGGAGATTTATCTACCTTGATGCGCGTTAAGACTTCCAGCACCTCCCTCTCTGTAATATGTACACTCCTCAAGACATCACTATTTAGTTCCCCAAGTTCCCTAACATCCATGCCTTTCTCAACCGTAAATACCGATGTGAAATATTCATTCAGGATCTCACCCATCTCTTGTGGTTCCGCACATAGATGACCTTGTTGATCCTTAAGAGGCCCTACTTTCTCCCTAGTTACCCTTTTGCCCTTTATGTATTTGTAGAAGCTCTTTGGATTCACCTTTGCCTGATTCACAGCTAACATAAAAGGAAACCCAATAGTCTTTTATAAACATATAAATAGTAAAGAGGTAGTCAAAGGAAGGGTGGGACCGATTAGAGACAAAAAAGTTGATCTTCTTGTGGAGGCAGAGGGCATGGCTGAGGTACTAAATGAATACTTCACATCAGTCTTCACTAGAGAAGAGGATGCTGCCATTGTAGCAGTAAAGGAGGAGGTAGGAGCGATATTGGACAGGATAAAAATAGATAAAGAGGAGGTACTTAAAAGATTGGCAGTACTCAAAGTAGAAAAGTCACCCGGTCCAGATGGGATGCATCCTAGGTTACTGAGGGAAGTAAGGGTGGAAATTGAGAAGCCTCTGGCCACAATCTTCTAATCCTCCTTAGATATGGGGATGGTTCCGGAGGACTGGAGGATTACAAATGTTACACCCCTGTTCAAAAAAGGGGAGAGGGATAAACCCAACAATTACAGGCCAGTCAGCCTAAGGTCAGTGGAGGGGAAACTTTTAGAGATAATAATCCGGGACAAAATAAATTGGCAATTGGAAAAGTCTGGGCTAAAAAATGAAAGTCAGCACGGATTTGTTAAAGGAAAATCGTGTTTAACTAACTTGATTGAGTTTTTTGATGATGTAACGGAGAGGGTTGATGAGGATAGTGTGGTTGATGTTGTGTATATGGATTTTCAAACGGCATTTGATAAAGTGCCACATAATAGACTTGTTAGCAAAATTAAAGCCCATGGAATTAAAGGGACAGTGGCAGCATGGGTACAAAATTAGCTAGAGGACAGAAAGCAGAGAGTAGTGGTGAATGGTTGTTTTTCAGACTGGAGGGAAGTATACAGTGGTGTTCCCCAGGGGTCAGTATTAGGGCACTGCTCTTTTTGATATATATTAATGACCTGGACTTGGGTATAGAGGGTATCATTTCAAAGATTGCTGATGACATGAAACTCAGAAATGTAGTAAACAATGAGGAGGATAGTAACAGACTCAGGAGGACACAGACAGACTGGTGAAATGGGCAGACACATGGCAGATGAAATTTAACGAAGAGAAGTGTGAATTGATGCATTTTGGTAGGAAGAATGAGGAGAGGCAATATAAACTAAATGGTACAATTTTAAAGGGGGTGCAGGAACACAGAGACCTGGGGGTTCACATACACAAATCTTTGAAGGTGGCTGGACAAGTTGAGAAAGCTGTTAAAAAAGCATATGGGATCTTGGGCTTTATTAATAGACGCATAGAGTATAAAAGCAAGGACGTTCTGCTAAACCTTTATAAAACACTGGTTAGGCCTCAGCTGGAGTATTGTGTTCAATTCTGGGCACCACACTTTAGGAAGGATGTTAAGGCCTTAGAGAGGGTGCAGAAGAGATTTACTGGAATGGTACCAGGGATGAGGGACTTCAGTTATGTGAGAGACTGGAGAAGCTGGGATTGTTCTCCTTAGAACAGAGAAGGTTAAGGGGAGATTTGATAGAGGTGTTCAAAATCATGAACAGTTTTGATAGAGTAAATAAGGAGAAACTGTTTCCAGTGGCAGAAGGGTCGGTAACCAGAGGACACAGATTTAAGGTGATCGGCAAAAGAGCCAGAGGCGACATGAGGAAATTTTTTTTTTCGCAGCGAGTTGTTATGATCTGGAATGCGCTGCCTGAAAGTGTGGTTGAAGCAGGTTCAATAATAACTTTCCAAAGGGAATTAGATAAATACTTGAAGGGAAAAATTTACAAGAGCATGGGAATGGGACTAATTGGATTGCTCTTTCAAAGGCACGATGGGCCGAGTGACCTCCTCCCGTGTTGTACCTACTATAATACTATTAACTGGGTCTAAAAGTACTGAGGTGGTGGCTGAAGTCATGGAGCAGTGGGGTGATCCAGGAGGCTGGGCAGTGGGGTCTAGGAACAGCAAGGTATTTTGGAGCATTTGGACTTTGGACTCTGGGAGAACTCAGATGGGCTGAAGTTTGAATACCTCGCAGGTCCGATGTATGGGTGCTGTGAGCACTCAGGAGTTGGAGTTTACGAGTATTCAGGGGCCTAGCATTTTGCAGGAGTTAGGAGGCTGGAATTTGGGATCATTCAGAGATGTTTGAGGTTCGGAAACATTGAGGGGTTCTGGGAGCCTCAAGAGTCCGGAAGAATTGGAAAAGCATGAGGGATCAGTGGGACCCACTGGGCATGGAGGTTTGGGAATACCAGGAGTGGGGGAAAGGTGGGGCAAGCAATCAGCTGGCAGCAGAGATAGCAGCTGTGGCTCTGTGAGGAGGAAGCCTCCGAAAGCTTGTGAATTTAAAATAAAATTGCTGGACTATAACTTGGTGTTGTAAAATTGTTTACAATTGTCAACCCCAGTCCATCACCGGCATCTCCACATCATGACTACCATCGACACCACAAACTGCCGGCTCACAGTGGAAAGGATATCCAAGGAAGGAGGAAGCCTCCGAAAGCTTGTGAATTTAAAATAAAATTGCTGGACTATAACTTGGTGTTGTAAAATTGTTTACAATTGTCAACCCCAGTCCATCACCGGCATCTCCACATCTGTGAGGGGGACAGACAGCTGGCAAAGGACATCATGCCAGGTCTCATTCCAAAGAATTGTGATGTTTTCACTTGGTTTAAATCTTGCAGGCATTGATCCGACTAATGTGAAAATGACAAACACGGCAGATAGTCAGGAGCCTCTGAACTACACAAGTTTAAGTATTGATAACTTTGGCACAAACACTACTGTTGGTTTTCCTAATGAACTTCTTCCAAAATGGAACTTAAACACACTGACTGACTTAAACACCAAAGTTTTAACTACCACAGTCCAAACTTTCTATTGCAGCCTGGTGGAAGTGCAGGCTGGGGATGAAGAATCCCTACACCCAAGAATACTCCTAAATTGCTTTGGAAAGAATCACATTCTCGTTTGCCTTTGTGGAAGAGAGCAAAACTGGAGAGCCTGTTTTTTGAATGATAAGTGCCTAAGTTTATTAACATCCGCCTTAATCTTGGGAAAGGACGAAACTCCAAGAGTGTTTCATTGCATCCTACAACATAACTGAGGACTGGATCGGGGGCCATTGTGAACTTTGTCATAGGTAGCAGGACAAGTCGATACGCTGTCAATAAAGCATATGGGATCCTTGGGTTTATTATTAAAGTACATAAGGAAGGAAGTTAAGATAAACCTTTATAAATCACTGGTTGGATCTCAGCTAGAGCATTGTGTCCAATTCTGGACACCACACTCTACAAAGGATGACAAGGCCTTGGAGAAGATGCGGACGAGATTTACTAAAATGGTACCAGAGATGAGGGAAGTCAGTTATGTAGAGAGAATAGAGAAGCTGGGATTGTTCTCCTTAGGGCAAAGAAAGTTAAGGGGAGATTTGATAGAGTAGATAAGGAGCAACTGTTTCCACTGGCAGGAGGGTTAGTAACCAAAAGACACACATTTAAGATAATTGGCAAAAAATCCAGGGGGGAGATGAGGAGAATTTTTTTTACAGTGAGTTTTTATGCTCTGGAATGCCCTGCCTGAAAGGGTGGTGGGAGCAGATTTAATAATAACTTTCAAAAAGGATTTGAATAAATACTTAAGAAGGAAAAATTTGCAAGGTTATAGGGAAAGAGCAGGGGAGCGGGACTAATTGGTAGTTCTTTCAGAGAGCCGGCACAGGCACGATGGGCTGAATGACCTCCTTCTGTGCTGTATGATTCTAAGCCATTCCTGAATCCTTCACTCCAATTCAGGAAAGATTCAAGGTGAAGGGAAAAGAGAGAAGGGATGTGCGCGTTAAAGTTGTCAGCTATTAGCAGATGGGATGGGTATAGTTCTTAAAAGTGTAGTTACTTGTTTTGCAATTGCTTCATTTCTTTATGTATGTGTCATTATTTTATTTGTATATTGTAGATTTGTCGGGAAGGAAGTTTTGAAAAAAAATCAGCAATTTGATTGGTTTCCCAGTTGCTCATTAGTACAAGTAGAAATGTTAATAAAGAGATATAGGAATTCTTTCAGAGAGAGCAGGTTTTAACCTTCTTGGGGTAGAAGTCAGATGTCCCAGGAGAGGGGGAGCCAGAAATCTGTTTCTGCCCTTGAAAGCTGTCCGAGCAAATTCCGACAGAAGGAGCAAAAGCACTTCATCCATTCGCCACCCCCGTCCCATCATCAGTTTGAAGGCATTTAATTGGGAACGATCCTGGGGCTCCCCAGAACTCCCATCAGATATGCCAGCAATGCAACCAGTAGTACATATACCCGCAGGAAGCGGGCATGCATGCCAGTCTGGGCAGCATATGGGCCCCAATCAAAGGAATATTGCACCTTGAATCTGGGCTCATCAGCAAGGGCGGAAGAGAAGAAAAGTTGGCACTCTGCAACTCTGCAGCCAGACCGGAGGACAGTCCATGTCCTCACTCCCTCAAAGTGACAAGGTGCTGCTCCGATATCCCGCCTCTTCCCCGGGTGGGTGCTTCTGTTGCACCACTCTGGCATGGATACCCGCTCCTAATATTTTAACGATCTTGTCCCGGGGATTTGGGACGAGCTCATGGTGGGGACAAAGCAGTGAAAAAACATCAACCCCTCACTTTTACCAGAACTTTAACCCTGGTGGTTTCTAATCATTTTATTTGATCCAATCCATTAATAGCTAGTAGTTTGTAATTCATTGCTTTATCAATTGACTTTTGAAAAATATCAGCATTTCTTGCTCTATTCTCCCGCACCATGCAGACAGTTATTGTCCTGTGGACATTTTTTGCCCCATGAACACACATCAGATGCATGGTTTTAATATATAGATAGCTGGACAGAAAGATGGATGTTAAAAAATGTTATGTGGCAAGATGTTATTTGTGTTGGCCTCTGAAGAGTTTACGTCATCCTTTGCTTCAAAATCAATGGGATTCTTCAATCGCACTCTGTTTGAGAAAGATAACAACGCTGTCTGATGTGTACTGATAATCTGTACGAAGCTAAGAAAGCACAGTCTTGTACAGCAATAGACATCACATGCTGTCAGCCCACAGAGAACTTTAAACCTTTGGCAGAATCCTCCACAGTATTGAAGTGTTCAAGCCAGAAAATCTATTAAAACAGACAGATTGACACCTAAGGTCAGAATAGTTCTTTGTTATCCCCACTGCAAGTCCAGGAAGAAGCCAGAAGCCATTGCCCCATAGCATCCGAACATCGCTGAAACCGTGTACTCATATAACATGAGAAAATGTAATTTTAATTACACCAGATAATGTTAATTGCCTGGGCACAGGTGGCAGAGCAGGTTGGCTCACTATTAATGGACATGTTCAGAAACCAGTGGCTTTTCCCTCACAGCACTAAAAGCCTGCTGTTGAGCCCTGCTTGTAGTGCAACGTACGTCAGTCTGCAGGTAGTATGCAGATGGCTGATGTGGCATTTTATCCAGTGTGTAATCTTGTGGAGAATGCTTTGAGTAATGGATTCTCCCCAAAGCTCTTTGTAAATATCGTACTGTAAACAGACAATATGTGGGTAGATTGAAGACAAAAAGTTACTGTTGAAATTTCTTCCTAAAACGCACTCCATTTTCAAATATTTGTATCATGTCACAAAATTAAACCGAGGTTAGTCTTGGTTTCACACTAATTTATTAACAAGTAGAATGGAACAGGGTTTAGTTTCACTAGAGGCCATTTTATAAGCAGCTTTTATATTGAGTGAATCCCATCAGCTAATAGTGCATCTGGCATCAACCTGAAAATAAACTTACCAGATATTCAGAGGTTGGCTGGAAGGAAGACACTTGTTTTTTGCTGGAGTTTCCTGATTGCCGCCGATTTTCAGAGCTCCAGTAAAAGTGCTGATCTGGACTCAGCGCACGCCGCCTCATCATGGTGCAGGGTCATGACACTGGGGAGAAATTCAACTGGTGCCAGTTCCAATGCGAAATGGGCGGCAAGATTCGAAGGCACACCTGAAGACATCGGCAAGAGACTCGAGCCAAATTCGGCATCGGGCCTCATCTGAATTAAACCGTCGAGTTACTGGGTGCCAATCGGGCGTCCCGATGCAACTTGGGCCTTAGGAATTTCGGCCGGCTCCAACGTTGAGCCAGCCGGCCGGCCGGAAGGTCCTGGGACAGGAGAGCAGGGAGGCACCAATGGAACCAATAAAAAAGTTTGCTTACCTATTTTGTGAGCGGGTTAGGCTGCTGAAGACCTGGAACAACCGGGTGGAGAATCCATTGTGCTTCCTCCACCTATCTCCTCACCAACTTCGCATCGCGATTCTAAAACTACTGTTAGGACCCCGACTTGCATGTTCAAGGCACCTAGCGCCTGTTTCAAGTGGGCGCTCTCCATTTTGGTAACCAGCGCACTTCTGGGGGAGGTCAAGCACAAGAGATCACAACCTGAAATCCATCCCTCCAACCTTAACTTTTCACCAAAACACAGGCGAAAAGAGGATGAATTTCTCCCCCCAAAGCTCTTAATTAAAGAAAAGCTAAGTTCTCATTTTGTTGTTACTTGTAGTTGAATTTGCTCAGTTAATTTAGTCTGAAATTTATGTTACATTAAACTAGGTGGACTTAGTGGGAAGCCTGCACAGATTTGTTGCTATGGAGTTTAATCTTGCTGCAGATGGTTTAATAAAGGAAATGCGATAGCTTATTTCTGTTTTCAGTGTTTATTAAGGGTGCTGACACAATGGGGCTGATTTTCATCCCCCTACCAGGCAGGAACGGGCCGGTATTGTGATCAAAATGGCAGCATTACTGCTCCATTCCTGCCGATGTCCAAATCGCCACCATTTTGTTGGGGGCCTTGAAATGGGCGGAACAGGTGCCCACAGGCAACAGGCAGGAGCCTCATCACCCAGGCAAATCGGGGTCCTATGACAGTAATAGGATGCAATTTTCTAGTACCAAACGGTGGACTGTGCACCTTACACACTCCATCCATTGGTACTTGGCATTGAGTGGCCTAACCAGCGCTCGAGATCGCCTCCCCCCTCCCTTTAACTTACCTGCAACGGCTGTGGTCTGTGGTGGATCTGCCATATTTCCCACCCCTTCTAATCAGCGAGCTGCTCCAAAAGCATGAGCAGGTCCCGAACAGGATACTCGTGAGGCCTGAACATGAAAATGGTTCAGGTCTCCAACTGCTTCATTCAGGCGGGCGGTGGGCTTACTGCACCCATAACAAGAGATCATTTGAAAATTGATCCCAATGACATCACCTGTTGCTGACCTTGAGCAAGTACAGTAGTCAAAAATTCACAGCCAGTCAGGCAAGTGCAGAGTGCTTGGATTATGTTTACAGTTGAGACCCATTGCCTGCGATTCCTGTGCCATATGGAAACTCCAAGATGCTCCATGTGTCCTGGATAACCATGTGTGCAGGAAGTGACTCCAGCTGTTCGAACTCAAGTACAGGGTTTCCAGGTGGTGGTCAACCCGCTGCCACAGACAGTTCATAAGGATATTAAGTGGTTGGCCATTTGTCAGGGTAGGAAGAGGCAGGCAGTGTAGCAATCCTCCGGGAGTGTGGCACTGTCATTCCGATTTTCAGTACTGAAGGTACTGAGGGTGATGACATCTCGGGGGATTGCAGTCTGGAGCAGATCCATGGCACTGTGGGCCAAATGATTGCACGGCGAAGTGTAGAAGTACAGTTGCCATAGGGGAGTCAATAGTCAGGGGGACGTTTCTCAAACTGCCAATGTGAGTCCCGCATGGTGTGTTGTCTCCCTGGTGCCAGGGTAAAGGACATCACTGAGAGGGTGCAGAACGTTTTGAGGGGGGAAGGGGAACAGCCAGAAGTGGTGGTCCATGTCGGAAGTAATGATATAGGTAGGAGAAGTGTTGA